>NC_132781.1:138638539-138958289 GCF_048418805.1 Vulpes vulpes
AGGGAAGAGTCTTCCCAGCTCAGAACCTGCGTTGACACCACCTGTTCTTCCTCACTTCATCTTCAGGTGCTGGACCGGGGTCTTACCTTTCTGGCTTGCCATTGGGGTCGTAGGGAGCCTGTGACTCATCTTCATCCAGCTCTGAGTACTCACTCTTGGGCCTGAGGTCAAATACAGGTCAGCACAGGTAGTTACTGCTGCTTTTGGGGCACTGCTATCCACAGTGAGCCTGCCCCCAACACGGTCACTAGGGGCCATTTCCACACCAACCCACCCTGCCTTCACTTCCAACAAGAACATACCATTCCTCGGGCTTGGGGTACACGGTGTGCCTCAGGGCATTGTCAGGATCATATTCAAAAGCTACCCCAGCAGTAGGGTTCCACTTAGCATGCTCCTTGCCAAAGCCCTTTTTGGCATAGGCTCGAAGTCTTAGCTCCTGGCCTTTCCTCAGCTTGACAATGAGGATGTCTACAGAGAAAGGTGGAAGTTAGTCATGGGCCAGTAGAGACATGGTCCCCTCAATTCTGACCTGGAATGCCACACAGAAACCAGGCAGCATGAGAGGCTGTATTGGGTCTCTGCCTCTCTGCTGGCCTGCAAAACGGCAGGTTGGGTAAATTTCACACACTCCTTCCAGGTCCTTACCGTCCTGCTCCACATAATCATTGGGGTCATTATCTCGGTTCCGGGATGTCACCTGTAAGTCCAAACAGAGGCATTTATTAGCTGTTCACTTCCCCAGTCACCTCTTCCAGCACCTGCCAAACCAGGGACAGGATGCCTGGGAATGGGGTGGGGGGGGGGGGGGGAGAAGTACCTACTAGGACTAAATCTGTGCTGGAGCTGGACTCCAACCTCCACCTCAAGGCATGGTGACAGCCTTCTCAGTCAAAACAGTACTGTGGCCTTTAAAAGGGTTCTTGGGTGACAGGATGGGCAGGCACACAGTACCAACAATGCTCCTGTCCACCATTATTAGTGCTCTTTAGGCACCAGACTCAGAGGAAGGCAGAGGGTAACACAAGGAAAATCCCCATCTTGTAAGAAACCACCCGAATCTGGCCCATTTCGAGCCAAAAAGAGGACAATGAAGATCCTGGGTAAGGAGGGTGTGGTGAGACACTGACCGGAATGACCCGAGGGCTGTTGGAGATGAGGTCTCGAGACGTGACGTGCCGAGTCTGGTCTTCATTGCACCGCACATCAAGGGTGAACTCCACTGAGCACTCGGGGCAGAACTCCTCACATGTGCAGTCCTGACAGAGGCAAGAGGAGAAGCAGGAATGAGTTCACGGAGAGATGGTGAATCCTGAGCTTCCTGCTTTTCATACCCTTAAAATTTATCTGTAAAATGGCTGGTGATTGGCTCCAAGCTTCTGTGGGCCATGTCCATCTGGTACACCTATCTCACATGCCACTCAATGCAGGCACTTCCCAGTTCAGAGAGAACTATACCCACTGGCACCCTCATTTTCCTTCCACCTCTACCAGCTGCCAGGCCACTACTGGGGCAGACACTGCTAACATCTCACCCTGGCCCTCAGGGTGCTCTTCTTCAGAGAACCAAGGCATTAAGTAAAAGGATGATGCCTTCATGCTCTATAGTGCAGCTTCCCCTGCACCAAGTGGACTAGTACAGGAATGTCACCATCATTTAAAATAAAATGATCCAGGGCACAACACAAAAATGTACCTTTCAAGTTCTAGACTACTAACCTTTTCTTAAAAACGAACAAAAATCTTTCCATTATGGAAAACTTCATACATTCACCAGAGCAGAGCAAGTCTAAGAAGCTGACACCATCTAACCATCACTCAGCTCCAATAACTACCAATAGTTCTGTAAGCAACTGACACTGGAAACAACCCATTCCTCTGTTAGGGACCATCTGCTACAGTGTTACTTTGGGCAAGAAGGGTTACTGGAATGTAACCAAGCAAACTGTTCTCCCCCTCACACCAGCAGGAAAATCTAACCTGCTTCTGATGCTTTTGAGAGGATGAGAGAGAACCAGGGGCCACATGTGCATAGTATGCAGTCATACACAGGTGAGGCAGGAAGGCAACCTAGAGCCTCATCAGAACTGTGAAATGAGGGTGCCAGGGTGGCCCAGTGGTTGAGCATCTGCTTTTTTTTTTTAAGATTTTATTTATTTATTCATGAGAGACACACACAGAGACGGTGGGGGGGGGGGGGGAGAGGGAGAGGAGAGAGAGAGAGAGAGAGAGAGAGAGAGAGAGAGAGAGAGGCAGAGAGAGAAGCAGAGAAACAGGCAGAGGGAGAAGCAGGCTCCATGCAGGGAGCCTGATGTGGGACTCGATCCCAGGACTCCAGGATCACGCCCTGGGCCAAAGGCAGGCGCTAAACCACGGAGCCACCCAAGGATCCCTGAGCATCTGCCTTTGACTCAGGTCGTGATCCCGGGGCTATGTCTCTGCCTCTCTCCCCCATCTCTCATGATGAACAAATAAATAAAATCTTTAAAAACATATACATATAACACAAAAGAAGAGAAATCTGAGATTAAGAGGCTAAAGAGGAGTATGTAGAACAACCAAATGCATGCACTAATCTTGGCTGGATGACTGACGCACAAACAAAAAGCAAGAAAGGGGCAGCCCGGGTGGCTCAGCAGTTTAGCGCTGTCTTCAGCCCAGGGTATGATCCTGGGGACCCGGATCAAGTCCCACATCGGGCTCCCTGCATTGAGCCTGCTTCTCCCTCTACCTATGTCTCTGCCTCTCTGTGTATTAAAAAAAAAAAAAAGGCCATGTAGGGGACAACTAGTAAAATCTGAATAAGGATGGTGCACAAATATGACAAGTTAATGCTAACACTCTTAGGCATGACAATATGGTCACATAGGAAAATATCCCTACTCTTCAGATAAGCGTGAAGTAGTTAGGAGAGAAGTGTCATAGTATCTGCAACTTTTTTTTCCAAAGGATTCAGCAAAAATAACATAGATAGGAAAAATAAAGCAAATGTAGCAAAATGTTAACTGACAACTAAAGGTGAAAAGTAAATAACGATTATTTGAGGTTTCTAAATTTTCTGCAGATTTTGAGAAAAAGCCAAAAAAAGAGTGGGAACCATACTGTCTTTGTTCACTAAATACTAGAAAAAAACTTAATGGACACTAGGTCAATGGGGCATGGGTACTTTTACCCAAGACATTGCCAAACTGCTCTTCAACTGGTTGTACAACTATCCTCACCAATATTTGTGACATTTCATTTTTGACAAAAATCTGTATGCAAATTGTTAGAATATGACAAGTTGTTTGACAGGAGTGAGCTTACTGGTCAGGTAAGCTCCACATATCTCTTTAAAAAAAAAATACAGATTTATAACATATATCAAATTTACCACCACAAAAATGACATGCCCTTGGGAATATCAGATGATGCGCTGATTCAGGATCACCCAAAGTCACCAAGAGAAAAGAGTCTCAAACTGTTACCTAACACAGCACTGGGGAAAAGAAGCAGGGAACTTAATCCTGTCCCACTCCTGCCAAGTCCAAGGCCTGTTAACATATCAGGGAATAAACATGACCCTCGAGGAAGGGGCATGTTTAATGAGCATTACCTACAGGGAGAGGCACATATCTGGCAGATGCCAACCTTCCAGTCTCTCAGGTGCTACCATGGGGGACAGTTCCCACTCCCTTTCTTTGTTCTCACCCTCCCGCCCCCCAAACTCTCCAACCCTCTGTTGACTCTCTTTAGCCTTCCAGGCTCCTATCACTGAGAAGGGCGCCCTGGAAAACAGTCTGAATAGATTAGACTCTGAAAAGGCACTGCCCCCACTGTTGAGTATAAATGGGTATTCTGGTGTATATCTCCCATCTTGTGTGGCTGGAGAGACTCCCTGATGCCCCTGAAGCCTAAACAATCTGAGGCCTATCAGAACTGAGGCCCTGTGTCTGCTTTAGGCTCTAGGAAACATCTCCACGATCTCCAGCTGGAAGTAAGAGGTCAGGAAAATGCCTCTGAGAACTGCTTCCTTCCTGCCCCTTCCGCCCAATTACACAACATACCCGGGAGTACTGCAGCTTGTCCACAATGTCATCACTAGTCAGGGGGATTAGTCCTGGAAGAAACAGAAACGCACTTTAAAGAAGTCCAAATCGAGAAAAGGGAACCCTCTTACACTGTTGGTGGGAATGTGAACTGGTGCAGCCACTCTGGAAAACTGTGTGGAGGTTCCTCAAAGAGTTAAAAATAGACCTGCCCTACGACCCAGCAATTGCACTGTTGGGGATTTACCCCAAAGATTCAGATGCAACGAAACGTCGGGACACCTGCACCCCGATGTTTCTATCAGCAATGGCCACAATAGCCAAACTGTGGAAGGAGCCTCGGTGTCCATCGAAAGATGAATGGATAAAGAAGATGTGGTTTATGTATACAATGGAATATTACTCAGCGATTAGAAACGACAAATACCCACCATTTGCTTCAACGTGGATGGAACTGGAGGGTATTATGCTGAGTGAAATAAGTCAATCGGAGAAGGACAAGCAGTGTATGTTCTCATTCATTTGGGGAATATAAATAATAGTGAAAGGGAATATAAAGGAAGGGAGAAGAAATGTTGGGAAATATCAGGAAGGGAGACAGAACATAAAGACTCCTAACTCGGGGAAACGAACTAGGGGTGGTGGAAGGGGGGAGGAGGGCGGGTGTTGGAGGGGAATGGGTGACGGGCACTGAGGTGGACACTTGACGGGATGAGCACTGGGTGTCTTTCTGTATGATGGTAAATTGAACACCAATAAAAATTAATTAAAAAAAAAAAAATAAAGAAGTCCAAATCGGGCAGCCTGGGTGGCTCAGCAGTTTAGCGCCGTCTTTAGCCCAGGGTGTGATCCTGGAGACCCGGGATTGAGTCCCACGTCAGGCTCCCTGCATGCAGCCTGCTTCTCCCTCTGCCTGTGTGTGTGTCTGCCTCTCTCTCTCTCTGGGTCTCTCATGAGTAAATAAAATCTTTGTTAAAAAGAAAAAAAAAAAAAAAAGAAAAAAAAAAAGTCCAATGGCAATGGCCAAGCCTAAAGGAGAACCTAGAAATCCCTATGGGAGTGAGGCTTCCTCCTCTGACGTCAGGCACAGCCCCCTCCCTCTCACCTTTCAACACCCAGCACTCACCAAGTCTGTGAGCGATGAACTCATCATGAAGAACTGAGGAATTGGCATCAATTTGGACCCAGTCAATGGCTAAAAAATAAGGCAAGCAAACATGCAGTTTAGCCACCAAATTTACTTAAAGACTTACAGCAGTTATTCTCCTGATTTAAAAATCATCTAATGCTTACTAAATTACAGAGGCCTGGGCCAGGCAGCCCGAGGCTGATTCTGCAGCTTGAGTGGGGACAAGGGATCTGCATTTTAACAAGATCCACATGCAACACAGCTCCCTTCCCTACTCAGATTTAATGCAGGGTGAGGGTAGGGGTGGGAGGTGTGCTGTCCCACTCAAAATATTGACTTAGAGAATACTAAGGGATACTAATCATGGGATTGGGAACATGTTTCCTTGAGCTGAATATTTCTGTAGGAAGCATGTATGTCTGCTATGCATGTCAACACCAAATCAAACACAAACTACATGGGCACTTAAAATAGAGAAAATCTCACAAGAAACAGACTTATGGTCCATATCTCATTTTATGATGCAATGACCAGATTACCCAATTTAAGTCTTTTTACCAACCAACTAACGTTTAAAGAATTCAATGGGCACAGCATACTAAGTATCAAATTCAATTCCGACCAGCAACGAGCTAATAAAGGTAAGGACTGTATTCCCACACACACACTTCACTTAAAAACATAGTCATTTATAAATAAAGTATCTATACGCAAACAAATTCATAAGTGGCCAACTACCAAATAAAGGGTGTGGACACTAGGAATGGGAGTCAGAAGACTAGACATTTAGGACCCAATCTGCTTTGTCCTGCGCTAATGCTTCCCCAACCCAAGTCAGATAAGACCCATGAGCCAAGCTTTTCTGTCTTCTTACTCCCTCCAACCCCACATGACCTTACCCTCCCTTGGGGAAGTTATGATCCTCTGAGCCTCCTATAAACCAAGCCTTGCCTGACCTCCACGAAACAGACACTAATACTCCCTCACAAAACTCTGACCAGACTAAAGACATTTGTCCTATTTTTGCCTTGTGTTGTATTTGTGTATGTCTTGTCTCTACCGCAGAGCTTTGAAAAATCAGAGAGGATGGAGTCTTCAAACGCCTTTGGCTTTCCCAGTGTGGCCTGCAATGTAACAGGTGCTCAGTATTACTTGCAGAACTGAATCTGTGGGAAGAGTGCCATTTAGACTTGTAACATCAGGGCTGCATCATAAAGCACAACTTCCTTATTTTACTCATGATAAAATTGAGACCCAGAGACTTGGAATGACTAGGGACGGGGGAGAACCAGCACTCCAAGCTCCAAGCTGAAGAAGTGACTGGGGATGACGATAGTGCAGACTGCGATGTTCTTTCATTTGCCAATCATTTGGCCTGCTCATTTCCTTAGGGAGTGCAGCAGCCGGAAGTTACACTTCGTTTTCCAACCCAAAGTTTGAGTCAACACTCAGAAAATACTTGTAATATTTATACACATGAAGAACACCCGAGGTGGGGTTGCTGGAACTAAAGCAGATCTTCCTTCCCCCAAACACCGCAAACGCTGCAGTCATACTTCTCCTGAACTGCTTGCTGATGCACATCTGTCCCACAGTCGTGTCATCTGTGGATTCGCCTCTGCCCTGCAACTTCACTGTGCGCTCCACAAGGGCAAGAACCCCGCACTATGCAGCTTTGGGTCCCCAGTTCCTAGCACACTGCCTGGCGCTTCTACGTTCCCTACGTGCAGCAGACGGGACGGTTCACACCCGAGTACGCAGACTCCCGTCCACTCTGCGCCGATCCGTACGTTAGGAGTGGACCCTAGCGGCCCCGGGCCGAGGGTACAGGGTCCGAGCGAATGCCCAGCACTGTTGTGTTCTCAGAGCCACCGCCGCGCCGCCCCAACCAAGGGCTGGGGGCAGGGTGTGCTCTGAGGTGTGCGGAGGGGGCTGGCCACGACAGGCGGCTTTCGCTTACCTATTATGGGCACCTCGGCGATGAAGACCCTCCGGATGGAGTTGGCCACCCTGAGGGATGCAAACAAAGCGGCGTGAGCGCGCCGCAGCCTCGACACCGACACCCCGCGCCCACCCCTCCCAAGGCGGACGCCCCGCTCTGCGGCCCGGCCCGGGCTCCAGCCCCCCGCGCTCCGCAGCCGCCCGCCTCCTCCCTCAGGGCCTTACGCCAGGTCCGTGTTCTCGATGATGAACTTGACATTCTCGTCGGTAAGCTCGGTGATCCGCACGGTGGGCTGGTTGGCATACGGCATGGCGCCCCCCGGCCCGCCGCCCGCTGGGACTCGGCGCCGCCGCCGCCGGAAGTGGGCCGGCGCGGCCCGCGCCGCCGGAAGTGGACCAGCGCGGCCCGCGCCGCCACCGCCGCCGCCTCGCGCTTACAGCGCCGCCTGTCGCCCGGAGGCCGCCGCGGCTCTGGGCCGCAGGTTCTACACTCCCCAGCGGCAGTAAGCGCACCGGGTCCAGCCAGGCGCGGGCGGGAATTGGCAAAACGTGTGCACGCCCTCCACTCAACAGTAACACTTCTAGGAATTCATACTGCGAAAATGCCCGCAGTCGTAAGCGAAGACAGGTTCGGGGGCGCTCCCTGCAGCACTGTTCATAACGGCCAAAGATAACAAAACGAACTGTCTGCTGACAGAGACCACGTTGAATACACGATCATAGGAATACTAGGATGCCTTTAAGGGAATGAAGTAAATCTGCACATTTATGGAAGAACATTAAGTGTAACTTCGTCAAAGTCTGGCTCATACTCTTCTGAAACTGCAGGAAGATATGCTTTTTATCTCAACGCATCATTCGCAGCTTGCCTAGTTATGGCAGGTGGGTGGTAGTCATCTCCACGCCTCGACTCTGCATGCCTGGCACAGTGCCCCTCAGAGGGTGGAGGCTTAAGACATTACCAAAGCTCCACCCCCCAACGGCCTGGAGAAAGGTTTGAATGGGCAGCCACTCATAACACAGAAGAGGTTCTGAAAATAGAACTTAGCAGGAGCTCCATTTAGGGGGATGAAGAGTAAGAGAGGAGATCAAGAATTTGCCTTAGCTGGAGGGGACTCTTCCTGAGACAGAGAGAAAGGGTACTGAAGGGGGTTGTGCTTCATAGCCTGTGTCATCTCAGGAAATTAAGGATTAAGGTTGTCTGCTGAGGGCAGGAAGGATGCTATGAAGGATAAAGAATGGAATAAAATTTGGAATAGCTACTGTAGGGGACTTGACAGGGAGTCATGTTACAAAGAATTAAATAGGTACAGAGAAGGGCTGGTGTAAGGCCAAGATTGAAAACACCTATTAGCTGGTGACTCCCCCCCCCCCCCCCGCCCCCATCAATACCCAGTCAACTTAGGTTGGACATAATGCAGAAGATAGAAGCTCTGAACTAAATTGTGCCCCTCTCAAATGCTGAAGCCTAGCACCCAGTGTGGTATTTGGAGATGGGAGTCTTTGGGAGGCCAGGAGGGTAGGAATAGTGCCCTTGTAAGAACAGGAGGAGACATTGTAGTTCTCTCTCTCTGCCCTGTTCAAACACAGAGAAAAGGTGGCAAGTTAGACTTTGCCAGGAACTGATCTGGCTGGCACCTTGATCCTGGACTTCCCAGCCTCCAGGACTGTGAAAAACACGTGAGGTTGCCCCATCTCTGGTATCCTGTTATAACAGCCCAAGAACACTATGACAACAGAGTTAACCAGACTTGCAAAGGGAGCCCAGCCAGTGTATAGAGGAAATTATTAATGCTAAAGAACAGATCACTGAAAAGATTAGTGACAGAAAATAGCAGCCAAGAGAGCTCATGGTGAAGGGGAAGGCCACTGTCACCCACACTTCCGGAAGGGAAGCATGGGCCCAGTGAGGCAGAGCTGCCATACCCACCCATGAGCAGTAGGCCACACAAGGACCAGAACCCAGGTCTCCTGGCTGCCAGCCTCAAGCCTTTCCCGCATCACTGCTGTCTCCCTCTGAGGTCCTGGACACCCTGCTGGGGCCCAGATAGAAACTAACTGCCAACACAAACCTGCTTCCAACATATTTATTACTATTTTTTACAGACTCTTAAGTTCACTAATAACCCTGCCACACATACTGGTGTAATACAACAGGCCTGGGTTCCCGCCTCTAGCTAGGCTGAGTACCACTGCCCGGAGGCACTGGTCTCAGGTGAGGCAGCTTTTTAAGGGGTTCCCAGGTGCAGCATCTCAAGACGCCAGAGAGGAGGGGGGTGTGAGGAACACCTGTGTGCACAAGCCCGTGCTGTGCAAGGGATGGGCTGCCACCTTGTAATGGCTTCACACCCTGACTCCGATTTGGGAGCCCCAGAGAACACTCTAGGAAGGTTAAGACACGATCAAAGTATCTGTGAGATCACGATACAGATGTGCTGGGTTTCTGTGGCTCGAATGCTTGGATGAGAGCCTCATTTTTCAGTCACCCAGCTGCAGTGAAGAGAAGCATCAGGAGGCTTGGCCTAGCACTTGGAACTAAAGAAGTAGCCTGATTATAGGCTACAGCTGTAGCTGTGTCAAGTGCTCTGTGGTTTCCAGGTGGCTGTCAGAGTGACTAAGGAGTCCTTCAGTGTTTTCCCATTAACACCCTGTTCCACGGACGGCACTTCACAGTTTTCAAAGCCCTTTCAATATATCTGTAGCTTTTCTTCTGGGCACTCTAGCTCACACGCTGTCCCGCTCACCGGCGCTGGTTTAGACCTGTCAGATTCTTGAGCTGATACAGGAAAGAAAACAATGATGAGGCCTTGCCCTGTCCCTAAGACTCCAATGGGAAAGATTGGGATTTTCTTTCTTTCTTTTTTTTTTTTTAATATTTTTAAAAATTTTTTATTTATTTATGATAGTCAGAGAGAGAGAGAGGGGGGGGGGCAGAGACACAGGCAGAGGGAGAAGCAGGCTCCACGCACCGGGAGCCCGACATGGGATTCGATCCCGGGTCTCCAGGATCGCGCCCTGGGCCAAAGGCAGGTGCTAAACCACTGCGCCACCCAGGGATCCCAAGATTGGGATTTTCAAGGTGGCAGGCACAGCTAAGACCCACACATCTGACACACCAGGGACCCAGGTGCCAGCGATGTTTTTTAACAAGGTGGGGGTGGGGGGGCGCAGAAGAGGTAGGGAATTCAGGATCTGAGACTGGGGGTGAACCACTGCCAGTCTTATTAGTAGCTTTCTGGTTTTGACGCATGTTCTAAGGATTACAGGGCAGGAGTGGAACAGGAGGGCAGGCCTGAGCAAAGCAATACTCACCGTCACTGCTGCACCCATGAGTCCCTGCACCAGTGCCTCTCCAGTGGACTTTACCTAGAAGATTCAAGGTCAGGTTCTCTTAAGACCCCAACACAAGCTCAAAGGTGAAACAGGTAGGACAAATCAGGAGGGGCTCATGAGGACCCTGCGGACTGGATGAAAAGCCTATGAACAGAACCAAAAATGGCCCAAGTGGCTCTCAGGGAAGGGCTGGTATGAGGAAGAGCCAGGCCAACTCCCAGGAATGGCCCTCAGGACTGTCCTCTGAAGCCAAAGTAGTGCAAGAGCACAGACAAGTGAGTAGCCATGGCCTAAGGAGGGTGGTGTGCCTAGTGAGGAGGCTTCCCAAAGGGCCAGCCCCAACTACCTGCTTGGCAGTGTGGCCCATGTTCATTGCGTCATTAATCCGGTTTTCCAGAAAGCGCCAAGTGTCCTCGAAGTCTGGGGACGAGTCCTGCATCATCACCAGCTCTGTCGTGTTGTAGATGCCAGCCAGCACGGCTCGGCGGGTGTACCAGTTAAACTGCAAAGGAACCCAGCCAGGAAGGTGAGTCACCACTACTGCTGTGGACTGTAACCCAAACCAGCGGCACACACGGGCTTTCTCCTGATCTCTTTTTTTCCCCCAAAGGTACCTTTGTTCCCCCTGGATAATATTACTGTTCTCAAACTTGCTGGGCATCAAAATTACCTGGGAGATTAAAATGCAAGCTCCTGGGCCTAACCTCTTAAGAGCCCGGGGTCTGAAGTAGGTGCAAGGAATCTGGATGTCTGATAAGCATCCCAGGTGATTTTGCTATATCCAGTCCACTTTGAAACTGCTGGTGAAAAGACTAAGTCTGAGGTCACCTAAATGCTGGAGAGGCTCTATGGTTAGCCAGTTATTACCACACTGTGGTGTGCTCATCAGTCACATGAGGGCTGACACAGGACCATGGACAGATCAGAACACCTCCACCTTGGGCTGGCCCAGCAAACTGCTCTTTGGAGCACTAGTTCAACTGCTTCATGTTTTATTCCTTTAATTTCTCAGCTTTCTAATTTCATTTTCTCACCAACTCTGTTGGTGGTGTACTCCCACACGAGAGGAGCTTATTAAAGTCCTTTGTTAAAACTGTGGCAGGAGCATCTCTTTGCTCCTCAGCCTGGATTTCACCAAGTACCATCACATATTAATTTCTTTTATGAAGGTATACTTTTATTTTTTAATTTCCTACCAGAAATACGATAGCATTAACAAGTCAGATTATTTCCTCGTGCCTGTTTAAAGGCTTACTGATCTCTTGGCAAAGCAGGCCAAAGTGGGCTGGGGGGAGGGAGTTTCCTTTTCAAAGCAATGGGTGGCTCCATGGCATTCTTTAAGTAGGCTTCATGCCCAGCACAGGACTCAACTCACGACCCTGAGATCAAGACCCAAGGTGAAATCAAGAGTGGGACACCTAACCAACTGAGCCATCCAGGCGACACCCCCCCCCCCCAACCTTTTTAAAATCAGTCTAATGAAAGACACACTGAGAAAGCCCACTGCAGAATTTGAATCTTAGGAGACCGAGGGGAAAATGCTTTTAAAATAGCACCCCAGTCCCCTGGCCCTCTAAGGCTTGCATCACCACTAGAGGTCAAAGGGAAAAACTGCTGGTTTGTGGCCAGATTGCTAGCCCTTAAGTGAAGACCTGGCTCCCACTATGGCTTCTCAAGGGACCTTCCCCATGCCTAGCCCCTCCTTTCCAAGATGGGAATGGCACTGCAGGCCCCCCAAAGGGAACCGTGATCAAAGAACTTTCACAAACTTCCTAAAGAAATGTTTAACCCAAGCCTTTCCTGGTACCCTTTAGATTTGCAGAAAGCACTCACGTCAGTGGACTGGTCCCCAGCATAATGCCACATGTCATCCACCATACTGGTGATCAGGCTTAGGCTGGATGGGATGTTGTGAGGGAGCATGAGGATGCTGAGGGCCTGAGGAGAGAATGACAGAAAAATAGGTACCACACAGAGGGACACCAGCACACAAGGTGGATGGTGCCTCACCCCTCTGTGGAATAAGAGGGCCTGCCCACGTCTCCTGCTGACACCTACCATCCCCACCTAACTGCTGTGAGCTTCTGGCAGCTAACAGCCCTGGCTATAGCTGATAGGAGTCAGGGACAGATCCTACCCTGGGCTGGCCCACTCAGCTTCTCCAACCCCAGCATGTGGACTTGGGAAGGCAGGCAGCCGGAGGGTCTAGCCTGGTCTTTCTGACAGTACTGAGAGCAAGGATGGGGCAGGGCACTTTGTTCAGCAACAGGGAGGAAGTAGTAGAGATAGGAGGGTCAGGGGTGGTTTTTAGGTCCAAATCCCAGGCCATTCCCAGGGCCCAGCAGCTTTCCTGCTTCAATGCCCCCCCAAGGCCTCACAATAAATTCCTCCCTGGTGTTTTGCTTAACTCAAGTTGGTTTCTGGTACCTGAAACTAAAAATTCTTCATTCATGCAAGCAATGGCACAAGCCAGGGATGCTGCCTTAGCAAACATCGACTCCTGAGAGGACAAGGGTTTGTCACTTTACCAACTCAAAAATCCATTGGCTATGGCCTTTGGAAGCTGATCAGAGGCCCTGGATTGGCTGGGAAGTTTTCTCTTAGTGAAGGAGCCCTGAAGAAAACGTGCTGAATCAGAAGGCAGCCAGGGCCCAATACACATACTTCCACTGCTTTAACTGCAAGGTGGAATGAGTCAAGGCCAGAGGTCTGAAAATCAAGTGTGGCAAGCACAGGCAGGCAGTGGGGCTCAGCCCTCACTGTACTCCCTCCACATGCAGCCTGACTGGCTGATACTACATGCTCAGTGGTATACCAGCTGGGTGGAGAACATGAGATGGTCTCTGCTGTGCTCTAATTCCTTTTTTTTCTTTTTTTAAAACGGTTTTATTTATTCATGAGAGACACAGAGAGAAGCAGGCTTCCCACAGGAGCCCGATGTGGGAATCGATCCCAGGATCACGACCTGAGCCAAAGGCAGATGCTCAACCACTGAGCCACCCAGGTGCCCCATGTCCTCTCGTTCCTGATGTGCTCTGACTCCATTTTCTTAACTAAGAGAATGGCCCACACTGTAACATGCTTTGCAATAAAAAAGAGGAAGTTTCAGAAAAGGGGATTAAAAAAAGCCCTCAGAACAAATACTCCAACTCTCAAGCATCCCACTGACAAGTGGCAAAGACCTCCTACTCCTCTGCCATCCAGAACATACCAGGCTTGTTAATGTTGAAGGCCAATAAAACCTTCTCATTTTCTAATCTCCTTCATGGATTCCTCCTCACCAAAGACCTAGTGGCACACTCGGGCTACAAGGTCCCAACACAGATGTGACCCAGTACTCAGACCACTCACATTTCTAGGCACTGAAACCCAGATGGCTCAGTTACTTCCTATGGCACTCCCCAGTCTGCACTTCCTAGCTCTAGTGCACTGAGAATCCCAGAATCCCCAGGTCTGTGCAGATTAGTGAGTTAACTTCTGAAGAATGTGCAAGATCCTCTGAGTGCTAAGTGCTGAGAACTAAGAACGTGAATACATTGTTGCCCTGGGGCCTAGATAAGGACTCTGTACCCGGGGCCAGTGCTCAATGTACGGGATCAGCATTCTCAGTCTGGTTTCCACTGCATCCCTCAGGAACTGGTCTGTCTTCCTCTTCCTGGAAGAGGGAAAAGAAAACAGTGTGTCTCTGTGTCAAAGGCATGGGCTCAGTGCCCATGCTTACTTGGCTCTAGGGAGGAGGGTCCCACCAGCTCCTGATGTTGGCCTGTCAGAGACAGGCAGCTGTCTTCCAGGCCCATCAAAGCAGCAGGGCTGCTCAATGCTCCTCTCTTTTGGCTCTGCTTGGATTGACCTCCCGGGGCAGCTGGTGGGGCCTCAGCCCCACCTGATCCTTAGTTGCCACCCTGAGCAATAATACCATAGGACTTACTCTGCCTGGCCCAGCTGGACCAGCTTCTGCTCCTCTTCAAGCACATGAGTGAGTCGAGCATTGCACTGGGTCACAAAATGCAGTATCAGTTCACTGCCATCATTCCCAAACATGCTGGCTGCTGCACTGGACAGACCCAGAGACTACAAAAGGAGACAGAAAACAAGAAATTGGTAGACAAATGTAGTGGACCTGTGCTGCCTGTTCCTCACTAATGCCTCTTTTTCCAGTTACAGCAGCTTGATTTTTAATGGGGTAACCCTACTCTTCATTCCTGGTCCATGTGATTTGGGTGAGGCTGACCAGCTGTCCCTCCATACTCATCAAGCCCCTTGGTGTATTGGAGAGTGTGAGATCCAGGCTTGGATAACTGGAGTTCCCAGTGACTAGCTCAGGGATGTGCACATGACCAGGTCCAGGCCCTAAGAGGCTGCCTCTGGAATCCCACCAGTGCTGCTGGAAAAGAAGGGCTCGCTCTTTACTGGGGCTCCTGAACCCTTTTTAGTCCTGCCTGGGAAATCCCTGCTGAGAATGAAGCTCACAGAAAGGAAAGCAAAGCAGAGAAGATGGAGACACGATTCCCAGCAGCACAATCTAAGAACACTGTGCTGGAGCTACTTCCAAACTTTTCTGTTATTAAATGAGCCCAAACATTCCCTTTCCTGCTTGAGCCAGTTTGAATTGAGCTCTGACACTCATATCCTAGAGTCCTACATGATATAAAAGAGGGGCTGGGAAGAGCAATCAGCTCTTCCTCACCAATTGACTTAACCTAAATCTCCTGGAAATTAAGCCTCTCAGTTGCTATATAAACCAACCATTTTTCTTAATGAGTTAAGTGAACAAAGCCATGAAAATCCTTTACTATTCCTGATATATGGCAATCATTGAGCATCTACTAGAGGCAGAACCCCAACAGCACCAGGGACAAAGGGCAGAGAAGGAACAAAAAATTTACGAACTCTAATCCCCACTGCTGGGAGTGGGAAAGTGCCTCTGTCTTGGTGGAAGTCCACAGTCTCTACAGAGAGCAATCTGGCAGGATTCACAGCAGACTTGCAGTGCATCAATACTAACAGGGACTGTATGCTTAACTGTGCCAGGCACTCTGCTAAGCACAGGACTCACATGATCTCACTGTGACCTTGTGGCAATTCCAGCTTTTTAGACGAGGGAATTGAGCTCAGAGCTCTTCACCACTGGGCTATGCTGCTTCTACTATGTAGGCAACAAGACCCTCAAAAATATACACATTTGCTTGCCTGTCTCAGTGGGCAGAGTGTACAACTCTTGAAATTGGGGTTGTGAATTTTTCTTTTTAAGATTTTATTTATTCATGACAGACAGGCAGAGGGAGAAGCAGGCTCCATGCAGGGAGCCCTATGTGGGACTCGATCCTGGGACCACAGGATCACACCCTGAGCCAAAGGCAGATGCTCAACCCCTGAGCCACCCAGGCATCCCCGGGGGCTGTGAATTTAAGCCCATGTTGAGTGTAGAGATTACTTAAATAAACAAATATTTAAATACACACACACACAAATACACGTATACTCTTTGGACCAGGTGATGAATTACTGTCAGCCCCAAAGTTGCCCTCCTCGCCTCAGCTTCATGACGTGGGGGCTGCAGCTCCACAAGCCACAATCCCAGCTCCATGTTAGGCTCTGCCAAGTGGGTGGCTGGAGGGAGAGCCAAAGGCTGGAGGAGTAGGAAGACTGCATATGGTCCTGCCTGCTAGAGGCTCCTGTGGGTATCTCCCCAGATGCACTTCACCACCTTCTTCACCAGGGCAGCAGCACTTCCCCTCTGTGGCTGTAGCTGAGCCTGGACTGTACCTTTCTCAGCACCTGCAGAACTGGTTCCAGCAAGCCACCACCTTCCTCCCTGCCCCCAGAGGTTGGGTGCCAGCCCCAAGGGACCCTCTCTCTGAACTTAAGAGACAGCAGTGCCAGCTGAGTAGCATCTCCTCCTCAGAGGTTTGAGTTTGGCCTCCAAAGGGGCTATCCTTCAAGCTTCTCATTTTAACAAGTCCACTTTTTCCCTCTGTCCCTCTAGCCCTGGAGATGGGAGCCACTTTCCGGGGCGGCAGCCTCCCTAACACCCTAGAGGGTTCTTTTTATGCTGTCAGTGAGCTGGTTACCAACTTTACACCTAGCTCACCATTCTTTGTATTAAATTCTCTCTATCTGAATAACTGGTGTGGTTTCTGTCCCCTGACTGAAATGCTCCCCGAAATAGCAACTCCACTTCTCCAAATGCACTTATAATGTTGTATAAATTGGTTTAGAATACTAAATAATGGCAACAACCCAAATGTTTATCAGTTGAAGTCAAGTAAATACAATGGGAATTATGTAACCACTATTGAATAAAGACAGAGTGAAAAAGACCAGTTTCCCACAGAATAATTCTGTGTAAGAGTTCTCCCAACATCCTGCTACATTTCTGTCCTCTACTTGTTCTACCACTTCCTACAATGATTCTTTTCAACATTCTGTGCCACCCTCAAACCTTTGTCTCCTCCTACTCTCTCCTAACTTAAGATTCATGAGACAACCACACCTACTTCACAGAGAACAGGAGCTATCCCCCCAGGAACTCCCTTAATATTCTAGAAACTAAACCTGCAGCTGTCTTCTCCAACATCATCCCTAATACATCTAAAACCTGTCCTCCCACTTGTGTTCTTGATCTTCTAATTCTTGCCTTCAAGGGGTTTTGGACTTTTGATTTTGTCACTTTCTCTTGTACTTGTACCTCACCCCTGTTTCCACATTCTTCTGGCTAGTGTTTAAACATGCTCAACCTTCCATCCTATTTCTCCTGCAAGCTTAGGAATGGAGAAGTGAATGTTCTTTGTTCTCACAGAACTCTCGCAGGACAGTATCCAGCTATGCTTAACAATTCTGTACACTGTGGCCTCAATATGAGCCTAGGGTTAATCTAAAGCAGCAATCTATTCCAAAACAGAAGGAAAGTCCTGAGAAAAATAAGGTGTTGGTCTCCTAAGTAGTGCCTTCTTGAGTGTTTTCAAACACCAGATTTCATCAATTCTAAGATGCACCCATTTTATCATTTTATTTCTTAAGATTTTTATTTTGAAATAATCTTGACACTCAGTGTGGGATTCAAATTCACAGCTCTAAGATCAAGAGTCACGTGCTCTACCAACTGAGCCAACCAGGTGCCACATTTTAAAATTATTATTAATTATTATTATTATTATTATTATTATTATTTTTACCACCCCCATCCACCCTGGGGCACCGGTCCCGCCGTGCCGTCCCAGGGCCGGGGGCCTAAAATTATTTTTAAAGATTTATTTATTTGGGGGTGGGTGGAGGGAGCAAAGGGAGAGGGAGAGAATCTCAAGTGGACTCCTGGCTCAGCAGGGAGACTAACTCAGGGTTCAACCTCACAACCCCAAGACCATGACCTAAGCTGAAACCAAGAGTCAGGTGCTTACTTGACTGAGCCACCTAGGGGCCCCCCAGTTTTTCAATTTAAACAATCAGTGTGAATGATGCAATGGACAATGTGTCCTAATTTATTAGGTAGCATTTTTTCTTTCTTAGTGATGCATAAAATGGTGCATCTTCAAGCACTGTCGTCTTAGAGTCAATGAAATGTGATAGTTGTGATCATCGGCAATGCCTGCCTAATAGGCTGCCTTTAGAACCTCGCTCACGAGAACCAAGTCCCTGGTATAATCTTTCCATACTAAAAGAAAGCCATTTCACTCTACTGAGGAAAAGACAACCTCCCCCCCCAAAATCCTATGGAAGTGAGAGGCTCTAAGTTGGGCCAGAAGAAAGCATGAGGCCCTCTGCTCTGGATGGTGTGACTCCCTCCTGGCCAATCCTCCCACCTTGTCCTATACACACCTGGGCTCCTTCTGCAATTGCCTCTGCTGTCCACCCGTGGGCAGGCACGAAATCCAGGGCTGCGGTCAGGATGCGGTGCTGCAACTGCTCCTCACTCTCATGGTCCTCTTCCTCCTCACCGCCCTGATCTGTGTACCTGAAACCCACACAGAACAGAGAAATGGTGATGGAGCCCAACACACCTCATCTCACTGACTGCTGCCTGACAGGCAAAAGGTGCCTGACCAGAACCCGGAGACTCTGTGCTTTCTCTGAGCACACACTGGGAAGACATTTACTTTTGTGGTGGTATTGATATTTCAGAATAAAAATTATATTATCTTTCTCCTTTCCTATAGTCATGGGGAGAGGGATCCAGTGAGTGAGGAGGCCATGTAATTTGAAGGCAAATGCTCCCACAGTACCCTGGATTTCTCTGTTTATAGCCCTTAGCGCACCGTTTCTTTATCTGTATTTGTGCTAAATGATAACTCTGTGAGCAGAGACAATGCTTCTAGTATTCACAGGGCTGGCACAAAGTAGTTCCTCAAAACATATTTACTGAATTGAAATGAAAAGTACTTTAATTAGGAGACCAGAAAAATGACAGGAACACCCTAATATCAGAGGTAGAGGAACTTCTCAGTGGCAGGATTAAGAAGAAAAGATATCTAATGGAAATGTAAACTATTATCACCTTCCGAGAGGGCAATTTGGCCCCACTTATGTAATAAAATGTTAAATCTGCACATCCTTTTATTAGGTGCTCCCACTGCTGAGAGATAATAACATCATTTTTTATAGCAGTGAAGGAAATCTATTAATAAATTCATCAATAGGGCATCAATAGGGCAGCCCTATTCATCAATAGGGTGGCTCAGCAGTTTAGCGCTGCCTTCAGCCCAGGGCGTGATCCTGGAGACCCAGGATCAAGTCCCACATTGGGCTCCCTGCATGGAGCCTGCTTCTCCCTCTGCCTGTGTCTCTGCCTCTCTCTCTCTGTCTCTCATGAATAAATAAACAAAATCTCTTTTTAAAATAAAATATTTTTAAAAAATAAATAAACAAATTCATCAATAAAAAATAGGTTAAGTAAATTTAATACTGCCCTTTACTGGAATATTATGCAACCATTAAAATCATATAGAATGAGAAAACATTAAAAATGTGCTATTGAGTGAAAAAGTTTCTGGAATAGCATGTTTAGTAGATGGTATAATTAATCACTAATTATATATAGACTTATACATGTAACATACTTAGAAAAACATCTAAAAGGATATTCACAAAAATGTTAGTTATTTCTGGGTTTGTGATTTCTGGTCATCTCTGCTTTATTTTTCTGAACTTCTTTGTATTGTTTATTTTAGAGTGGTGAGGTACAATTTTCAAAAAAACTCATAGGTAAAAAAAAAAACAAAACAAAACATAGGTTCTGTTCACATATGGCCCTGAAAATGATTGAAGGTGAAAATGGGGATAAAGAGGAGAGAGGAAGGAGAGGAAGGCCAGACATACCCAAGCATGCAAAATGGCCAGAAACAGATGGCCTTGGGGCTCTGGTGCATACCTGGGGGGTGAACGAGAAGATTCTGGATTGGGTTCTTCTGCTTCATGTGTTTCGGACTGTTGCTGAGAAAAAGATTGGGGAGGCTGTTGCTTCTGCTCATCTGAAGACTTTAGCTGCATAGTGGAAGCATGGAAGGCACGTGACACCACAGCTGACTGGCAACGGGACGCTGAAACAAAAACTGGGCTGTCAGTCAGAGACACTTACCAGAGAAGACACTTTGAAACCTTGAATGGTGCGAGAGATGGGGGAAGAGTCTACTCCAGAACCACTTATCCAAGTGTTGGTCCCAGACAAAAATTTGGGGTAAATTGGCAACCTTGCGACATGATGTGGTGGCAAAAGCAGGAGCCAGGTAACAGAAGACCTGGCTTCTGGGCCTGCTGCTATCACTTGCTAACTATGTTAATGGACAAACCACTTCACCCCAACAAGCATGATTTTAAAATATGCAAATCAAGAGTAATAATCTGTTTGCTCAACCGGAGTGCTATGAAGCCCAATCAAAAAGTGAAAGCAAAAAGGTTACATATTTATATCATAGCAAGAGCACTGGACTAGAAATTAGAAAGTCTGAGTACTAACTCCCACAATGTTTATACCTTCATACAGATCACTAATCTGTTTTCTCATTGGCAATACCTGCAACACCCCCATTTACTAGAGAAAGGGATTTGGAAAGTACGGGCTCGTACTACTTTTTTCCTTTCCCAACATTTTATTACAAAAATTTTTTTAAGTAGGCTCCATGCTGGGTGTAGAGCTCAGCACAGGGCTCGAACTCATGATCAAGACCTGAGCTGAGATCAGGAGTTGGATGCTTAACCAACTGAGCCACCAAGGTGCCCCTATTACAAAAAATCTCATACAAGTTGAAAGAACTATAGCATGAACACCTGTATATCCACCACCTAGATTCTACAGATCTACCACACTTTTCATTCATCAATCCAGCTTTTTAAAATCTTTTAACCCAGCTTATTTTTGATGGATCTGTTGCAGACCTCAGTATTCTTCAGCTCCACACATTCTGGCATACCATGCATTCATGCATACCATGAACCAGAGTTTCATATTTATTTACTGTTCTTTTATTGAGGTGACAGTTATATACAATGAAATGCACAAATCTTAAATGTGCCAATTCTGACATCTGACAAAGATATAAACTTGTGTAACCTGAACCCTTAGCTAGAGTGTACTGTAGCCCCCAAAAGTTCCCTCATGCTCTTTCCCAGTCATCCCCCACTTATACTGTTCAGAAGTTTTCATCCTAGTTTAACCTGTCCTAGAATTTCATCTACATGGACTCCTAATTTCATCTACATGGACTCCTATAGTATATCCTTTTCGTGTAAAACTTGTTTTTGCAGTCTTTTTTAGACAGATTCCTATTTTTGTGGAAATCAACTTATTTTTTATTGCTGAGTAGTATTCCATCAAGAAACATGATTGTGCTGATGAATACCTGGGCTTTCTCAGCCTTATCTATCACGAATAGTTACTATCAATGTACTTCTACAAACCTTTCCATGGACACATGTTTTCATTTCTCGCTCTCTCTCTTTTTAAAGATTTTATTTATTCATGAGAGGCAGAGAGAGAGGCAGAGACACAGGGAGAGGGAGAAACAGGCTCCCTGCAGGGACCCTGATGTGGGACTCGATCCCGGGACTCCAGGATCACAACCTGAGCCAAAGGCAGACACTCAACGTCCCTGCTTTCATTTCTCTTGGCTGAATACCTAGGAGTGGCTCTGCTGGGTCATAGGCATTACTTTAACTAAACATAGTTAATTTGGACTTTTGTATAAAAACAACAAAAGGACACTCATTTTTTAAAAAATCTACCAACTAATCCAGGAAACAATGATTTTAAGAGATGCCTAACAGGGGGTGCCTGGGTGGCTCAGTCGGTGGAGTGTCTGCCTTTACTTCTGGTTATGATCTCGCAGTCCTGGGATCCAGCCCTGGTGAGGCTCCCTGCTTCTCCCTGTGCCCCTGATTATGCTCACTCACTCTCTCTCTCTCATAAACGGGTAATATCTTAAAAACAAAAAACTTAGAACAGTACTGTAAAAATATCAATATTTTAGTATTTGTACAAAAAAAAAAAAGTAACAAAATACTCCTAAAACTCTGAAAAGGATGGGAGAGGTCCCAAAGCATCAGTGTGGAACCATTGAAGGTCGCATGATTTCTTATGGAATACAGGAAATTATTATTTCATTACTTATGCATTTAAGTTAATGCGTCAGTGTGTTCATTCTACTCATAGAAGGGGACGCTGGTTTTCCACTTAAGAGTAGCAATATACAGTAACCTCTTGTAAAGCAAACATCTATAGTTTTAAGAACTCGGATGTACAAACGAAAATACGGATTGTGTTGTGGAAAAAGGTGGACGGTATCAGAGAATTATTGAAGTGGTGAAGAAACGACTGACTTAGGAAACCATGAACTAGGAGCTCCCTGCGGCTGCTTCCACCTCCGTCGCCTGGGGCCCTGCCCGGGGACTCGGCAATGGAGTTACTGGAAGGCTGGGTGCGAGCCCTCCCGTCTGCCACTGCCCCGCTGCGTGACCCCGGGCACCCACAGCCCTCTCCGGGCCTCCGTTAACTCCGCCAAATGGGGGTGACAAGCCCTGCTCCGCTACTCTTTGCCCTTCACGGCTCGAGGATGGGGGCAGACAAAAATCGAGCCCAGGACGCCGGCTGCTCCACGCCGATGCCCTTCACGTCACCTTGCTGGCCGGCCGCCACGACGGCCTCTTCCGCCCCGCACCCTGCCCCGTCCGCTTCGTGCCCCCACACTCCTCCCCGCTCCCCCGCTCGGCCGCCCCCTCACCGGGCAGGCACCGTAGCTGCAGGAGCCTCCAGCCCGCCCGGCCGAGGGCGCCGGACAAGGCCGCCGCTGCCGCCGCCATCTTGAAAGCGGGCACGCCGCCGACGGTGACGCGACGGACAGACCCAGGAGGTCGGCCAGGCCACTTCCGCCCTGCCGGCGCTCCCGCAGCCTCCTCTTCTCGCGAGAGCCGCGAGGTGCGAAGCCGGCGGCCGCGGAGAGGCCGGGAGCGAGCCCGGGAGGCAGGTGAGCGCTGTGTGAGGCCCGGGAGCCCGACCTGCCCCACCGTCCCCTTCCGGCCCACCTTTGTCCCTAGAGCCTCCTGTTTGCAGTTCCCAGCCCTGTCCCCCGCGGGACACGGAACCATGGCCACGTTCCTGGGGCGCACGACGTGCTTTTGCCGGGAGGAGTCGGTGCGCGGCGCCGGCCGGCCCTGCCTGTCGCGGGCCCTTCCCGGCCGCCTGTCTCCCGCGCTGCCGGCGCGGGGCGCGCGGGGCCTTGAGCCGCGGCCGGTGACCGGGGCTGGGGGCTGGGGGGCGGGGACCCGCCTTGCGGATGCCCAGCCGCCGTGACCTTGCGCCTCACGCCTCGTCTCAAATACTGGGGGAACCTGACCCCCCGGGTTGTAATTTAGAGCCAGTGACTTGCCGGAACCAACAAAGTGTGGAGTTGCTGTGAATAACAGTAATTTAGCCAGGTGACTTTTAAAGAGGTGGTTGGCTTTATTGAACGATTCATGGGTCGGGCAGCGTCCCAAGTAGAGAGAAGCTCCAAAGAGCTCCACGAGAAGAAAGGTTTTTTAAAAAAGCGGGGTTGGGGGGGGGGCGGGAGAGACAAGGAAGTCCTAAAGGGGAGAAGAGGATTATTTCAGGCAAGGTCACCTTCCTTTGGGGGACAGACGAGGTCCGTTAGGCAGAATACCTTACTAATACTGAGCAGAAGATTCCAGACTGACCCCTTAAGAGTACATTCCTGGAGACTGTTGAAACTGCAGGTAGGTTAGGTATGTTTTGGTTTGGTGATGATGCGGGCTTAGCACAAGTGGTTCCATTTGGGGCCTGTTTTCTTCTTAACAGTTTAATTGAAAATTTCCCAAACTTGCCAGATCAAAAGACCCATTTAGCATGCTCTTTAAAAAATATATATGTTTATTAGATAGCGTAGCGGGGTGATGAGGGGGCAGAAGGGGAGGGTGAGCGTGGAGCCAGCTAGGGGGCATGGAGGGGCTCTATCTTAGGATCCTGAGATCAGCACCTGACCCAAAGTTAGACGCTTAACCGACTGAGCCACCCAGGTGTCCACTGCCCCCATCTAGGATGGTTTTTTTTTCTTTTTTTTTTTTTTGTTTATGATAGGCACACAGTGAGAGAGAGAGGCAGAGACATAGGCAGAGGGAGAAGCAGGCTCCATGCACCGGGAGCCCAACGTGGGATTCGATCCCGGGTCTCCAGGATCACGCCCTGGGCCAAAGGCAGGCGCTAAACCGCTGCGCCACCTAGGGATCCCCTAGGATGTTTATTAATAAATAAATTGGATACCCTGGTCCTTCTCCTGGAGAGTTGATTTAGTACATCTGGATGAAGTCCAGGAATCTTTTTTTTTTTTTTTAAGTCCAGGAATCTTATTTTAACAAGGCCCCTATGTGATTTGTAGGACCTGAAGTTTGGGAAGGAAAAGGTTGGTGGCCTTCATTCTGACATTGAGTGCCAATCTCTGAATGACTCAGGGAGGTCATGGACTATAGGCACTCAACTGACGTGTAAATGCAGAGTGCCTCATTGCTATCTGGCATCAGGGAAGGCTTCATATTAATAGGGAGAACTAAAGGATTTGGGGATTAGGGATAACTGGTGACAGGAGCTAAGCGTGTCATTCTGTAAACTTTATGTTTGCAGTTAGACTCTTGTCTATATCTGTTTTGCACAACCCTTATAACTCAAGTCTTTTTAAAACATCTTGCCCGCCCCTGCCTCTATGTGGGGGAAGCCCTCCTAACCCAAATGTTAAAATTCCAGATGCACATCTATAGATTCATTAAAACACTACTGATCTGTCCATAAGGCTTTGTTTTCTGAGTTCTGTCCACCCATCTTCAAATGAGCCTTGGAAATTCTAGCACTGGGGTATCCTTCCTGAAACCCTCAATTCTTGACACACCTGGAAACAGTCTTCCATGTTCTCTTTCTTTCTTTCTTTTTTTAGTTTCTTGTTTCCTTGCTAATGATCACCTTTTTTTTTTTTCCTACGTGTGCTTCAGTCAGTTCATTAAATTTAAAGTTTTCCTTTCTGATGACTTTCAATATTCTCAGAATTGTTTATGTACCTGACTTAAAAGGACTTAATCCTTGGTTTGAACTGATACCTGAACTTAAGTCTTTTTTATTTTTTCTTTTGGCCCCCTTCATTCATAAGACGAGCCAAATGCCTCAAGATTTGATGTTTATTGGGTACCTTAGAAATAAATGAATCTCCAGAAGATACTTGTAGACATCTGCTTTCCCTGCCTTGCATCCCCTGCATTTTAGAAGAGCCATGGGCACATGTATACAGCAGTGAGCGCTAGAGAGGTGCTTAACATCTAAGGCCCATGACATGACAATGACTGGCCCATGACATGACAATGACTTCTTCAACTTTTGCACTTCTTCAACTCCACCTCTACCTCTTTTTATTTTTTTAAAAATATTTTATTTATTTATTCATGAGAGACACACACACACAGAGAGAGAGAGAGGCACAGACACAGGCAGAGGGAGAAGCAGGCTCCATGCAGGGAGCCTGATGTGGGACTTGATCCGGGGTCTCCAGGATCACACCCTGGGCTGAAGGCAGTGCTAAACTGCTGAGCCACCCGGGCTGCCCCCTCCACATCTTTTTAGATATGCAACTAGGCTCTTGAGTCACCTCAGGCGCCAGACATTTTTTTCTTATAGTTTTTAAAAAAGAAAGATTGCTAAAAGCAGAAAATTCAGATGATGGAAAGTACCATCCTTTGGCTTTTAGATACTTAGAAGAACATTATCTCCCACTTTATTGAGAAAATGCTAACAGAGTGGTGGCTATGTCTGTGTTTTGAGGATTAATGTTTAATAAATACATTTATGAGCTCCCTCTTTCCATAGAAGATTAGTTTGGGGAGATATGGGACACAAAGTATTTTACGTCCTTCTAATGTACTGATACACACCCATCGGAGTAGTATTGAAGATGTCATAAAGTGCAGCTCTTATACTGTGTAATTCTAACAATGTAAAAGAAGCATCGCATCTCCCTAGGGAGTCTTCCCAGCAGGGATGGCTGAGGAGAAAGAATAGGTTTTATGGGGACTCTTTGAAGCAAAGGCAAATAAACTGGCCACCAAGATATAAAAATTCTCTGAAAACATTTCACTGAGCTCTTTGTGTCAGGTCCTGCTGAGTGCTTTGCATATTTTTATCTTATTTACTTCTTACAGCAGCCTTGTGAAATATGAGATTATGATTCCTACCTTATTGGTAAGAAATGAGAGAGCTAATAACTGGACCCATGATCATGTAGTTAATAAGTAGACAATCCAATGGTAGAAGTCCAGTTCATTGTATTCAAAACCTATAAAACTGCCTCTGTTAAGCAGAGGTCTAGAGGTCTTGCTGGAAAGATCTAGACACCTGGCTTTTTGTTTTTCTCTGCCTAACAAGTAACCTTTTGCCTGTTCTTTCTTTCGTGATGGTTTTTCTGTGAGTACAGTGCAAAGTTATAGTTGTTGGTGGTGGGCAGGGAGCTTGTCCCTTTTGTTTTCCCAGGAGAGAACCTGTGTCAACATCATTCTAGAAACAGGTCCTGTATTTCTTATAACTTAATGCCCAGCAATCCCTATTCCTGTCTTCCCTGGTTGGTTCTTTCTTTCTTTCTTTCTTTCTTTCTTTCTTTCTTTCTTTCTTTCTTTATTTATTTATTTATTTAAATTTTTTGGAGGCCCCACTGGGATACCCCTGGCTGATTCTTAAATGAAACATTGATCCCAAGTCGCTTGCCGTAAAGATTTACAGAAGTTCTTCCTCAACATCAAGTGACAGTTAAAAGCTTAAATGTGTCAGTTCTTGAGTGTGTGCTTTTTAAGGATTTAAAGATAATTCGGTGATTAAGGAATCCTGCTTATCTGATAATACATGGCATCCTTTTACTGGGGCTTGCAGTCAGGTCAAGATAATGAAGAACGGGCATTCCACATGGAAGCAAACAGGTAAAGGCATGATTAAAGCAAAAATGTGGAGGTTTTTCATAGAACAAGGAGGGCTTCACTTTGGAGAGGTGGGAGATACAGACGGAGCCAGATCATGGAGGACCTGATTCCAGAAGAAAGTGTTTTGGTTTTGCACTAGAAAGTAAACTTTAGGAAATGAATGACAAAATCAAAATACTGTGGTATTTAAGAGTGACTGGCTAACTTGGCCATGTTTTGTAGGCAGAAGAGCAAATCATTTGAACTGAATATTTTTGAAGAAGGAAGGGTGTAACGGACAAGGCCTAAATTCAGTCTCAGTGTGTCTGTGGTGGTGTAATTGTGACTGAGTTAGCAACTTCTACAGAAGACAGAGGTGTTCAGCACAACCCTGGTCCATGCTTGACCTGTCTACTGTGGCGTCTGCATTTATGCCATTACAGCTATTTTAAGACGGGAACTTGATGGCATTAATGTTGAAGAAAGAAAGGAGAAGCTGAGTAGAATGCCATCGCCTGACCTAATTGCTTCATGAGCACATTCTATACTCCTGTCCGTATCAAGTGGAAGGGAAAGCTGACCCATGGTGGTGGTGGGGGGAATCTCCATAGATTAAAAGTGTGGGCTTTATAGTCACATGGATTTGGATTCATGTTCCAGGTCTTCCCACATTTAGTAGTTGTGTGACCTGGCAAAGTCAATGGCTTCAATTTTTCTGCCTATAAAATGGGAATAATACAGAGTTTAGGGTTGTACTGAGGTTCAGTTGGGATAATGTATATAAGGTCCTTTGAACAGCCTGGGCAATAGTAAATGTGAAAGAAAGATATGTTAGGTACTATTGATCATTGTAGATTCAATAGAATTGAATTTTCTTATTTTCATGAAAGAGAAAATCTCATTATTTGCCAAATGTAAATATGTTGTCTCTTTAAAAAAAGAAAAAACATTAAGCTTGTGGTGGCATTATGCCAATTTATTCGCCTTCTTTGCTGAGTCATACTTTTGCCTAATTAACGTCCTATGTGTTTCATATTCCTTCCATTCAAGCTGAGTTGTCCCAAATCAAAAGAGAAATACTCTTTCTGCCTTCAACTTGTATACTTGACTGCCAAGGCAGGACTCCCATCCAGGAAGCAACCTGCCTTGTTGGGGAATGTTGGGGTTAAGAATCCTTGAGGTAACGGGTTCATTATTTTAGTCTCTGTAGCATCCACAGGAAGATACTCTAGTGTGGTCAGCATGCCGTGGTGGGAGGTCAGAATTAGGTGGTGATTCTAATTGTATTTGCTGGTACCTCATAGATTAAATTGTGCTTTTATCTCTGCTCTGTCATGACTCTCCTTTGGTCCATGGGTTTTAGGTCCATCAGCATGGCAGGAATGGCAGATTATGGGATCTCAGCTGGCCAGTTTGTGGCCGTGGTCTGGGATCAGTCATCCCCCCTGGAGGCTCTGAAAGATCTGGTCGACAAGCTTCAAAAGTTAACAGGTGATGAGGGCCAAGTGTCTGTGGAAAACATCAACCAGCTGTTGAAATGTAAGTACCTACCCGTTGTCTTTACAGGGCTGCAGAGGGTTGATGGGGGTGCTGCGTTTATGCGGTTCCTTGATATCTGAGTTTTTGTTCTGAGTGGCACACGATGGCAGTGGGGAGAGGGGGTCACTCCGTTTTTCAGTTGAGATACAGTGGACTTAAAAGAGTGTAGTTGATTTTTATAAGTATGTTGTTATTAGATATCCTGCATTTTTTAAAAAGCTTACTCTTCAGCCAGCTTCCTTTTTACTTCTTTTCCTGGACATATAAAGGATATGAAATTAATAAGACCAAGGGAGAATAGTGGCTTCTTTGCCCCTCTTGCTAGTAATGGTATAATAACGTTTGCCAGATAGGTAGCTGTTCATTCTTCCAGGGCCAAGCCTGGAGCCTCTGCAGGACCTTGGGGGGGTTGGGCAGATTGCCTCAGGGGCCCAGGTGATTGCTGATCAGAACCTTCCTTTTTTTCAGCTGCCCACAAAGAATCTAGCTTTGATATTATTTTGTCGGGTGTAATTCCTGGAAGCACCACTCTGCACAGCACTGAGATTTTGGCTGAGATGGCCCGGATCCTGCGGCCTGGTGGACGTCTTTTTCTGAGAGAGCCAGTAGAGACAGCTGTAGGTAAGGAAATTTTTATTTGGAAGACTAGAATTTAACAACGTTAAATATTTAGGTACGTTTGCTGCATCTCTCTGAGCAGGAGCTGTCATTAGGAGATCCTTCTCCTTGGTTGTAAAAATCTGAAGCAGTGCATCTCACGGAACTATGATCTTTGACCCAATAGGAGGAAAATGTCTACCTGAAAATGGCTGGGTCTGTCAACAGGTTGAATGGTTAAACTGTGGTACATGCATACCACAGGAAACTCTAGCAATAAAAAGGAATAAACCACTCACTTGTGCAACAATTTGGATGACTCTCAAGGGAATCTTGCCGTGCCGAGTGGAAAACAGCCAATCCCAAAAGGATGCATGCTATGTGATTCTATTCCTGTAACATTCTTGGAATAACAAAGTTCTAGGGATGGGGACCAAACTGATGACTACTAGGTGCTAGGAGTGAGAGGCAGGGGATATGTGAGCCTGGAAAGGGGTCTCAGGAGGGCTCCTTGCGACTGTGGAAGTGCTCACATGAAGCTGTGAGCATGGTAAGATTGCACAGAGTTGTGCACACCCAGACAAGTGCATGCAAAACTGGTGAGATCTGGGGAACTCTGTGGACCCTGAGTGATAACTTCCCAGTCTTCTGGTGTGTGGTACTTATGTATGTTCCCATGGGGGAAACAAGGAGAAGCATCCTTTTTTTTTTTTTTTTTTTTAATCTTCCTATGCATCTATAGTTATTTCAGAATAAAAAGAAAATAATGACTGGAAGTCTGGGAGTGATGAGTTGTAATTATTGACTCATATGAAACTAATGATAGGACCCAGGAAATAAAAACCTCTCTTTTTTTTTGCTCAGTAATGAAGCTGTCACTTCTGAATTTGTTCCGTTTTCCATCAGTATGTGATGACTCAATTTGTAAATGCAACCAGAGAACGAAAGTATTTTGAAATATGTAAAAGCATTTAGTGGGGATAGAAACTTGTGACAGACAGGGCAGATGCCAGTGTTCTTTGTTGGAAGTGTAGACCACGGGAAGCTGCAGTGTCTCTCTTGTAGGAACTGCGCAGACAGTATACTTGTGTGCTTTCTGAGTCCTCAGCCTCCTTTTCACTCAGTGTCCAGAAACCCCAGAAGGGTTCTTCCAAGAAGCCGAGTGAGACAGGACAATAACAATAGAATTATTCTCTGACACTTAGGGGCGTAGGTAAGCACGTACTGAACAACCAGAAGGATTTGTCAAATTAAAATACTGTCACGATCACTTTTATTGCCAGCTGACCCAAATAGGATCCTTTTTGATTTTTCCTGTTTTGGCCCATGAAGCTGCTAATCAGGGTTTTCCTCTTGGCAGTTAACAACAGCAAAGTGAGGACGACATCTAAGCTGTGTTCGGCCCTGACTCTTTCTGGTCTCGTGGAAGTGAAAGAGGTATGTTAGTAGACCACCTCCTTTGCTGGGAACTGAGACCTTGGGTGACCACATCCAGGATCTCTGTCCATAGGTCTGGGGAGAATCAGGGGAGTAACAGCATGGAAAATGAGGGGTGCAGTGTCACGTAGACTGGGAAGCAAATTGGGAAGTGCTTTGCATGTAAGATACACAGTGTCTCAAAGGACAGAACCTCTGGAACAACTCTCCTTTGAATAGACTCAGCTTGGGCCCTTGTGGGTTGGGGCATATTCTGGTCTCAGTACTGGTGGAGTGGAGTGGTGGCGCCCATGTTTCAGGGAGAGAGCAACACGGGTCTCTTAATGAACACAAATCCTAGGCCCAAGTGAAACACGGGCACCTGAATCATCCTCAGGTATTTGGTGGAGGCTGAAGTGGGTCCCAGCCTCCACCAGAAGGGGAGAATATCCCACTTCTGACAATTCAGTAAAAATACTTAGATTAATTAGAGGTGTTTCTATTTCTACATCCTTCTTTGATGTTGAAATTTTCTTGTGTGAGAGGGAAGTGCTGTACCATGATAAGTGTAATACCACGGATTTGAGTCAGAGGCTCTACCGCTGAGCTGTACCCTCCCACCCCTTCCGTGCCACTGATTGGCAGCGTGACCTAGGGCCTTAGTTTCTTTATGCCCATACTTGCTTATTTTTCTTTTTAGTTTAAGGTTTTCCGGGGTTTTTGTTTGTTTGTTTGTTTTGTTTGTTTTCCGTTTTTTTTTTTTAATCTAAGGTAAGAGATGCTCATATAAATTCAATTAATACTAGAGAATATAAGGACGCCTGGGTGGCTCAGCAGTTAAGCGTCTGCCTTCAGCTCAAGCCATGATCCCGGGGTCCCAGAACCGAGTCCCACATCAGGCTCCCGCAGGGAGCCTGCTTCTCCCTCTGCCCGTGTCTCTATCTCTCATGAATAAATAAATAAAATCTTACCAAAAAAAAAATACTGGAGAATATAGAATTATAAAGTGACATTCCAGGCCTTCCTCACATTTCCCTTCCAAGAGGAAGCCACCAACACATTTTTATGTGTGTTGCTGCTCAGACCTCTGTGTGTGTGTGTGTGACAGGGAGAGACAGGTACTTTTTTAATGTAAATGAGGTCATATGTATACATTATTCAGTTACTAGCTTTTTCCACCTTTAAATATCTTCAACATTTATCTATCCCAGTGCATTGCCCCTCACTCTTATTAATGATGTAACAATATTGAGTGCTGTGGAGCAGCTGTGATTTATTTAACCATTCTGTAGTTGCTGGACACAGGTGGCACTCCCACATTATTTTCTACCTTTATCATCCGCTACTTCTTCCCAAGAAAACATTTCCCCCCTCTTTATGGTTTTTTTCTCTATTTTATTTCTACTATGTTTATTGTGCGCCTGCCTCTATGTAGTACACCATGAGGCATCATCCTATTCAGTATGCCTGACTCATCTTGATAATCATAATTATTATAACCCGCAGAACAACTGGAACAGTGCCTTGTACCTAATAGACAGGGATTTGGTAAATACTTGAAAACTTTCCAGAGGGTTGGCTCAAAGTAAGTGCATAAACAAAGTAGCACTCTAGAGTACAGATCACTGAGAAACTGAATGTGATGATGTCTATCATCTCCTGCTATTATGCACTTCGTAACACAGAAATGAGTATTTGACACCTGTGTGGGTGGACTTAGTATGACATCATTTTGTGGAAAGAGTGTGACCTACTTCTTTTGATGTCTTGAATTCCAGCTGCAGCAGGAGTCCTTGAGCCCCAAGGAGATACAGTCTGTCCAAGAACACCTGGGTTACCAAAGTGACAACTTGCTCTCTGTGCACATCACAGGCAAAAAACCCAACTTTGAAGTGGGTTCTTCTAGTCAACTGAAGCTTTCTCTGGCCAAGAAGTCTTCTCCCCCGGGTAAGACTGGCCTGGGGGCATTGTTCTGTCTGGGTGAGCCTAGAAAGACAACTCAGATATTGAACCAGAGATCTAGACAGAGACATGAGGTCTCCAGAGGATTAGTCCTTCCTTCATCTCTGTCATTTCCAAATGGAAAAATGTTTCATGTTCTGTTGTCCCGGGTGTATTCAGATTCTGATGTGAAATAGCACATTAGCTATTACCTCATTTGGCCTCCTCTGCTCTTAGGACACTGAGGCCTCCAGATTCTAGAAGCCTGAGCTACATGATATAGCTAATGAAGTCTTTCCACACCCCAGAATTACCACACTCATCCTCAGGAGCTCTCGCAGTGGTGGTCGTGGTTGATAAGAGTAGCCTGCACCTCTTCCCATGGGTCCTTTCTATGCTAGTAAAGTCAGCTTTTCTTACTTTGAGGATCTTAAGCCACTTGTAAAAGTATTTCTCCTCAGACAGTTGTACCCACCCTTTGCCACCTCCTCACCTCATCACTATTTCATGATGCCTGAATCAAGAGAAATTGTCCCAGCCATGAGGTATGCAAACATTTGCCGGTACATTCACACTCCTCTGCTTTGACTGGCCAGCCAAAATCTTTAAGAAATCCGCTGGAATCCCAGCCTTTGGACCCATGCTTCCAGAATGGGTAGGAAGGGCTTGTGGAATGAGGAGTTTGCCTTGTGGAAGATCTGAGCCTCCACCTGCAACAGTGATCTTCAGGGGTGCACTTAACCACCAAGGCTGGTCTGAAGACGTGCCCACAGTGTCTCTGAGGACCTGCCTATATCTGCCCACACTGACTCAGCTCTCAGGGCCTTCTTTGTACCAACAGGGTCTGCAGGGTGAGGGTTGTGTCTGCCACCAGCTTGCCTCACAGCACTGCTGCTGGCTCTGGAGCCAGTTTTCTTGTACGTCACAGGTTCACATGAGGCAGAGGCTTTGGCACACACTTTTCTGCTTACTTAATCTTCAGATCTCTTGCAGTAGATCTAGGGAGGACGACTAGCCTCAGGTTCTAAGGATGGAAGCTAAGATAAGGACACAGCAATGTGGAGTGAAGTCAAGCATGTCAGACAGACTCATGTTTGTGGCTCTGTAGAAAGAGCCTAAATGTTGGAGCTGTTTTCCTCATCTATAAAATTAGGACAGCACATCCTCACCTGATAAGGGTCCTAGCGGGATTTAATCACACGGTGCATATGAAATACTTACTGTAGCATCTGCTGCAGAGCAAGTGCTTAGCAGATGATGGCATCTGTCACCATAAAGCAAGCCAGCCCTAGGCCATTCCTTCTCCAAATGGTAGAGCAGGGCCTTGGACCCAAGCTCTCGGACTCCCAGGCCCATGTGCTCTCCACAGACACTCGGCAAAAAGCACACCCATGTGCCTCTGGTTTGTTTCTTCTGTTTTGACGAAGCTCTTTTTCTTTTAATGGTTGGACCCAGTGAAGCCTGCTGTGGACCCTGCAGCGGCCAAGCTCTGGACCCTGTCAGCCAATGACATGGAGGACGAGAGTGTGGTGAGTGGGCACTGCAGTCCCTGGACTGCTTTCTGTTTGGCGTCCCTTTGGAAATGAATGGTCATAGTTTGGTGTGGCCTCTCTGGACGTGGAGGTGTGAAGCTCAGCATTGTGCCTGTGCCTGTGACCATGGCTGGCATTTGTGATTCGGAAGGAAACCCCACATTCGTGGCATTTTAAAAATCTTTTTCAGCATCTCTTTTCCCCATAGGTTTTCTTGTTCTCACTTCATGTGATATGTTAAAGATTCTGGTGGGCATGTGTGAACCTGAAAAGAGCTTGTCAGCTAAAAGACTTTCTTGGCTCCTTTGTCTGGGCAAGTCAGTGCACACTCACTGTCTTAAAAGCAATAATTTTCCGTCTTTGATCAATACTGTCTATTAGAAAGTTCTTAATTTCTGCAACTGTTGAAGTTACAGTGATAGCAAAACAGGTTACGGTTCATGTTCTCATAGAATTTAAGATTAATTGTTCTCCCATTCAGCAAAGAATTGCACAAAAGTATATATTGTTATTTGCCTTATTGGGAATCATATAGAAAATAGTTTATTCCCTTTTTCACATGACAGCCCTTCATATATGCAAATAAATATAGTGCTTCTGTTTTTGTTTTTCCTGCTGTTTCAACATTCACACACATGCACACACATGCACACTCAGACTCATATTCTCTACATGTTGTCAGTTACTTCCCAGTCCCCTTACAGCCTAGTGCATCCTCTGTGGACATAGTTGACTTCACTGTGGTGGTCAGCTTGAATGTGATGATCAGCCCAGGGGAGGTCAGTGGATGCCCTCTACGTGGGCCGTAGAAACCTGCTACCGCAGCCCTTTGTTCAGCCTTCTAGCAGCAGAGACCATGAGTGTGTCACTAACCTCTTCGAGCTCTCTCTAGGATCTCATTGACTCAGATGAGCTGCTAGATCCAGAAGATTTTAAGAAGCCAGATCCAGCTTCCCTGCGTGCTCCTTCATGTGGAGAAGGGAAAAAGAGGAAAGCCTGCAAGAATTGGTGAGTGTCAGCATAAGTGGAGTCTTCCAGGCCTTCCAGTCTTCTGAGGCTCAAGGACTCGGGATACTTTACTATTATTGAAATACTTATCTTATTGTGAAATGCATTGTAAAGATGGAGGAGTATCATAATCAGATAGGTTTTAGAGTAATAAAGATGAACACCTGTGTACCGATTACCCAAGTTAAGAATCAGAAATATGACTAGTAACTTAGAAGCCACCTCTCCATGCTTCCTCAGCTGCATCTTGCTCCGTCTCCCCACAAAGGTTACCATCCTCCCGGGTTCATGTTAATCATTCTTGGCTTATTTGATAGTTTACCATCTAGTATGAAGCTCCAACTACTATATTTTTTAATTACGAAAAATTGAGTAGTTAGCCCAGCCCTGACAAGACAAGGAAAGGTCAATACCCTCCATCTGAGAAGGCTTCCGGTGAAAGTTAAGGTATGCAGGGTCTCCTGGGCTGGGGATCTCCAAAAGGATCTCCTGAGGATCTCCAAGAGTCCCTTCCAGGGAAGCCAGGGAGAGCCACAAGAGATCTCTAGGAAACCAAGGACATAGACAGATGGAACACTTGGCAGGGGTGTGTAGGGTGACACCAGCAGCAGTATGGTTGGAGGGCGTGGGCTGCTCTGTGTGTTCTACTCTAAGCCCGCCAAAGTTTGAGTTCTCCTCCTTGGAGCAGACTGGAGCAGAACATGAGTGTCCTCAGCAGATCAGCAGGGCAAGGAGGGATGGAAAAGCTTCATGGTCGCCAGTGTGCAGTCAGGATAAGCCAGGGCCAGGATCTGGGCTGGCTTGCCTGCCCTTGATACTACGGTATGATGGCAGCTTGGTTTGTGACAGTGGCAGCCTTCAGAGTGTCTCTGTTTTGGGCTCCTGCTTCATCATACACATGTGACTTTGTCTATGGCAGAGCTGACATCTGGGGGTCCCCTCCACTGTTCCCCCTGAGGGTTCCCTTCCCTCTGCCTTATGTTAGCTTTTCTGGGTTTTGTATCCCCCGCTGCTTTCTTAGTTTTTTCTCTTATTTTGTTGGAGTCGGTTCTACAGTAGTTGCTTTAGAAAGGTTGCTTGAGCTGGGAGCCCTGAGCTTAGCGCTGGGATTTGTTGACTGTGTTTTAGTGAAGGGAGCTTGGGTGGGCCTGTGAGGGACACTGCAAACTCAGCATCTTTGGGTCTTTCACCTTGAGGTGGTTAGATTTCTCAGAGAGGGGTCTTTCTGGTGCCACCTGTTCCTTTGGAAGTTTTGGGGTGCAGTGTGGGCTGAGAGTCAGCCACGTGCTTAGCAGTGGCTAACTTACCACCTGCTTGGAGTTCAGCTCCCCTCAGTCAGAGTCACCTCTTCCGCTTATTCCGCTATACAGTTCCCAGTGCTGCGTAGCCACTGTCTCCTTTCCCCTGGCCCCTGTCTTTGTGGGTTATGCTTTACTGAAGTTTCAGTGGGGCCTTGAGGGAAAGTAGAGTAGACACATGCATTCAGTCTGTCCTCTTAACCTGGAAACCTCAGTGTTGGTTTTTTTTGCATTCGTTTTACGGACGGAAAGAGTGGTAAAAATGAACTGGTGGTGCGTGGGCTTGCTGAATCAGTGTTCTTTTAAGTGTGAAAGTTGCCAGCGTTCACAAATCAGGAGATTTCAAGTAAAAATCCTTTTTTTTTTTTTTCCTGTCCTTAGCTTTGGAAAATATGACAGCACTGGGTCTGCTTCTCCTCATAGCATTAATCGGCTGAAGCTGAGTAGTGACTGGCCTGTGTAGACAGGGCATCTCCCCTTTCGGTCCCCCTTTGCCCACCACTGTCTCCCTAAACAGCCTTACACGCTTACCTTGTCAGCCCAGCCCCATAGGTGTTTAAGATATCCTAGTATAAAAAGAAAAGTTTTAGAGTGTGTTTGGGCTGTGTTGAGGACTTGGAGCCCGTGGGTGGTACCACGTCTCACTCACAAGCTACCAATTTCCACCTCCCCCAGCACCTGTGGCCTCGCGGAAGAACTGGAAAAAGAGAAGTCAAGGGAACAGGCGAGCTCCCAGCCCAAGTCGGCTTGTGGAAATGTAAATATCTGGGTCCTTACTCAGTGTTCACAAAACCCCCAGTGGTATTGGGCATCATCCTAAACCCAACACAGACTAGCTCCAGCTCTCATTTACTGCCCAAGTATTTTAAGAATGGGCAAATATGTGAGAACGCGTATGTAGGAGAGAAGTCATCTCCTGAGAGGGGGTTTGCATGCTCCTGCCTGTAGGGGAGGCTCCTGTCACTTATTTTTGACCCCATTCTTCCCAGTTCATGGTGGCCTGATGCCATTTGGCCATTTGGCTGAGCTCAACTATGATTTGAACTGTTGAAATATAGAAATATGGCCTTCTGAAGGAACTTCTCATGTCAGTTTTTCATAAAACTAGAGTTCTTAAAAACTCTTAGTATTTGGGTTTCAATTGGAGCCACACGTGCATCCAGCCATTTCCATCAGGCCACTGTGACCATGTTATGAAATTAGGGATCCCTTTCTTGCCCATGTATCTGGGACACGCTGACACTCAGCTTCCCTGTATGATTGATTGTCTCTTCTCTCAACAGTGCTACCTGGGCGATGCTTTCCGCTGTGCCAGCTGCCCCTACCTTGGCATGCCAGCCTTCAAGCCTGGGGAGCAGGTGCTCCTGAGCAACAACAACCTCAGTGATGCCTAGGAGGGACTTAACATAGTGCACATTGGCTCCTCCAGCCAACTCCTGTCCCTCAAGTCCCACAATTGTGGTTCCTCCCACCTCCTCTGCATTTGCTCACTCTCTGCTTGAAGTCCATCTGCAGGGAGCGTGCTTGGTAAACAGAGTGGAGCTGGCTATGGGGTGCAGTGATGTGCGGTGGTGCTATGTATCAAAAGACCTACTATAATGGGACCTGGTTACTCTGAGTGGGGGGACCTGTTTCTCCACCTCGTATTAGGGAACATGTGCTGAAGAGGCCATCTCCTGATATTACAATGCTGACCTAACACTCAAGAGCCCAGACGTCCTTGAGTATTAACACTCTGTGACAGAGAGGACCCCTACCCCAGTTCTAAGCTCAGCAATAGTGCCACTACTTGCCTTCCAGAGTTGATGGTTTACTCAGTTATTGGTGAGTACCAACTGCACCGATGCAGTTATTGGTGACATGAGTCGTGTCTCATGGCTCAGGGCATCAGAAGAATCACCCGTTGGTTGCTGTGATCATATTCAGTGTCCCTCTGTCCCTTCCATCCCTACCTCACCCCTGTCCTGTGTTATCTCCGTCTTGTTTCTGTTCATCTATCGTTATTAAAGTTGGGTACTTCTGCATATCTGTTGTGGAGAGCGCTGTGTTTGTGTGTGTGATGTTTGACACAGCCATCTGAGCTCAGCTTAGGCCACAAAACTTTCTTTTTGGAAGAGCCTTAGTGTCACACTGGTGGGGCCAGTCCTACATTTAAGTCAAGGATCAGGGACTCTCTTCATTTATTTTAGGAGAGGCCAAGTTGATGAGGTTTTATTTATTTATTTATTTTAAAGATTTTATTTATTCATTCATGAGAGACACAGACAGAAAAAGGCAGAGACACAGGCAGAGGGAGAAGCAGGCTCCATGCAGGGAGCCCGACGTGGGACTCGATCCTCGGTCTCCAGGATCATGCCCTGGGGGAAGGCGGCGCTAAACCACTGAGCCACCCAGGCTGCCCAGTTGATGAGGTTTTTAAGGAAAGCAGGACAGAAATCTTAAACAATCTCTGACCAAGAGACCTCTCACTATCTTTGTTATTCACACAGACTTGGAATTGATCTTGCCAAATAGTTGGAGAGATTGTATGGATTTAAGAGATCAGGATGGTGAGGGGGCGGGGCGGGGGGGGTGCCTGGCTGACTCGGTCAATAAAGCACGTGACTCTTGATTGCTGGCTCCTAAACTTGAGCCCCATGTTGGGTGCAGAGATTAGAGACCAGGATTCGTATACATAACTAATAAATGGAAGTGTTTGTTGGTATTTGTCCTTGAAACTTGACTTGATTCTCTAAGTTTGCTTTTGCTTATTCTGGTCCCCGCAGGTGGATTTTTTGGGCGTTGCTAAGTTCTGTTTGACTTCAGAGCCCCTGTGGTCGGCAGGGTTCCAAGATGACCCCAATGCCCAACCCCTTGTGTCTCATCCCCTGCCCCTGAGATTGAGCAGGGCCTGTGAGTATGATGTCCCATCATACTCTCACATCACCTCTGGGATTAGGTGAAGTTCGGCAAAAGCAAAAGGATTTGGCACAAGTAATTTAAGTCTCTAAGGGACTTTCAGTTAAAAGGTCACTTACCCTGAGTGGGCTGCCCTCATCAGTGGTCCTTTAAGGAAACTGGAAAACTAAGAGTTTCTTCTGGCCTTCTAAAGCTGCCATGTGGAGAGAAGGTCCTAGAGGGGCCTCCTAGAGCTGAGAGCGGACCCTGTGGACCCTCTAGCCAGGAGGAAGCCTTCAACCCTGCAGCCAGGGAGACCCTGGGCAGGGGCCCAGCCCTGCTGTGCCTGGAGTCCTGACCCACAAAATCTGCAAGGGCTGATGTGTATGGTTTTAAGTCCCTAGATCTGTGGTGATCTGTTAGGCCACAAAAGCAAACTAATTCAGCCCAAGACTAGATGTCATGTTAACTGATACTGAGAACAGCTGAGACGCTGTTAGATGCATCCATTGCAGATACCAAGGTGAAGGACAAAAATCTCTAAACTTCAGGTTGAGGACAGGAGATCCTGAACCAAAGAGCTTCTTGGGTTGGGTTTAGCAGAGCCCGGGGCAAATGTCACTAGCCCTTGCCGACCTGATCCTTGTTCTGCATTCCTGTCACTGCTGGCAAAAAGGGTGACACTGTCTCCTGTCTGCTACACTTGGCCCAGTTAAAGGTGCCGTGTTGGCAGCTGCTGGGCCACCCACATGGGGGCTTAGGGTTGGGCCAGCAAGCTGCGGAGAGGCCTTGCCGATCAGCAGCACACATCTGTTCTCAGAGTTCAGCACAGCGAGCAGACATCTTGTGACTTTGTAAGACCCCCATTTCTGAGGGGAGGTTTTGAGCCCCAAACAGTCTAAGATCACTGACTACAACCTCAGTTCACATTTGAGAACATGGGGCGAGCCAGAAAGTGACCCGCCACCTGCTGTGGGAGGACCTTTAAAAGTACAAGTACCTGACACACTTGGACTTTCTGGGTCAGTCATGAGTCTGAGATGGGGCTGGGAAATCTTAATTGTTTAGTAAACACTATAAGATCTTTTGCTTAGAACTTCCCCTCTCCCAGAAGTCACTCTAAAGCACTGAGTGGGATGGATAGTGGAGCCAACCACACCTTCCTTGGTTGTAATGAGGTTCCAGCATGCTGGGCGACAGTGGGGCTGAAGGAAGAATCCCACAGAGAAGCCTCCCGAGCAGGAGGCACTGGTTGTTGGGCAGGAGAAGAGAGGCTTTGCTTTGTGACCATCCTACAGCTCGTCTGTTGTGTGGGGGGGAGAGGAGCTACACATGGGACCATGACCAAGAATTGGCAAATGTGTGGCCAGGTGGGACTCTTCCCACCGCTGATGGGATTTGTTGGGATGGTTACACCCTATCAGGTCAGTTTCAATTCAATCTGTATGTTAGAATCCATTGGGTGGCTCCAAAAGAACAAAAACACCTATGCATGGGACCCCTCCTTGCCAACGACCAATGAAGTCAATCTTTTCAAATAGGGCTTCGGGTGTCAGTGTATTTGCAAAGCTTTCCCAGGTAATCCTTTCTAAAATGCATCCAGGATTGAGAATCACTGCCCTAGAAAAGTTCTTTCTATGCATGCACCAGGAGACATGCTAAAAAATGTTCAAAGCAGCACTATCTGTAATAGCAAGAACCTGGAAGTAGTCCAAATGGCCTTTAACAAGAGGATAGGTGAATGAGTCATGTCATCATGTGGTGGAAAATGGTGTGCTATAGCCACGCACATCAGCGTGGAGGGATCTCAGAGCCACAAGAGTGTACGCATGCGATGTGTTCTTTCCCACAGAGTGCAAAGTTTGAAAACATACAAGATCATTAATGTGAGGGATATATATTGTACATATTATGTACATACACATAGGCGACAAACAAAAGAAAAGAAGAATGATAAAAGTTCAGGAACATAATTGTCTCTAGAGGTCGATGGGAAGATGACATTCTGTAAGGAGAGGAAATGGAGCTTCTAATCAGAAGAATCCCAGAGAAGCCTCGTGAGCAGAAGGCACTGGTTGTTGGGCAGAAGAGAGGCTTTGCTTTGTGACCATCCTACAGCTCGTCTGTTGTATGGGGGGAGGGGAGCTACACATGGGACCAGGACCAAGAATTGGTGAAGGTTCTTTTTATTAAGCTGGATGGAGGCTATACAGGTGCTTATTCTGTTATTGGTTTGCATACCTTACATATACATTATGTTGTACTTATGAGAAATTTCATTAAAAAAAAAAATACTAGGAAGGGGTACCTGGGTGGCTCAGTCGGTGAGGCAACCAGCTCTTGGTTTTGGCTCCAGTCATGATCTCAGGTTTGTGAGATCAGTGTCAGGATTTGCGCTGGGGGTGGGGGTCTACTTAAGATTTTCCTTCTTGGGGATCCCTGGGTGGCGCAGCGGTTTGGCACCTGCCTTTGGCCCAGGGCGCGATCCTAGAGACCCGGGATCGAATCCCACGTCAGGCTCCCGGTGCATGGAGCCTGCTTCTCCCTCTGCCTGTGTCTCTGCCTCTCTCTCTCTCTGTGACTATCATAAATAAATAAAAATTAAAAAAAAAAAAAAAAAGATTTTCCTTCTTCTTCTCCCTCTGCCCCTCCCCCCCACCTCTCCCTCCCTCCCTCTCTCTCTTTCTCAAAAAACAAAACAAAAAACAAACTAGGAAAACCCACACATAAAACCCTGAATGTTAAGGAAATTGCTTGCTAGTCCAGAACGCAGTCCTGCACCTCTGCCATGAACCTCCAGGAAATATTTGGCACGGTTAAAATTCCATTCAAAATTGTAAAAGTAGAATCAACACTCATTCTGATAATAACAAAGCAGATAAATATTACCTGTGACCAAAAGAACCACACATGGACGAAGTATAGCACAGAGACACAGAGCTCGTGGGAATGATCGATGCATAAAGAGAGAGGGATTCCTGTGGTGCAGACCTGAAACGGCAGAGCTGAGGCAAGGCGTGAAGAAAGATGAAATCCCAGAGGTGAAGTAGACGTGGGAGAGAGCACTAGGAGGTGGAAAGTGCTATGAACAGGCAGCAAGGACAGGAAAGAGAAAACTAACCCAAATGAAATGGACATGAAGAGAGAGGACTCCATGAGAATGATTAGCCACAGAAGGTAAAAGGGACACACTATATCAGCGTCATCGTGTAAAGAGACAGTTCAAGGAAGTTTCCAGAAAGCAAGCAAGAGTGGACTCATATGAAGTCAAAAGTGGTACAGAATGTTCAATTCTAAAAATAATAGTTTTCTGGGGGCGTCTGAGGGGCTCAGTGGAGCATCTGACTTGATTTCAGCTCAGGTTGTGATCTGGGGGTCATGAGATGGGCCCCGGAGGCAGGCTCCACACTTAGAGGGTGTCTGCTAGATCCTCTCTCTCTCTCCCTCTGCCCCTCGCCCTGCTCATGCTCACACACGCTAAATAAATGAATAAATAGAATCTTTAAAAAAAAAAAAAAAAGTCTTAGCAGCAGTCCCTGAACTGGTGCAGGCTGCGTGCTGTGTGTTCTCCAGGAGGTACTATTAATTCTCGAATTCCCTTCCCGCTAAAACAGGGTGATGCTATCCGTAAATAAGTGCGATGAAGATTTCTGTGGTCTGAGAAAAAAAAAAGAGGCAATTTTCATGGATTTATGCTTTCGTTACCTTCTCTGCTGCCTCAGTCTTTCCTTGCTTCCGTGACTGTCCTGTCATAGCGACAGGGACTGGGGGCTAGGGACCCAAGGCTCCCCTTGGGCCTCCACGGCCATCGCCCCGACCTTCCGTTGTCACGTCCTGGTGGTGCAGGTGTAGGCTGACCGCCGCCTGGAGCCCACCATCCACCTCTGTGCAGCCCTGTGACAATCTGGAAGCTGCATTAGTCTCAGAGGCACTCGGTGGCACTAGGAAGTCCGTCCCTCCCTTTCTCTCTCCCTTCTCTCTTTGTTGACAAGCACCTAAACATTTTTTCCTGTACATCACACTGGAGTTCAAATAGCGTTAGATATACTGTAACACAGCTGGACTTGTTTTAATTCAGATTAACTCTGTTCTTTAATACATGAAGTATTACAGCTGTGTTATCCCTTTCCTTCCCTCCTCTGCCCTCTGCAGAAGCGTTCTGTCTCCTGAAGTGATGCCCAGCACACCCATGCTGCTTTTAATTTTTTTTTAAGATTTTATTTGTTTATTTGAGAAAGAGAGAACAAGCAACACGAGGCAGAGGAAAAGAGAGAAGCAGACTCTCGGCTGAGCAGGGAGCCCCGTGGGGTTCCATCCCAGGACCCTGAGATTGTGACCTGATCTGAAGAAAGATGCTAAATCTACTGAGCCCTTAGGTACCCACTGCCCTGTGCTGTTTTTATAGTGTTTCTCTGCATAAAAGGACTTAACGTGAAAATTGCCTCTTTTTTTTTGAGGTCAGATTGACATAACATAAAATTAACCATTTTAATGTGAACAATAGATTGTGCAACCATCACTCTTGTCTCGTTTCAAACAATCGCATCATCCCCAAGGCAGCCATGTACCTGCCCAGCAGCTAGGCTTTCTCCCCATCCCCCCTGCTTCTGGTAACACCCATCTGCCGGATGTCTGGGGTCTTGCCTGTTCTGGGCATGTCACATGAATGGAGTCATACAGTATGTGACCTTCCACACGTGGCTGCTCTTGGCACGTTTTCAAAGTTCATCCACCTTGTAACACACATCAGTGCTCGCTCCTTTCTGTGGCTGAATAATACCCCATTGTAGGTACACACCACTATTTATCCACTCATCCCTTGATGGACGTTTGGGCTGCTTCCACCTTTTAGCTATGGCAGCTCATGCTGCTACGAACATGGGTGTCTGTGCACTGAGCATGCCCTCCCTTTTTTTTTAATATTTTATTTATTCACAAGAGACACAGAGAGAGGCAGAGACATAGGCAGAGGGAGAAGCAGGCTCCCTGCAGGGAACTCAATGCAGGACTTGATCCCAGGATCACGCCCTGAGCTGAAGGCAGACGCTCAACGGCTGAGCCACCCAGGCGTCCCTACCCTCCCTTTGTTTTAATGACCAAAAGGTTTTTTTATAGAAATATTAAATACTTCAATCTAAAGGGCATGGAAAATAAGCATGAGCTAAACCCTAATAAACTAGGGAAACAAATTAGTTACATATATGAGAGATAAGCGATTTGTCTTGACTCATAAGCAGGTTTTATAAATCAATAAAATGTCAGTTCAATTAGGAGGAAACTACAGTATTTCTGAGACTCTGATCCCCTATGGGCCATGTGGGAGCAGAAAAGCAGCCAACTAAGCCCTCATTCTCTTGACTGGGCCCATCCTCAAGCCCATTAGAGAGGGTCCAATTTCATCATTTTAGGGAGAAACAGGCCCAGAAAAGTGGAGTGACTGTGCCAAGGCCTCAGAGCCAATCAGCAGCAGAACGGATATAGAGCAGGTCCCCGCCCCCTGTGTTAAAACATACCTGTGGGGTTTTAGTTTATGTAGGGGCCTGGGTTGATGACGGAGAGAGGTCAGTGCTAGTCAGATAATTCTCTACTGACATTTCCCAAGAGAAGGGGCCATGGGACACCACCCTGGGGGCTGGGGAGAAGCCTTTATTGGGGTCCCCATGGGAAAAGCACTTCTGGGCTCAGAAAACTGAGGGTTGGCTAGTGTGAGTAATTCCCACAGACTTAGGGCAGGGGTCCCTGCCCCAGGCGAGCTGGGGTGTGAGTTATAGAAAGGGGGCTCTAGAGGCAGGAGCCCAAGGTCAGCTGGAGAGCTTGCCCTGGGTCTTTTGCATGCTTTCCAGAGCTGGAACGCAGGGAAGGTGAAACAAGCCTCAGCCATGACTTCAGCCCTGTGATAACTGGAGGCCAAATAGGCTAATAGAGAATCTAAGAACATGTGGCAAGAAGGGCCCCGGCGCGGTGCTCTGGGCACTGGCCATGTCACTGTTGGCTTTAGTGGCCCTTCCTCGTCATCGGGCTAACCACAGGGAAAGTGGTGGTGGTTTCTCTGCCTCTGCTCCCCCAGCAGAAGGGCTGATCAGCTGCAGACACTGTGAGCCCCGGGGCCCCCGGCAGCTACCGTCGGATGCGGGTTACCCCGGGCCCCCAGGGACCGGGTGGAAGAGGCCAGGGCCATCCTGCTCTGGCGCCTCCGGCTCGATCTCTATCTGCGGGGAGGCCGAAGCGCCTTCTGGTGGCCAAGCGCAGAGCAACACAGTTCTAACTTCCCCTTATCGCATCAGCTCCTCCGGGATTTCTCTCTGTGTGTGCCCCTCGTGGAGGCTGCCCAGGGGGCTGAGTGGTGAAGATGTCACATGTCCACTGTGCACAAGGCATCTCCCCACCCTCACAAATGAGTCAGGGACTGACTCACCTGACCCCAATACCAGCCCCTGTGAGCTCGGTAAGGCAAATGTGCCATAAGTATAGTAAAGGAGGCAGAATGTGCTAGAAGTTGGGCTGAGGCCAGAGCGCAGAGCTGGCGGAGGGTCAGTGCAGCCCAGCTGAGCTCCCAAGGGGCCTGGATTTCAGTCAAGGGAGGGGTGGGAGGAACAAGGTGATGCCAGCGCCCTCTCTGCTCTCTGTTCTCTAGTCCATGTCACGTGGTCCTCTTTCTCACCAGTCCGGGGGGGCGGGTCCCCAAGTCACAATTCCTTCAGATGACCCCTTTACAGAGGGGCATGGTGGCTGGTCCTATCTCCTGCCTCTTGTCACCCCTCACTACCACCCCCTCCCTTATATCCTGATCGTGCGGTTAAACATCCTCGCAGTTCTCAGCAAGCTCAGCTCCTCTGAGTTTACAAATAGGCCTCTGAGGAAGATTCCACTCAGACAAAAAAGTTTTGCTTCTTTTAAAATGCTCTGCACATGGATGAGACGCGTGTCCTCTGGGTGTCTTTAGGCTCCGGACCACAAGGGTGAGGGGTCCCGGCCCCAGCCCCTGTTCTCCTCTGCTGTCACTGGGGCTCTTTCTTGCCTCCCTCTATTCTGAGATCATCTTTCCTCCACTCCCCACCCCGCCTCATGCAGCGGATCCAGAAGACAGTGTTCCATAAAGAACTCAGACCCAGCAGCCCCCAGGATCCTGAGTCCAAGGCAATTAGTTGTTGGAGGGATACTCCTGGGGATCGGGTCTGGGGAAGAGCCCACCTGTGGTCGAGGAGATCTTGGGGCCACAAAGAAGCCGGTTCACCATCATTGGTCTCATTATTATTATTGTTGTTGTTTGTCCTGTTTTATTCCTGCCCCTACGAAAAGTGGTCTTGGGTCTGTCATCTGGCCCGCAATAAGAGGGCTGAGCACAAGGGGGTAACGGGGGGTAAAACTTTGCCTGAAATTAACTCCTGATGCAGTCCCAGCAGACAGTGCAGTTAGCAGAGTCCTAGGAAGAGAAGGACCCCATGCCCCTGCCCCTAGACTGCGTCCCGGAGAGAGAAGCCACAGGCCATGGCTGGTCAGGAGAGTGACACAGAACTAGAATCCGAAAACCTGGCTTCCCCCACCCTGCACACTATAGTTTGGGCCTAGACAAGCTTGCTCAGAAGGGTCTGGGGGTAGGGAGACCCTAAGCTCCCCATCCCTCATCTTTTTCAGCATTTAGGCTGTGGGGTGCTCGGGGTGGTTCAGGGTGCTCCCTTCTAATGGAGGAGCCAGGACTGACAGACCCACACAGCAGTCAACTGGAACAACCCCATCACAACGGGCTGCCCTACGGTCCGTAAGAGCAAGAGGAATCGGAGCAAGAGAGAGAGCCCGGTGGGCAGCTGTTCTTGGGGAAGGTCTCTTGGAGGCGGGGCTCATCCCAAGGACACCCTCAGCTACCCTGCTGGGGTCTCTCTCACCAGGAACTTCTCTCACCCCTCACATGTGGTCTGCAGTAGCCAGGTCCTTCTCTCAGACTCAGTTTCCCCTTCTGGCCTGGACAGGGCAGGACCAGAATTCTCTGAGGGCCCTTCCAGTGTGACAGGGTGGTGCACAGAACACGCAGACTCAGATTAAGGTACAAAGAGACAGACTTTAATCTGGGCTCTTTCATGCTATGGTTCCATCCAGAAGAGGGGACAGGGTTCACCTTTGTCCTTGGAGGGCCTCCACTGGACTCCAGCAGCTGGAGGTTGGGGTAGCAAACGCTGAGGCTGGAGGTCTCCAAATGGTCCAGGCAGGAATCAGGACTCTTGGGGCCCTCCCTTCCAGTTTCTTTGTAAATATCTGACGGCCTTCTTCACCCTCTTGTCCTTGGGGTCGGAACAGATGGACTTGCCTTGGACAGTTATAAACCTGCAGGAGAGGGAGAAACCTGTCAGCAGGTGTCAGGGCAACAAGGCCTTCCAGTGCCCTGGGATCAGCCTTGCTCTGCACTGAGCAGGCCCCAAGGGAAGCGAGAACTTGCCCAAAGTCATGGAGCTCCTCAGTGGCAGATCTGGCACGTCAGGCTCTGTTCTCAGTGATTCCTGACTCCCAAGTCCCTGCCGGTCCCCCAGGGAGCCAGGTCTGCAGGACATCCTGCCTCAGCAGCCTCACTTCAGCTGGCCTGTTCCCACCTAAAGCCTGGGAACCGGGGGTGCCCAGGAGGGGCCCGGCTCAAGTCCAAGCCTGGGAAGTGACCATGCTGGCCTCTGACTGCCTGTGTGCTATAGGGCTGCCCTGTCTCTTAGGGGCTTCAGTTTCCCCATAATTTGGTGAAGAGGTTTAACCTCACAAGCCTGGGGCCTTTTGGGTCTCACAGTGTGGGGTGCAGAAGCTGCCATAGGGAGCAGGGTCAGGGTGGGAAGCAGGCGATGAAGGCCCCCTCTGTCCTTTCCACAGTGGTCCTCCTGGAAGCTATAGGGTCTGCCCCAGACTCAGCTCCTAGGAGCAAGGATGGGGGAAGGGGAGGGGGCCAGGGCACACTTACACGATGGCATCCTTGGGACACTCCCCTGAGGTCTTGTACCACCTTGTCAGCCTGCTGATAGGAATGGCTCCTTTGAAGTACTCTAGGCAGCACTCCCGGCCCACGTTGGTGCCTCGAGCTGTGGAGAAGGGAGGCGGGAGCAGGGGTGTCCAAGAGCGTCTGTGAAGGGGGGAGGTCTGTGGCCTCCCCTGTGGAGGGGAGTCCAAGTGTGCATGTCTGTGTGCGCGTCTGTGCTGATCTGTGTGCGCATGTGGTGTCAGAGTAGGTCCGTGTGTGTGTGTGTGTGTGTGAGCCTCCTGGGGACGAGGTGTCTTGTGAGTGTCAGTATATGTACATTTGTGCACGTAAGGTCTCTGTGCTTTGGGGATCCCTGTGGGCTTGTATGTCTCTCTGTGCTTACATCTGTGTGTGTTTGGGAGGGTTTGTGTGCACACGTCTATGGGTGTGTGTGTGAATGTGTGCCTTTGCATGTTTGTGTCTGTGTGTCACCTGTGTGAGCACACATTTGTGTGTATGAGGTCTTTCTGTGTGCTCGGGGGCAGAGGACATGAGTGTATGTGTGTGCACAAATGTTTCTGTGTGTTTGGGGGATCTGTGTATATATATTGGTGTGCATCTATGTGTGTCTCTGTGTGTGTGCATCTGTGTGTGCACACACTCAAATCCCAGCCCAGAACCATCCAAGAATCTCCCCTGGGACAAGCTCTGGGCTGAGCCTCTGCCTACCAGAGCTCATTCAGCCCTCACAGTGCACCCGGAGACAGGCACTGTCACTACTCCCATTTTACAGATGATTACGTGGAAGCCCAGGGTGCAAAGACACTTTCCTGGGCCCTGGCTTCCTTCTCTTGGTACAAGAAAAAGCATCCAACATTTGCAAATCGGCCAATAGGTGATATGTGGCTTTAATTAATGCCATGCTGGAGTGTTTTCTAGAAGCCCCCAGCAGCCTCCGGCCGTCTCGGGGGTATAACTGGGTTGGACCCACTCACGGAGCTGCCCCGGCCGCGCACAGAAGCGAGAGCCACCGGTCAGGGCCACGGCCCCGTGGCCTGCAGGGCCTGGCCCGCTGTGGCTGTGCTCACACGGGGCTAATGCCGGCCTTTCCCTTCCGGCCACGCGTGGGCCGCTCGCTCTTCGTGGGGTCCGGGAGCCAGCGCTCCTGCCTTCCTGCTAATTCCCTCAGTGTGGAGAAAGAGCCGTGAATAAAACAGACACGCTCACCGATGCTTCTGAAAATAGGTCGTTTTCCATGGTCAAAACACAACCAAGATCACTGCCTCTCACCTGCCGCAGCCAGAGCGGGCCTTCACTCTGCTCTGAGTGGAGCCGATCCCCAAACTCTGGGGTGGCATCCTCCTCCTCCTCCCCCTCCTCCTCCTCATCCTTTCCCTTTGAATGCCTCCCTCAGAATCCTACTACTTCCAGCCTCCTCCGTCCCTGGAGCAAGAGCTGGGCCGTAACTCCTGCACGAGTAGTGGGCATTGCGGCCGCAATCTTGGCACCCTCACCACTCTGTCCCAGTGTCCCTTCCTCTGGCCACGTCTCCTCTGCTCTTACCTGCATGGGTGACCTGCAGAGAAGCCCCCAGGAGGAGCATGACCAGGAGCAGCATCTTCAAGGGAATCATGGTGCCAGGAGCCCTGGAGACTGCGAGTGTGTGTCCTTCTGCACGGGGGGAGGCAAGGATGGCAGCCACGCATGGAGGTGACCTATTTAACCTCTTCGGGGATTTTGCCCCACCTCCTGTCACCCCCCCACACACACACACCCCCACACACACATCCTTCCCTACACCAGTGGAGTCTGAAGATTTGAGATGATTCAGCACAAGTCCAGTCTTGGAATGTTTGTGGCTTTCCAGAGAATGGGCACTTAATTTAGGGACAGAGGTCGGGTATGTGTTTCTGGGGGCCGTGGCAGTGACACACTTCTCCTTTCACGGGGACATTTCTTGGTTCCTCTATTAGCAGAACTGAAAAGCCTCTATCCTAAATCAGGTTGGCCTCTGCTCTGAGGCTGGTGAGCCTCCTTCATGCATGATGTCTGTGGGGGGGGGGGGGGGGGAAGGGGGGGACAGCCAGGTAGGAGCCAAGAGGAGCTGCCTAGCCTGGGCCTGGAGAAGCTTTTGGGCTCTGGGAGGGCTTCCTGGAGGGAGGGGTCAGCAGGCTGCACAGCCACAGGGATGTCTTTACAGGGGGGGACCCCAGCTCCACTCATTCTGAGAAAGGTCTGGAGCCCAGATGCCTTTAGTTGTGGGTGCTTCCCCAGGCTGGGCCCCGAACCACAGATTTTAATCACCATTTAGTCCAAACTGATACCTCTGTAGATTGGGAAGCCCAGCACCCCAACATGGGGCCCCTCCTCCAGGGCTGCTAATCAGAATGCAAGGATCTCTGAGGGCCTGGTCTGCAGTGGACATGTGGTCAGGGTCCAACGTGAACCATGCCCTAAGCAGACTTTCCATGTACTCCATGGGCCACAGCATCCCTGCATCAGGCCACTCCCCTGGCCACCAGAGAAAATGGCCAGTTGTCTGTTGAGAGCTCCCCTGGGCCAGGTGGCGGGAGTCCCTTCACCAGGAGCAGAGTCTCATGCCTGCTTCCAGGGGGCAGCATCTCAGCAGGGTGCCCTGGACCCTGGTTCTGACAGGTGGGACCTGGGTCTGGCTCGTCTCTGTTCCCAAGTGTCCCCCGAGGAGCAGCTCAGATGACACTTGGCTCTACAATATGGGGTGCACGTGGCCTTCTCACTTCAGCTGGCTCTGTGTTAACATGGAGTCATTGTCACATCTTTATCAGCAGGGATGGTAACCACAGCATGTACTGTCTGTGGAAATCCAACCCCAGGGGTGTGCTCAGACGGTCACCTTGCGAGTCCTCACCGGACACCTGGAAGAGGAAGCCATACATTGGACGGGGTCGTGGGAGGATGAGGCCAATGCTTCTCATCCTCCAGAGCCACCTTGGCAGGCTGGGGCTGCTTCGCCTCCTGGTCCATGGCAAGACCTCCCTTGGGCAGGATCGTCTGTCACTGTCTTGCCATGTGACTTTGGGCAGCTCGCAGAACCTCCCTGGGCCTTATGTCATCACCTGTAGAGGGATGTTTGGACTGTCCCAGGGGACCCCACCAAAATGGCAGATCTGAGAAAGCTGGGGTCCTCCCAGTGGATCTCACACTAGCATTTCTCTACTTCTCTTAGGGTTACATCACCCACTCTTCATGCCACAGCTGGGGGTTTCTCTGCCCCCAGACTGGCTGGGCCATCCTTCCTGTCTCTGGGACAGGTTTCCATTTGCATGTGTAGCAGAGAAGATTAGAGGGGGGGGGGGGTCTTCCTGCCTGTACTCATCTTTGGCAGAAGCTTCCTGCACAAAGTGGGAACAGCCTCCATCCCACACAGAGGAGCATCCAGGAGTCCCCACCCTGTGGAGTCGGAGGAGGATAGGTTGGGCTGGGGAAGGGGTGCTGGTGGCCTCCATGAGCCTAGGAGAGGGCCACTCTGGCCTGCGGAAGAGTCTTGGGCCAGGAGGAATGCAAACATCCCAAGATGCTTGGGGAGGGCCTGGGTCCCAGGAGGGCCAGAGGATGTCTCTGCTGATGCTACTTCTCATGAGTAGTGTCTCTTGACCCTCTCTGTCCTCCATGCCCTCCACCCAGTGGCTTCTCCACCTGCCACAGGGGCCACAGAATGCCCTTCTGTGTTGGACAGGAAGGGACTGTGGTGCTGATGATTAGCAACTTTATTACCAGCGAGGCCGCCCAGTCCCACCGCTGGGGAAACTCCCTGAGCAGGGTTTGAGTCCCCCTTGTTCTGCCACAGACTCAGAATGTTTCTCCAGAATGACCCAAATTCCCCTGTCACTTCTAGGGAATTGGTTGTGACAGCAGGAAAAGAAGATTCTGGACAAGCTCCGGGCTGGTGCCAGATCCCTGGCAAGGGAGGGAACAGAGCAGCAAACATACCAGTGCGCACCTGCTGTGCGTCAGGTGTTGTACCGGGGCTGTGGCTGCAGGGGCACGGGACCTGGCCCCAACACAGGGATGTGCACGTGAGATAAAGGGCTGTTGGGCCCAGAGCAGAGAGAGGTTGCTTCTGGCTGAGAGATCGTGGAAAGCTTCGTGGAGGCAGTGGTCAGGAACCTGGGCCTTGAGGCTGGGAGGATTCACACCAAGAGAAGGAGGGGCGAGCACTTCACAGGAGACAAGTGTTTAGCACGAGTGGAAAGGAGGGAATGTGCAGAGATAAATGAGAGAAGCAGCACAGAACTCTGGTGGGAGACATGGTCCTGATGCGACATTGGGACAGTGAGCTCTGTGAGGGCAGGGGCACATCCACTGTGTGTGCCCCCAGCGCCTGCACACAGTGGGGCTTTCAATGGGGCTTGAGGGAGACAGAGGGGACTGAACGAAGGACAAGGAGGTGAGCCGGAGCCAGGGCCTGGGGAGAAACCGTGGAGTGCAGAGCCCGCCTCTCCACCTCCTTTGGAGGCAGCACAGACCAGGGACATTTTTGAGGTGGTTTCCTTGCCAGGGGTTAACTGCCTTATTCCTCCTCAGTTTTCCCAGCTATGAAATGGATTCCAGGGGACCTTCCAGATGAGATGTCCTGGAGTCTGGGACGATGCTAAGGGTCTCGAGAGACCTTTGTGGTGCTATGCAGACCCTAGGGCTCAGAGATCGGGCAGGGGAATCAAGAATGCTCCCTGGAGGAGGCAGCAGTGAGGCAGAGTTCTATGGAGGGTGACAGGGAAAAGGCGCTGGAGGAAGGGCAAGGTCACAGGCAGGCAACAGGCCAGATTCAGGCCCAGTAGGACAACAGAGTTAAAGGAGCATTGGACCTGAGTGGGAGGAAGAGGACCGAGTCACTGCCTGTCTCAACACCTCTGACTCAAGCTGGCCAGACATGCCGCCTATGCACCTGCTACCCTTCCTGCCCCGGCCCCGAGACCACAATCACAGGGAGTCCCTTGGGGACTAGAAAGGATCAGTATTTCCCCCACTATAGCTTGCAGGGGCTGCACCAGCTAGATTCTGGGTACGGCTGGGGCAGAACCAGGGATGCTGTTGTCACAACCCCCAAGAACTTAGCCCCAGGCCATTGAGCGGGGGTCAGGTTGCTAGGATGGAGGCTCTTTATCATCTTCAAACTGCACATGACAGTTATCACTGAGATGGCAACCCATGTCAGCTGAGGCTCCAGGAGGAACAATGACTTGCCTGGAGCATTCCAGTAAGGATGTTATCCATTGAGGTCTGTCCTCTGACAGCTGAAGCTAGATTTGCCTTGTCCTGCCCATGGTGGTTGAGATGCAAAGGTCCCAAATGTTATCCCCATCCCCTAATCCCAGAATACATCCCACTCCCTTGTCACAAGGGCCTGATGTGCTTACTGATGAGTCAATCTATCCTGACAGGTCATTGGTCTGCTTGATTCCTTGGGGCAGTGACACAGGGGCATCCTTACCCTGGCTTTCCCTCCCCTCCCTTGGTTAAGACCTGTTCAGTAGGCCACCTGGATGTGTCTTGAATCAATCCCCTCGTCGCCATCCACATGGATACCTCCTCCATCTCCCTGCTGGACCACAGCCCCATACTCATCTCCCAGCTCCTAGGCTTGCCCCTCCTCTCTAAAGCCCAGAGATCTGTCCAAAACACAAATCTGAGCAAGGCTCTCCCCTCTCAAAAATCCCTCCATACCTCCCCATTGCCCTTAGGATGAAGTCCAGATTCTCATTGACAACTCCAGCCTCAACTTCTGCCCCCAGCCCCACCATCTATCCCATTACTTTGTTCTAGCCACATGGACCTGCTTTCAGTTCCTTGAAAATACCAGGCTCTTTTTACAGGCTCTTCCCCCTGTCTAGAACTCTCTCTCCTGCTCCTCCACACCCCACTTCCTTCCACTCCTACCCTCCTCAGATTACAGCTTAAACCCTCACTTCCTTCCTTCAGCCCCCATATTCCTCTTTGTCTTCACAGGTCCCTGGCTTCCCTATCATGCTCTTGTCATATAACATGGTAATCACTGGTTTGTTTGCCAGTTCTTACATAGAAGACTATGAACTCCTTGAAAACAGGATCTCTTCTGTGTTCCAACTTGCAGCTCCAGGAATTAGCACCCAATAGGTGCTCAATAAAATGTTTGTTGAATGGGTTAGAGGTGGATGGTTGGATGGATGGATGGGTGAACGAATGAATGGATGACAGATGAAGGATGGGTAAGTGGATAGATGGATAGATGGATGGATGGATGGATGGATGGATGGATGGATGGATAAGTGGATGGGTGGATGGCTGGGCAGGTGAATGGATGAATGAATAGATGGGTGGATGGATGGATGAATAGATGGATGGATGGATGGATGGATGGATGGATGGATAGGTGGGTGGATGGATGATAAATAGGTTGGTGAATGAATGGATAGATGGACACTTACATATTTCTGAACTACAGCTTAGACACAGTTTACATTCTATCTCAGGGGCTCCTTCACTCTAGAACAAATTATTTCTGGTTCAGTGTGCCCCACCAGTTCATGAGACACACCTACATTCCCCTGTCATGAATGAGGCAGAAAAATCCAACCAAGGCACTCATTAACTCTTTTCCTATCTAGTTACTACTTCCTTGTGGGTTGTGGCCATTTCCTGCCTTCTGTCAAACCTAAATTTTTTGACTGTGGCTTTGCTCTCTTTCCTTCATAGGAGGGCTTCCTTCCCTTGGTTACACTTCTGTCTCCTGGCTCTTCGGGTTCTCTCTTTCCATGGTCCCCTCCCCTCCACTGACGACATGCTCTAGGGTATCTGCTTCTATAAAACCTCTCCTTGACCCCCAACACACTGCTCTCCTATTTCTCCTTTCATTCATGACCAAACTTCTCCACCTCCCACTACCATTTCCTCTCTGCTCACGTGTGATTTAATTCTTAGTACCATGGCCCTGACGCTCAGGGGAAGCCACTTTGTCTGGGCCTCTCAACACCCATAGCCACTCTCTGAACTTCCCATCCCCTCACAAAGGCACAGTGTGGGGCAGTGGTTACCCATATAAGCTCTGGAAGCATTTTCTACAGCCCTGGATCCCAGTCCCTCTTCCACCTGTTCCTGACTGTTACCAAGAACAAATCCATGAGTTTCACTGTCCTCATCTGAAAAATGGGCCTGTTGATAAATGCTCCCTCACCGTATTGCCAGGAAAATGAACTGAGATGATAAGTGTAAACTTCCTGGTCTCCAGCTGGTTTGATGAATCTCCTTGTCACCACTAGCAATCATTTCCCTTCATGACGTTCCTCCCCGTTGCAGTTCAGGATAGGGTTCTTCCCTGAGCCCTCTGGGCTCCTCTTCTCAGGAACATTTCTGAGCTCTCAGCCCAGGCTTGGTGGGGTTCTCAGCAATCACATCTATTAGTTTACTCTGTTCACACAACAACCCGAGGAGGTAACAACTATTATTACATTTTACAGATAAGGACATCGGGGACCAACCACAGTGGTTAAGAAACTGGTCCCAGGGTCCAAAGGGCCAGCAAGTGGCAGAAGCACACCTGGGGCTCTGTCCTGGGTTTTTTTTTTTGTTTCAAGCAACCCTCTTTCTCTCCTTGAGTTTATTCACTCAGGACTGACCTAGAGACGGATGCTTCTGCTTCCGAAATCTCTGTCTCCAGCCCCAATCTGTTTCTTTTTTTTTTTTTTAAGGTTTTATTTATTTATTCATGACACACACACACACACACACACACACACACACAGAGGGAGAAGCAGGTCCATGCAGGGAGCCTGATGTGGGACTCAATCCCGGGACCCAGAGGATCAGGACCTGAGCTGAAGGCAGACACTCAAACACTAAGCCACTCAGGTGTCCCCTAACCAGTTTCTGATCCAAGACACCCCCGTTGGACTCCACCCCATCCTCTGGCCTCCTCTTGCCTGCACTGCGAGATGCCTTAACACACTCTGTCTTGTAGCCTAGCCCCCCCTGGGCTGCGAGCTCCTGCAAAACAGAAATCTGTGCCTTTGTGGTTCACTAAGTCCAAAAACAAGAAAGGCAAGGCCAAGTTCCTCTCAACCAACTCCCCTTCCCCCTTTTTTTTGTTGTTCAGTTGGCATCATTCTCTACCTCCCATCTGCCCCTCTGCCCCTCATTGAAATTGTGCCCTTGACTAATCTCTCACCTCCAGCTCCCGTGGTGTATCAGGCACAGACTCTGCCCAGCAATGTCTTCAGGGGGGTCAGCTTCCTGACTCTGTCCTCTCCTCCACTGGCTGGGAACCTGAATCCTTCACACCTGAACAGTATCCACAATTTCCAGGCCTATTTCCTCCTCTCTGGTCCTCCTGCACGCCCATGTCGAATGTGTCTTTCTCAAAGGCTCTGACCACCTATAGCCCTCAAGAACCATTAATGGCTCCCTGTTGCCTGCCACCTCCACTTAAAATTCTCCGGGCCAGTCTTTAAGCCCCATCATCCCTCCAGATCAGTCTCACCTTGAAGATTCCCGCTCAGTTTCTGTGGGGGTTGATAGGTGGGTGCCCTCACTAGGTGACTTGGTTTGCTGTGTCCTCCCCTTTTCTGGATTGCCCACTAACCTTAACCAAATTATATCCATTTTTCATATATGACATGCCATAAAAGATTAAACAGTAGGGTCCCTGGGGGAAATGAGAGGCCAGGAGCTAAGACTCCTTGTTTGGGTAACCCAGGTTTGAATTCAGCTCTATCATCGATGAGTTGTGAGACTTGGAGCAAGTGACATCTCTCCGAGCCTCAGTCTCCCCATCTGCGAAAGGAAAATAATAATAGTATATTAGAAGGTTTGGGTTCACATCGATCACCTTTGGGTCCATGTCTGGCCAATAGTACGGGTTCCTGACTTTAAATATCATCAATATGCCAAAGACTCCCAATTTTTTCTTGCAAGCTCCAGACTTGCATGTCAGCTGCCTACTGAGCACGCTGAGGGGCGTCGCAGACCCACTAGGTGCCAAGCTGACTTCCCGGTTCCCATCCTCCCCTGCACGGGCTCCTCCCCCGTTCTCCGCCAGCCCCTTCCTTCCCGTTACTTGGGCCAGAAACCTGGGCACCGTCCTGCCGCCTCTTCCTCTTAGCCCCTTCCTTGCCATCTGTCAGCCCTTCTCCGGCTCTGCCTTCGGGATGCCTCTGGAGCCCACCACCCCGCCCCTGGCTCCCTACACGGGCTCCTGGCGGGGTCCCTGCCTCCCCCTCGCCCGCGGAGCTCTGTTCTCAGCACAGCAGCCACTGGAGCCGAATCTCCGCCTCTGCGCACACCATCCCCTGGCTCTCCCCTACTTTTGGAGGAAAAGCCAAAGGCCCTAGGCCCCCCTGGAGCCTCCGCCCGGCTCACCCACTGTGCTCTTGCCGCGCTGGCCCCTCGCCGCACCTGCCCCGCGGCCAGCTCCCCTCCCTGAGGACGCTTCCACAGACTGTTCTCTCAGCCCAGAATGCTCTTTCCCCAGATACACGCATGACTCACTCCTTCACCTCCTTCAATCTTTGTTTAAATGTCACCTTTCAGTGAGGCCTACCCTATTTAAAACTGCAGCCCACCCCACCTCTTCCTCTGCTCTATTTTTCTCTCTCTTCTTTGTGCTGCAATACTCACCACCCCCCAGTAACTACACCGCCTGCTGTCTGTGGCCTCTCTCCCCCTGACATCTCTACTGGGACGTAAGCTCTATGGGACAGAGGCCCTGTCTCTTTTGTGCAATGAAGTATATCCCATGGCACAGGGGAGGCCCTCAATACATACTGGTTGTATTCAGTGAATGAATGGCTAAAGGGCTGGTATTGTTCTCGAACCCGAGTACATAAACACTTTTCATTTTGAGCCTCACTCTTACCCATGGACTTGTCTCAGTCTCCCTCCTGCCAGGGCCTCAGCTCCTACCCTGGGCCCTGCCTCACCCCTGTAAATCAATTACTTTCATTCACTGCTGGAGACCAATGCTCCCTTTCCAAGGAGTCTTTGCCCCTGGTTCCAAGTTATCTCGCAGGCAGGTCTTTGGCCTCCAGACAGCACTGGGACAATCCAGGGCTATGGTGCCAAGTGACCAAGTCAGGGCTCACCCCTCGTGGTGCCATGATGGATCCTTCCTTTACAAATGAGAAGTGTGCTGCAGCCTGCCCCAAACCTGGCAGGGCGGGGAGGAGCGAAGAAGGGGGTCAGGTTAGGTTAGGGGGAGGGTGGGAATCCTTCCTGACAAATAGGACCCTCACCTCTCCCAAGGAAAGTTTGTTGGGCACCAGGGTCAGCCGCAAGAGCCCAGCATCCGGGAAGAACGCACATCCAGGAAGGCACCTTTCCTAAGGAGCTTGGTGGACCGGGGCCTTTTGAAGTGCTGAAGCTCTGACTGCAAATAAACGAGCTGGGGACAGGCCAGGAGCATTTGGCCATATGTCACGTGGCACAATCCTATCCGGATCGCGGCTTACCCAGGGCAGCCCAGGGTGTGGAAAGGTGTGGTTGCTTTCTGAGCAAGGTCCAGACCTGGGAAGCAAGTGTCTCTGGATGAAAATGAGATCCTGCTTTCATTCGAGAGAGAAGCAGGTGCCTCTGCAGCCCTCTGGGCCCTGGGACTTGTCCTTCCCGAGGCAGGGACTTTCTCCTCAATCCCATCTGGTCCTCCCTTCTTGCTTCGCCTGGGCTTCTTACAGCTCTTGGGACTCATTCCTTTTCTTTTTTTCCCCAGTGAAACTAAAACTACCTAATCTAGCTCCAAAAATGAATTTGGTGTTTTTATTGGCATCAGGCTGACTCTATAGACTTCCTCAGGGAGCTGTCTTTCCTGATGGTCGATTTCCCCATCTACTCTTTGAGGTCTTTCTCATTCTCCTCCCCAAGCCAGCGCCTGGCTCTTCAGTCTGGAGCCCACAGTGGGCTACAGACGGGGGCATGGTGACGGGCTCTCTCCACGGTCTGAGGCTGGGTTCAGGAAGGACACGCTCCCAGGGGAGGTGGGGAAAAACAGAGGAGTGAGGTCAGAGAAGGAACTGAAGCCCAGCCCTGAAGTCAGGCAAGTCCCGCGGTGGGGGGCTTCCTCCTGCCGCCACAGGGGCTCTAGGGGTTAGAGGGGTGCCTAGGGGCTCAGTGGGTGGAACATCTGCCTTCGGCTCAAGTCAAGATCTCAGGGTCCTGGGATCGAGCCCTGAGTCAGGTTCCCTGCTTCTCCCTCTCCCTCTGCCCCATCGCCCCCGACTTGTGATCTCTTACTCTCCCCTCTCTCTCAAATAAAAAAATAAAATCTTTAAAAAAAGATAAGAGTGTCAGTTACTGAAAGCAGCTGAAGGGAGTGGGCTCTGGGCGGGTCACAAGAATGTACCCCCCACTGGGTTAAGAGGTAAATATTACCCTCATGGAGGTCCATGTGCTTCTCCTGATCCATCCCTTTACAGACTAAAAGAAACTCAATGGGGCATTAGTCCCAGGCATTTATCTTCCTAATGCACACATGCATGAATGTATGTGTCCTTGAACAATGTAGGGCATTGTTCATACATGTTCATAAACATATAAACATTGTTTATACATGTTAATAAGTTTTATATTAACATTATCATATAGTATGATAAGGCGTACTTGCACGCCTTGCAGTTTTGAACTTGAGAGTCATGCATGTTGGGAGGAGCCAGTGTATTTCTTATCACCATTTATGCAATTCCATCCAATGACTATACCATAGCATAGTTGACTAAAATAAACAAACTCTAATGTGGGACTGCCTGCTGGCTGAGGCACTTACTAGCTGTGTGGCTGTGGGTAAATTCCTCAGCCTCTCTGTGCCTTGGTGCTTCCAGATGAAAAATGGGGCTCATAGGAGTAGGACTTTAGAGTTAGAGTGGGGAGTAAATGAAAAAATTCATTCAAAGGCTCACAATGGGGATGCCTGGGTGGCTTTGGCCCAGGGCATGATCCCAAGGTCCTGGGATCCAGTCCCACGTCGGGCTCCCTGTATGGAGCCTGCTTCTCCCTCTGGCTGTGTCTCTGCCTCTCTCCCTCTCTGTGTGTCTCATGAATGAATAAATAAAATCTTAAAAAAAAAAACAAAAAACAAAGGCTCACAATGGTGTGTGGTGGGGACAGTGAACCGCACGAAGGGGAGGCTAGCGTCTTCTTCATCTCTGGCAATAATGGAAGGACTCTGTCTCCTCTTTCTCTCCTCCTTTCCATCAGGGACCCACTGCTGCTGCCCTTGACACCTTGGGAAGAGGACCACTGAGCTGTCTACCTGGCATCCCAGTGTGCATGTGGAAGGGACTCTAATTCCATCAATCTGATGATGGATGGTCATGACAATATGGAAAAGCTGGCAATGGCCGTACCCTGTTGAGACCCTGCCCACCCCGATGAGACCTGGGAGGGTGGTAGAGAGGAGAAAGGAAGACCTGGCAAGACATCTACATGGGCACAATCCCCCACAACTCAGAGACTCCAGGGATCCTGGGGTTGCTTGAAGCCTTGACCCAGCCCAGGCTACCCAGGGTCTTAGCTGAGCCTGGGGAGCCAATTTCATGACTAACATGTGATGGTGGAGGGTCAGAGGGGCTCCAAAGTGACTTGGATTTACAGTTGTCCCCTTTCAGTCTCTGAGATTCCTTTGAGGCAATTGAAAAAAAAATATATATATATATATATATATAATATTTTATATATATTCCCCCCCAAAAAAATATATATATTATATTTTTTTCCCCAAGAACTGCCCTGAAATGCAGCCCCTGACATAGATGGGTTGCTTTCTCTAAACCGGAAAAGCATGTGGCACAGGCACCAGATCAGAAAGAGCCAATGGGACACAGATGATGGTGAGTGCTGGCCCCTTTTCTCTTTCACTTCTTCCAAGACCTGTGGTAGTGACTGGTCCACGAAGGGGCACAAGACATATACATACTCACCACCATGGATCTTACAGAAAGCTCAGTGAAACAAGCAGGCACAGCCAGGTCTTGTGAGGGTTATCATGGGTGCAGGTGTAGTAACGTACCCATAGCAGAGAAACTTCGTGAAACCAAGAAGCGAGGAAAGGCCTCCTGGCGGAAGTGACATCTAAGCTGAGGCCAGAGGATGAGTAGGAGCTGCCAGAGGAGCAGTGAAAGGGGGGGTTAGTCCAGGCAGGGGAGGAGTCAGTGCAATGGCTCAGAGGCACAGAGAGAAGATTGACTTGAGGATGTTAAAAAAAAAAAGAAAAATAAATAAAGTGTGGCGGAAGGCACTTTGGTGAGGGGTGGGTAACAAGACTGGACAAACAACATCAAGAGAGACAAGGCTGGAGCCAGTGGGCCGACTGAAATCCTCCAGGAGAACAAAGACACAGAACATGAACTTGGCCCCTACAAGTATGCAAAAGTGCCCAAGTCCTGTGCCCAACAAATCCGGGTTACCTCGGTTGGGCTTTGGGGCTTAGGACATACATGAAAGACTGCTTGATCCGGATCATCTGGCAAACAGCTAGTGCTTAATAAGGTGAATATTCTCGCAATTTACTTCCTTGTCTGCTGAAACGATCACCAGCGTAATGAGCAATTAAAACTCCCCAGCATCAGCATATCTCAGAGAAACTACAAAGCCCTCTTCCCAGCTCCACTCACTGAGAATTCCAGATAAACCCAGATACCTGGCAGGTGACAGTTGACCAGCCTGTCTGCAAAGAGGGCAAATGGAGAGTGGCGAGCTACATCACTGGAAGCCTGTTTATCCTGGGTTAAGGGAATGTTTTCAAGCCTGTAACACCATCATGAGGGTGTTGACAAGTCATTCCTACTTGTCAAGTAACAACATACTCCTTTTTCTTGATTGCTGTATCATTGAGGACAGGCTAGGTTATGTTGCAATGACAAATAACCTTGAACTTTCCCTGGGCTTAAAACCATAAAGGTTTGTTTAACTTTGTTAAAGAGATCAGCAGAGTTTTGTCTTGTTTTGGTTTTTTTTCCCGTAGCTGGAGGTTCTGGAGCCCTCATTACCTGGAGACTTGATGTAGTGAAACAGTGGTCACTTTCTGGAACATTGGAGAGGGGGAGCCAGAAGGACTAACATTTCTGAAGTCTCTCATCAGCAATTCAATGTTTGAATCTAGTTAGCCAGACACATTGCTTCCACTCCCAGCTTCCTGGCCAGAACCAGTCATGTGATCCCCATCAGCCCCAGTGGGGCTGGAAGGGGGCAGCCGTTTGTGTGCAGGGGGTAGCAAGCCAGAAATATGCAGGGAGAGTGACTACTCCAGTCTCCAAACTCCCCTTTCTGTCCAAGTCTGAGATTCAGATGTCTTACTAGTCTGGTATCAATTAATTGGGATTCATGAGGGGAATTTTTTGTGGGTTTAGTGTGTGTGTGTGTGTGTGTTTTCAGATTTTATTGTTTTATTTATTTGACAGAGCACAAGCAGGAGCAGTGGCAGACAGAGGGAGAGAGAGAAGCAGGCTCCCCGCTGAGTACGGAGCCCATTGTGGGACTCAATGGACCCTGGGACCATGACCTGAGACCACTCAATGGACTGAGCCACTCAATGGACTGAGCCACCCAGGTGCCCCAGGCCTCATGAGTTTTGACCTTGCCATGTTCAAAAGCAATTTATAGGAGAACAGTAACATCAACTTGAATAATCTATTATTTTAGGGAAAAAATTATGCAAATTACAAACTATTCTTATCTGCTTAATGGCACCATAACATTTCTTCACCCTACTTGACTGAAAACCAAGAAGACTACATTTTCTTACAGACATGTATATTTTTTAAGATTCTATTTATTTGTTAATGAAAAACACAAAGAGAGGCAGAGACACAGGCAGAGGGAGAAGCAGGCTCCCCATGGGGAGCCCGATGCAGGACTCCATCCCAGGACCCCTGGATCACACCCTGAGCTAAAGGCAGATGCTCAACTGCTGAGCCACCCAGGTGTCCCTCCTTACAGATATCTTATAATTCCATAGTCTTGCTTGGGTATCTGATAACAAAAATGAATAGAAATAGGATGTTTCAAGTCCTTTGGAAAACTCTATTGCAGGGATCCCTGAATGGCTCAGCGGGTTTAGCGCCTGCCTTCAGCCTGGGGTGTGATCCTGGAGTCCCAGGATAGGGTTCCACGTCAGGCTCCCTGCATGGAGCCTGCTTCTCCCTCTGCCTGTGTCTCTGCTTCTCTTCCTCTCTGTGTCTCTCATGAATAAATAAATAAAATCTTAAAAAAATAAAAAAGGAAAGAAAACTCTATTGCATGATCATAGGTTCTATTTACCAAGAGCTCACTGTGGGCAATGGAGAAAACTGAGGCCCAGAGAGGTTAAGCAAGTTGCCCAAAATCACACAAGCAGAAATCTCCATGCTAAAAAAAAAACAAATAAACAAACAAAACAAAACAAAACAAAAAAAGAAGTCTCCATGCTATATTCTGCTCCTGTATTGGGGAAAAAAAAAAAAAACAAGATGTCCATTACAAATAATTCTATTCTGTCCTTTGGGGCAAGAGATCCCTTGAATTTAAGAGAAGGACATCTCTCCCACCAGTTTGGTGAGATTAAGGAGATCTGGCATGGGTCCAACCACTGAAGTTTGCAGTCAGTTAAAGTCAGCCTGGCACTAGATCTTGTCTTAAATCCTAACAGCTGAAACATTCTTTATCCAGGAAAGCACATGACTAAGCAGACGTGAATGGGGCACGAGTGGTCCCCTGAGCTCTTGCACACATAGGAAGAGCAGAGCATGTGTACATATAAGCAGCTCCCAGGCGCCTATTATTCAGCCTCACCCTGGAAATTCCCGGCCACTCATTTCTTTGTTTTTCTGCTTGGCCTCACCCATTTGGGGAATGTACAGAGGACACAGGGGAGGGAGGAGGACTTGCAGCAAAGGACAGAAAGTGAGTAGTCCATGGGTAGCTGTGGCCAGCAGGACCTGCAAGCCTTGGTGGGGATGGAGTAGGCTGGCCTGGTGCCAGGGGCAGGGCAAGGGGGGGGGCTCTAAAACTTTGGCTAGGTGCCAAATTCCTAATTTGGAGGGCAGTGTAGGGCAAAAGTGGGCAGGCAGGAGAAGAATGGGTAGGGTAGGGGCACGCAGCACCTTGAAGATGCAGACTCCCATCCCCAGAGTCTGGATCCAAGTAGCTCTGAAGTGAGGTGTCTGTGCTTTTAAGAATCCATGGCTCAGGGCACCTGGGTGGCTCAGTGGTTGAGCCTTTGCCTCAGAATATGATGGGGGGGAGGACCTGGAATCGAGTCCCACATCGGGCTCCCCACAGGGAGCCTACTTTTCCCTCTGCCTGTGTCTCTGCTTCCCTCTGTGGCTTTTATGAATAAATAAATAAAACCTTTGAAAAAACAAAAAAAGAAACCATTGGCTCATACTTTCAGAAATGGTGGCTAAGATTCAAGTGCTGGAGGAAGACCTCAGTTCACATCCCACCTATCTCTGTCACTGACATGCTGCTGTGTGACCCTGGGCAAATCACTTTGTGCTTTGAGAGCCTTACTTCCCTCACCTGTAAGATGTGGATGTTGTACGCAAAGAATTCAGCGCACTGCCTGGCAGGTGGTGAACATTCAGTAAGCCGTGGCCATTACCTGCCCATGCGGATTGCTGAAGAATTTCTGAGACCCAACAGCCCAATAGGAGATTTCGGAGTCTCCAGCAAACGCTGCCTGAATTTGGGCACCACCTAGGCTCAAGCATAGCTCTGTAAGCAAGGGAACGTGGAGCACTCCAGGACCCTTGGGGAACTGCTCTGGCCTGAGCCCGAATACAGGTTTCTCCCACTCTCCATCCTCTTCTGGAGCGTGAGAAATTCTAAACCTTACCAAAGGGTGTGTTTAAAAATAAAACAAAGCAGATATTCCATGTTGCTGGAAGGATGGGGCTCAAGGAGAGGCTGGAGGAGGCCTGTGACCTCATCTCTGAGCTCCTCCTTAGAGGTGGGAATGGGCAAAAGCAGGAGGAAACGAGTTTGAGGGGACACAGGGAAAGCTGTGGCTCATTGCTAAGGGAAGTACTAGAATTTACGGCTCGCACAGGGGCAGTAAACTCAGATTCCCACAGGAACCTCAAACCACATGTCTATGGGGTTTGGCAGGTAATAAAATGAAGGAGGAAGCCAGCAGGGTATAAGCAAGGTCATGAGCCCATCGTGATCTGTTTTTCCTGGTCCTACTTTTGGTGGAGACTTGGGCTCGGACAAAAATATCCTTGCTCTAAGAAAAACAAGAAAATGGTGATGATAAATGGCACCTGACATGATCACAGGCTCCAAGACCACGAAGGGGTTGAGGGGAGGCTAGAGGACTGTGGGGTTCATCCTGGCCTTGCCCCATCCCAAGAGGCAGCAGCTGCTTGGGTCTCACCCCCTGAAATCCTAGGTGTGACACATCTAGTAGATCCAGACCTTCTGAGCCACCTGGGAAAACATGGAAAAGTGGGTTTCTGAGTGTAATTTCCTTATTTTTAAATGCTCCCTCTGATTTTTAAAAACAACATGTAGATGTCAAATCTAAGATGCCACTGGCAAAAAATAAAATAAAATAAATAAAATTTAAAAACTAAAATAAAATGCCATCGGTGGTGAGACATTCTGATTTAATAAACTACTAGTTTATTAGGTTAATTTAAATTAGTTTAATTTAATAAACTACCAGTAAAGAATACAAGACCTATCATTTAAACTATGACAAGCTATTGATTGTAAGACAAATCCCAATTCCAAAGACATCACAATGTGAAAATAATGTGCATCTTAGAATCCATGAAATACTGTATAATCATAGGCTGGACTTGGCCTGTGGCACCTGGTGCAGTTCCCAACCTGCACAAACGTACATAACAGCCTTACGATGCCACCCCAGGACACTGGGTGTCTGAGGGACTACTAGGAGGTTTGTGTTTGGGTCATATCTATGAATACCAGAGTCCCTTGAGAAATAATCCCTCTTTGATCTCTATCTGGACCAGCAGTGAGTCAAGGCAGGAAAAAGGAAAATGTGGCCCCATTTGCTCCCATGGGTCATCAGATCACTAATGGTGATACCAAGGCCCCCAAGATGGTGGTTTAGTAGGCATGGAGAAGGGCAGGGGTGACTTTATACGGGATTCTGCTTCCTGCCAGGGATGGGAGCCACTAGGAGAAATCTCACATCTGATTTTATACAGGCTCAGAGAGGTAAAGGCCCTGCCCAATGTCACACAGCTGGGCAGAACAGAGCCAGGCCAGGGGCTCAATCCTCCTCACCCCTGTTCCCAGTGCTGCTTCTGTTGACTGTAAAAGTTCCAGCCGTTCTGCCTTAGGGAGGCTGGACCCAGAGATTCCTGGCCCCTCCCTCGTTCCATTGCCCCTGAGGCTCTGGTTGCTGAGCCTGCCCTAGAAAAAGCTAGTTTATTCCATTCACAAGACTTTTCTATTTTATTAGTAAAATACAAAATGGAACAGACATTGGTGATAGGGTTGGAAAAGCAAAAGGATCAACCAACTCCTTCCGAAGTTCCCCCCAAATTGTCCTTGTCCTGCTGGAGGGAACTAATCAAATCCGTTGGAAGTGTGACTAGCTGCTCCCAGCTACTTTCTCACAAAAGTAGGGGTGGGCCCCATCATGGATGCCCACCCCTTGAAGGCTCTCCCAGCCTGGAGGAGCCCAAAAAAGTGCATTCAGACCTGCTGTCCACCCTCTGAGCCATCAGAGTGCAACCCCCCACCCCCACCCAGGCAGGCCCCAGTATCCCACGTCATGCCCAGCAGAGGGTGCAGGAGGGCCAGGTGGAACAGCATGGAACAGCATGGCTGCACCCTCCCTGTGGACCAGGGCTGTGTCTGCTTCCCCTGGCCATCCCTCTGCCAAGTAGAGTGTCACCCAGGCTGCCCCTGGGAGGCTTCCCAGGTGGAAGGCAACGGTCATCCATGGGGACAATCAGAGGAAGGTTGGGAGCTGCCAGCAGGGACCCTGAGGGGTGAGGCCTGTAGCCCCAGCAGCCAAAAAGGGAACCCCTGATTTTGTGCCCACAACTTCCCTCCCCACAGGACGGAGTCTCTTTCAGAGGTAAACACAAAACCTCAGGTTTCAATGGTGGCTTCTGATCTCATGGAAAATGTCCTGGAAATCCCTGACCCTGCCTGTGGTGGGCAGGAGGTGAGGGAAGATCCTAGAATGGGGACAGCAGTGTTTTGAGGGAGCGAGAGAGGTGGAAGGGGAAGCCAGGCTGCAGGAAATAAACAGGAGATGCTGGGCCCAGGTCCCTGCCAAGGGCATGGGGCTGCTCCCTGCAGCTTCCTACCACCACCCGCCCCCAACCCGGATTCCTTTCCCTGAGCACCTCAGCCTTCCCCAGAGCCTGCAGGCCTCCCCTCCTCCTCAGCCTGCCCTGCGTCAGGCGAGCTGTCTCCACGTCCCTGTGAGCCCGCTGGATGCTGGGAGGGCTGCTCTCAAAGCCAGGCAGGGATAAGGGGCCCCCTCAAGCACCCCAGCCCAGCCCCGCTCAGGGGGCCCGCAGAGCTGACTTTCTCCCAGGGGGCAGGATCTGGGATTTCAGAACACTTCCTGCACCTCTACCCCCACCCTGAATCACAGGACCCCCAATGTGCCAGCCTCCCCGGATGAAGACGGGCTAGGTGTTCTGTGGTGAGAAGACGGGCTAGGGTGTTCTGTGGTGAGAACACCCCACATCCAGGAAAAGAAGTCTCTGGACTGGTTAGTGATGTCCATGGGGGGCAGGTTATTGTCATACATCTGCCATGTGTCTTTCCTTCTACAGATGGAAAACCAGAGGTATGGACGTCTTGCTGGGTTGGTGGTGGACCTGGGACCAGAAGCCCAACCTTCACACCCACAGCCCATGTTCCTTCCACAGGGCTTTAGCTGAGAAGAAGAAAAATAATCAAAGCCACTGGATCACTTCATCTGCCCTCCCCAAAGTGCTTGAGGGCAGAGCCTTCCTGGGAGCAGGCCCAGGGAACACCACACTGGGCTCATGCAGGAAAAGACAGGTCCCAGGCCTGGTGTGGGCGGTGTACAGGGGGCAGGGTGGGGGGTAGAGATAGCACCGCAGGTGGCCGGGGTGACTGGCGACCGCAGTGGGACCAAGAGACACGATGACTGAGGGAGGGGGGCAAAAGGGGCCTGGCCTGAGGCTCACTGGTGAGACGGGGTGACCGTGGTACCACATGGGGACGTGAAACCAGACGGGCTGGGTATTTTTCAATAAATAATTGTTCATCGGGTCTGGGACTGTGTCAAAGGGAACCTCTAACCAGCCAGCAGCAGAAGGTTCCTGACTTGGGGACGTTGGAGTGAACTGCAGAGGCCACTACTTCTGTCCCCGAGGGGTCAACAGTGGTCAGGAGTGGCCTCCTGGGCTATGCCCGGGAGCTGGGAGCAGTTGCATGTGGAAGATCCTGCCTCCTTGCTCTGATCATCCCGGCTCAGGTCAGGCCCTTGGGTGAGGGTGGGTATGAGGACGGGGGACCCCAGGCAGCTGTCTGAGTTGAAGAACTGGATGCAGGCAGGTGGGCAGCTCACACGGGCACCAGGACATACGAGTTACTGCCACAGCTCCGGGGGACGTAGCGAAGCCCCTCCACCATGTCCCCTGCCATCTTGCGGGAACAGCCCTGGAGGCTTTGATAGGCAAACATGGCCACACCCAGGCAGAAGAGGAGGCCAAGGAAGGCCAACAGCCCTACTGCCTGCCTCCGGGTAGCTGCCTGGGAGTCGGGGACAGGAGTGATGAGGATACCCAGCCTCTGGGGGTCCACGGTAGCGTGGATGGGCTCCTCAGCCTTGGAGACCCAGCTGCCTGAGGCCACTGGCTCCCTGCTGGGGACACCTGGAGAGGAGACAAGGACTGTGGAGAGATGGGGTGTGTGATCAGGCCCCCTGAAAGCATCCATGTGAGCTGAAAGGGGACTCATCTCCTTGGGCCCTAGAGAATTCTCTGGCGTGGGATTGTCTCCCTTGATCCACACAGGTCGGCCTTCGGGGTCAACCCTGTTCTCTGAGGCTGTGTGTGAAATGGTGGGGGTGTGGGTAGGGGGGGCATGGGTAGGGGGAGCGTGGGTAGGGAGGGTCTGGGTGGAGGGGGCCTGGGTGGGGGGGGCCTGGGTGGAGGAGGCCTGGGTGGAGGGGGTCTGGGTGGAGGGGGCCTGGGTGGAGGAGGCCTGGGTGGAGGAGGCCTGGGTGGGGAGGGCCTCAGATGCCTTTCCCTCAGTCCAGAGGCCCGACCCAGGTTTGTAGGCAGCAGAACTCTGCTGGGACGTTGTGGCAGTGAGGGTAGCAGCGTTGAAAAACTCAGTTTTCTGGGACCCAGCTGGCGGTCCTCCATCCGGAGCCTTTGAAGTGGAGGGGAACCTGGTCCCCCTGGAATCAGCCACTCCCGTTGACAGCTCTGGGGAAGTTCCCGAGGCCCTCTGTGCCTCCTGGCCACTGTTCTCCTGGGTGGATTTGGGCTCTGTGACCGCAGACCAGTCCATTCCCCTGGTGGCTGGGGTGGTCCTGGGCTCACCCACACCAATTTGCTTCTCGAATGTGCCGCCATTTCGAATTGTAACAGCAATCTGGTGTTCTAGATGTGCTATGGCTTTCTGAACCCATCTCTCCTTTGGATCAGCACAGAAGATTCTGTTCTGTTTCGTCTTCAATCTACAAGGAAGGAAAACAGGGACCCAGTGATGCCTAGATGCCATGTGGAGTAGGAGCACCGTATAAAAGCTCTGCAGGTGAACAGACCCAGCTGGAATCCTGCTCCCACCACTTATTACCTATTAGCCTTGAGCTGTGAGCTGTGAGCTGCGAGCTGATTAGCTCAGGCAGCTTGACTTCTAGAACTTCCGTGTCCTTGCCTGAGAAACAGAGCTAGCATACCTACCCTCTGTAGGGTGACCAGCCTCCCCAGAAGAGCTGGGACTGAGGGGGTCCTTAAGACACAGGGCTGTTGGTGAAAGTCCCAGAAAACTGGGACAAGCTGGGACAAGCTGGTCACCCCACTTCTGTGTTTTTATTTAAAAAAAAAAAAAAAAAAAGGAAAGAAAAAGAAAATTATGTAAAGCACCTGGCTCTTTAGGATACTCAGAGTAATAGCTGAAAATCATAACAATAATGTCTTCACCATTAAGGCAGGGGGCTCTGGGCTGTGTCTCCTGATTATGGGGGGCTGTCAACAGATGTTCCCTACTGCCAGGTGTGTGACTGGTGAGCTCAGGGGCGGGGCCTCATTTCTCTGGAAAGAGCTGACTCAAATGTCTTCTTCCACCACGCCCTTAGTTACAGGCTGCCCCCGGACCTCTACCTCTTAGTGTATATCCTTAGGCTGAGAGCACACTTAGTGAGCTACAGACACATATAATATATGGGGGATCCCATTAGGACTCCTAGTGCCATCCAAATCTTGACCTTCCTCTGACGCTTGTGTGTATGTGCCTGACTGCCAAGAGCACAGCTCAGAGCTGACTGGGGCTTGTGCTCCACACTACTGGGCTAGGCATTTTGCCATTTAAAACTCCCACCCATTCTGAGAGGTGGCTACCATGACCATCCCCATTTTACAGATGAGAAAACCGAGGCTCAGAGCGGTAATGTGAATGTGCATGGCTCTGGCATGCTGGGAAGCCAGAGAAGTGCAGGAAGCAAGCATGACCCTTCAGGTCCCCACAGGCGAGGTGGGACCCAGGGTAGGACCCAGGGCCACACTCCCCTCCCTGGGGTTTCCCACTTCCTCTTTACCTAGAAAACAGAAGCAAAGGGGGTGTCTGGGAGAAGCAAGCCTCAACAGAGGAGAGGAAAGGTCAGGCAGTAGCACCCTTGCCCCTCTTAGCAACTGCATAGTCGGTGGAATGAAGCATCCGACTTCTTTTAGCTGACCCTTCCACTTGGAGAGCCTGCCAGCTGTGTCCTGATGCCAGGCCCAAGGGCCAGTCTACAAAAAGGCCTCAAGACTGGGCGACTAGGCGGTACCCAGGAGGGGCCCCAGCAGAGCAAGCAGCCAAAGTGGCCAAGGGGGTGGGGAGTGGCTCTGGTTGACCCAAAGTCTCACAGGGATGCTGTTACTTGGGCTGTCAAGTGTGATAATCTCTGCTTTCCTATTGCAGCAGCTTCCAGGCACCCTGCCAAGCTGCTTACTTGCATCATTCCCCTTCATCCTCCCAACTACTCATTTTGCAGATAAGGAAACGAATGCCCAGGGGGTAGGGCCACCCCACCTGTGAATGTTGAAGCCAGGATTTGCACCCCATCAGTAAGAGTCTGGAGCCTGTGCTCTGAGACCACAACGCTTGACCTCCCCCAATATACACCGCCTGCGGTGGCAGCTCCAGGCCCCGGGGCCTTTCGGGAAGCTGCTCCCAACCTTTACCCTGGGGTGCAGATAAGGAGGTGAGCGAAGGGCCGGGAGGCCAGGAGCAGGAGGAGCAATTTGCTGAGGCCCTTGGCAGGAGCCCAGATGAAGAGAAAGGATGTGGACAGGGATGAGTAGAAGCCAGAAGGCCAGTACGTACATGATGGCAGGCTTCCCGCAGGACTCTTGATTTCGTTGGTAGTGGACCAGTAAGGCCACCGGGATCTCCGAGGTCATCTTGTTGCAGGTGACGTTGCATTTCTTCACACCGAGGTGCTGTCCTGAGCCCACAGAGGTCCCCAATCAGCAGGACTGTCCAGGGGCATCTGGCTTCCCAGTCCCAAGCCAACTCGTGCCGGCCACACCATCCAAGCCGCAGCTGCTACCCTGCACACCCTCGCCTTCAGGGCCCCCTTGACTTCAGCCACCCATCCCACCCACCAGGCCACTCAATGCCTCAGTTTCCCCACCTGTACAATAGGGACAATGATAATATCTACTTCATAGGGATGTTATAAAAATTAATGAAAAAATGAATTCTCACTAATGAAGCTCCTATAGCCTGCTAAACATTGAGGGTTTAATTTTTTTTTTTATAAGGATTGTTTTTCTTTTATTTATTTATTTATTTATGATAGTCACACAGAGAGAGAGAGAGAGAGGCAGAGACACAGGCAGAGGGAGAAGCAGGCTCCATGCACCGGGAGCCCGATGTGGGATTCGATCCCGAGTCTCCAGGATCGCGCCCTGGGCCAAAGGCAGGCGCTAAACCGCTGCGCCACCCAGGGATCCCTGAGGGTTTAATTTTTAAAATTAAGTTGGTGGTGGTCATTGTACACAAGGGAAGACAAGTCTGAGAGTGACAGGGAGCTGCCTGAGGTCACACAGCCAGCAAGTGAGGGAACAGGTTCTCGTGGGCCTCTGGCTCTGTGCACCCCCAACCCTCCCTCTACCCCAGTAAGTCACCTGCTCAACTCTCTCCCCCCAACCCTCCACCCATCACCTACACACCCTATTCCTTCCTTTCAGGCTGATCCGTATTCGTGGATTTCCACGACCTCTGAAGCACACCCAGATTCCTGCCCGCCACATGTCACATGCCCACCCTATGACACATATATATGCACACACACATATACCAACAAACAGAATGGCACACACATGCCCCACACACAAAACCACAGAAAAGTGTTGATATGATCAGGCCCAGGTAACAGATAAAAAGTGTTAAATGTGTAAGTATAGCCACCTTGCCACCTAAGGAGGCTGGGGGGTAGAGTCCACTGAGTAGGGGATCCTTTGTTCTGCCATGAAGAGCCTGATGAGTTTGGCAGCAATTGCTGAGGGGAACCAGGGGGCCAGAGTCCCCTGGGCAAGTTAGGGGAGCAGGAGTTAAGGAAGAACAGTAGAGATGGGGGCTGTGCAGGTGGGGGGTGGGCAGAGTGGGATGGCTAGGGGCCTGCCAATGGCATGGAGCCAGGGAGAAACCCCAGGACAGGATGGGGTGACCCAACAGACAGTTGAGAACTCAAATATGTTTTAAAGATTTATTGTTTTAGAGAGAGAGAGAGAGAGAGAGAGAGAGACAGAGCATGCACATGCACAAGCAGGGGGAGCGGTCAAAGGAGAGGGAGAGAGAATCTCAAGCTGACTCCCTGCTGAGTGTGGAGCCTGATGCAGGGCTTGATGGAGGGCTTGATGTCATGATCCTGAGATCATGACCTGAGCTGAAATCAAGAATCAGACACTTAACTACCCAGGCGCCCGAGAACCCAAATAATTTATATAAATATTTGAAGTTGTTTGTATTGCTTTTTCTCCTTCCTCCTTCCTCTAAAATCTCTGGCAAAAGTTATTCTAGCCTGGTTATCAGCTCAAGAGGGGTTATTAAAAAAAAACAACAAAGAAGAGCTTGAGTTTTAGATCTGGGTCAAGGTCAGATGCAGCAAAAGCAAGACCGCAGAGGATTTTGCAAAATTCTAGAGGTCAGGACTTTCAGGGCAGCGGAGTCCAGAGAGGTAAATGATCTTCTCTAGCCGGGCAGGGCCCAGGAGGCCCCTGCTGATCCTTATTGCCATGCACAAGTAGTTACATGGATGCAGATGTGCAAACATGCTCTGCCTTCCCAAATACAGGTGCAAACACACACACACACACATGCACACACACACACTCCTTCTAGAATATTCTGCTCCTCGCTCATCCCCTCCCCTTAGCCTCAGCCCACCCTGACTGTGGAAGGGTGGTTCAGGGTTTGCAGGGCTGCACTGGCCTGGGCCGTCAAGGGGTAGCATTAGCAACTCCTGGGGTGGGCAGGAAGCACTCCAGTGGCTGGTTCCTGAGTCACAGGCTGCCTTTTCTCTCTGAGAAACCAGGATGTGAAAGTTACCTTGCTGCCTGAACACCTGGCTTCTCCAACACCCCCTCCCCCACCCACCCCAGGGGACTTTGGAATGACTCCGCTGCATACTCCCCAGGCCCTGCTGAATAGAGCCAGGAAGCAGCTCCATGCATTGGCCTGGCAGGTGTCTTCCTGAGGAAGCTCCCCAAAACAGTGCCCTTAGGTCACTTGGAGCCAGGGGGAGGCTGCCATTGGGCAGGAGGGTGATGCTAGGTATTTGTCAGTCTACTCTCTTGACCCTATATCCTAGGATAGAGAAGACCACTGCTTACTTCCAGGGCTTTACAGAGTCTCAAAGTCAGCCTTTTCCCCGTTGTCCCCACTCTCTACCACAGGGTCTGCATGCCCTTGGCCAGGCTCTGTTCTTGGTTTCACATGGGAATGGCTGTGTAACCAACTTGAGGGGGGACTTCTTGTCAGAAGTTTTCCCTTCTGTAATTGGAGATAGTGCCTCCAGCCAGCCAGCCATTTACTGCCACATGAGTTTCAGAAGGCAGGGACCTTGTCAGTTTTAGTGTCACAGTGCTTCCCAGCACAAAGTGGATACTCAACCAATTATTCATTAAATGTCTCATTCTACTTATTCCTTCACCTATCTCTCTATCTGCCCATCCATCCATCCATCCATCTATCTATCCATTTCCTCATTCAGCCAACATCTGTTTGAATTACTTTTGAGTATCTATAAAGATCCAGGTACTCTTATCCTTAACCCTGAGCTTTTTCTCCCATTGGTACTGGTGCTGAGCTTAGAGAGTACATCCCAATAAACCCCATCAGCTTGCAGCGTTTACTCAGTCAAACAAAAAACACTGACATTCCCTCTTCCCTGTGCTGGGTGCTGTAAGGCATAGTGAGATGGAGGCCTGTCTCTGCCCTCACAAGGTCTCAGCCTGAAGGGCACCCAAGACAGGCCCACAAAGTGCCAGAGCTTAGCTTAAGTGAGCACCTACTATGTACTGGACTATGTGCTTAGCACACGCACACCTGTTCTCATTAATTCCCAAGATCTCTGCAAAGGGAGTATTATTACCCCCATTTTATTGATGCAGAAGCTGAAAATCAGAGAGGTTAAATGACTTGCTCAAAGCCACACAGCTGCTTAGTGGCAGATCTTATTTTCCTCCCCAGCCTCTAGACATCTTGTTGTTCTAAATAGACTTAAACACCAGGCAGAAACACCATGTTCCAGAATATACCCCCAAACGTGCCGAGATTTGCACAAGGGAGAGACCACCTCCCACTGCAAGTAATCAAGCGAGGCTTCTTGGAGGAGGTATGGACCTCAAGGACTGCTAAGAAGCTTACAGACAGGAAAAGACAAGAATGTTCTGGGTCTCTCTCTTGGCAAGGTGATAGAGATCTTGAGCTATTGTTCAGGTATGTGTCCTGGACAAGTCACTTAGGCTCTCTAAGCCTCAGTTCCCTTACCTGTAAAATGGACATGATAATATCTATTTCACAGGGTGGTTGTGAGAATAAAGATGTTTAAACATCTGGACCCTTACAGTAGGGTTTACTTGACAGTAACACCATTGATGTTTTGGACCAGGTAACTCTTTGTCGTGGAACTGTCTTGTGCCTGTAGGACATTTGCCATAACACCCGGCCTCTACCCACTAAATTTCTGAGCATCCCCCAACCCAAAATGTTGGGACATCTGTAATAACAAAAATGACTCCAGAAATTGCCAAATGCCCCCTGGGAGGTCAAATCACCCATTGAGAACCACTGCGTTAGAGATACCCACACCTTCCTCAATGTCCCCTTCTCCAAAAGCCTTCTCTGACCCCTACTTAAAATTTCAACACCTCCCCCTGCAACCCCTAGTCTCCATATACTTTTTAAAAATCTCAGCCTATTTTTGTAACAGACTAAACCATTTACTAATCTATTCTTTGTATCATCTTGTCTTCCCCAGTTGGTGTTCGGCACTCCGAGGTCTGGAATCTTTGGCAGCTTTATTCATTGATGTGGCCTCAGCACCTACAACAGTGCCTGGCACATTGTTGATGTCCAATAAATATTTGTTCAGTGAATAAGCAAAATGCACAAAGAAGCACTTTGTGACATTAAAATTGTAACCAATGAAGAAATAGAGGAATTTTTATTTAAATTCCACAGGGGCCTGGATCTGATGCTCTGAATTTATCCTCCCCTGCCTTCCCCATCCGCCCCCACAGCTAATCAGGAGGCAGACTACAGCAGCTTAAAACAGATTTTTTTTTTTCCCTCTTTCTTGCTGGGGCTTGAGTAGGAGTGAATGCGTCAGTGCTCGGGGAGAAAATTCTCTGCTCTGACTTGTATCTGCAGGTTTGTTATATAAAGCAGAGGAGCCTCACGCCTGACACAGCCCCGCAAGCCCACATTTGGGGACTGACCTAGCTGTCCTGCGCCAGCTCGAACAGCAGCCACCGCACCGGAACCCCAGAACCCCTTGGGGGCCTCTCTGACTTCAGGACTCCCTCTAGTCCTGCAGGGGCTCCCGGGAGGTCTCTCAGAGCCACAGACCACAGTGTGGGTGAGGACCTCCAAGGTGGGCCTGGCCAAATGCCAGAAGGAAGGGGTAAAACTGAAGCTCACAGAGGTTGAAATAGTGTGAGTGTCTTCCAGCAAAGTAGGTGACAAAGATTAGGGCAGAAACCTGATTAAAGCCTCAGGTCCTCCCCCCCCCCATCCCCCTTGCACCCACTGCCAGGCTATAAGTAATCTTCCTCCTCCCACTGCCAAAACGCTCTCATAGGCTTTGAAGCCCCTTCTCATCAGAGGCAATAGCTATATTTAAAGGTACAGTAGCTGAGCCCAAAGAAGGCAAGACCCCATTCTGGGTCATGGCTATGGCAAAGCCACCTCCATCTGTGTTTTCTAGTGCTCACTACCTCTAAACACCCCCGGCCTCAGGGTTTAAGGCCAGAAAGCAAGGGACCAGCAGCCCCTGGCTTTTGCTACACCCCCACACCTGCTCCCTGGCCTGCTGGTTGGTTTCCCCCACATAGAGGGATTTGAAAGGCAAGGCAGTGTGCTCCATTGGAGTGTCCTGGAAGCTTGAGATCTTTTTCATTCTCCCAGGCTTGCTGTGTGCCCCAAGGCAGGCTCCTAGCCTCTCGGAGCCTCAACCTGCCAGATAATGTGGCTCAAAGAGTTCTCAGAGGCCATGTGGCCCACAGAGGTGGTAAGCATGCAGCCATGCTCCCTCCTGCCCTACTTGCTGGCTAGGCATTCTCAGGCCAGTTTCTAAACCTCCCTGGGCCTCCATCGTGATCACGTCGCTGGTATGACTACATCCTGCCCTACCAGGTCCCGGGCTCCAGGGAGCAGGTACCTGGACGTGAAAGCAGTTTCTGAACTGTGCTTGGAGGAGGAGGACGGTAGCATGGTCGAGACACAGGCAGAGGGATGGGCGCTACAGACCAGAGCAGCAGCAACAAACCCAATCTGTGATCTGCAATGACCTTGGTCTCTACAGGTCCTGGGCCCCCTACTCAAAATCGGGGCTAGGAGAAAATCCTGTGACTTGAGACTCAGGAGTCTGGAGCTTCGGGTTACACATGAACCCCAGGGAGGGAGACCCAGCCCACTGTCAGCCAGGGCTTCCCACCCCAGTGCCCAGGGAGAACCTCCTCAAGCTCCCTATCCCCCCCCCCCCCCATACCCCCTTTGTGCCTGGCTCCCTCGTGCCACCCGCACCACATCTCTGCACTGCCAAGCAGTAGCCACCTCGCTCACTGGGCCAGGCGGCCAGGCTCCGGAGCCGGGCAATCTTCTAGCGGCAGGGGCAGCCCCGAATCTGGAGTCAGGGAGGAGCCCGCCCCCCCACCTTTGGAAGGGGCTGCTGTGGACCTTACCCAGTGGGGGCGGCCCCCCCATATCAGGCCTGAAGGGCAGAAGGGGGGCGGGGGCTCCCCTACCCAGCTGCTGCAGCAGGCCACCCCACTCACCGGCCAGCAGCGCGGTCAGATGGCAGAGGGCAGCCAAGCGGAGCAGCCACGAGAGAGGTGGAGGAGCCATGGCTGGGGGCGCCGGGCTCGCGCGGTCCCCTCGCTGTCCCCTCGCCGCCGGAGCTCCGTCGCTTTTATGATGGCTTTTTATAATGGGGCTTGCTGCCTCTGCCTCCGCCTCCAGCCCCGCAGCAGGCAGGCGGTGGGAGGGGAGAGGAAGGGAGCCCGTGTGCAGGCTGGATTCCTCGGGATGTTGCCAAGGAACCGGCGGCGGCGGGCCGGGCGGGGGCGGGGCGGCTGGGCCCAGCCCCAGGCCTTCACCCCCCTTCTCTCCGGCCTGTGCCCCCGCTACCTACCCCCGAGCTGGCACCTGGCCCAGCCCTAAGTGGGCAGCACAGGGTAGAGAGTGTGGCTGCCAGCAAGCCAGGAGGGACTCGGGGCCCTAGGGCCTGGGAGAGGTATCTCTCCCACATCATGAAGGACCCCCAGCCTTTCCCCCTTGAAGCCCCAGGTCCTGGGGGGCCTCATTCACCAGTGTATCCCCGAGCTCAGCATGGAGCCTGCCAAACAGTGAGGGCTCAAGTCCAGTCAATGTTTGCTGAAAGAATGATCCAGCCCAATTTTATAGCGACAGATAGGGAAACTGAGGCCCAGAGAGGGGGTGGGGTCATCTCAGGTCATTCAGAGCACTAGGTTTAGGGGACAGACTAGATGCACCCAGGGGCGGGTAACAGTTTAGGATGCAGAAAAGAGCCCGGGCGCCCCTGCCTCCAGCTCCTCTACCTCTCCTTTCCTCCTGCACACCACTGCCATGGCTCTGGCCCCTGCAAGGAATGGCTGCTGGCCTCTTCCGGGTAACTTGGCCTCTTCCGGGTAACTTGGTGCCTCTCCACTTGTCCTTGACTCCACAGGGGCCCTGGGGAAGTCCTGCCTCTCTTGGGGGCCCCAGTCCTCCCTCTGCACAGGAGAGAAGTGGGCTCACCCACTGGGGAGGGAGCTTCACAGCTCTGACTTCTGAGCTTTTCTCCATTACCGGTGGGCCAGGAGGACCAGGCAGGACCAGCCAGCGCCCACCAGACAGGTGGAAATGCTTGCAGGTGTCACTACAGCACAGTCTGCTTTAATGGCAGCCTTCCGTGAAGACAGTGGCCACAATCCCTGAGACTCCAAGAGTCTAGCAGTCGCCTAGCCCAGCCTGGTGCCAGGAGTTAACCATGAACCCACCACTCCCATCTAGGTGTCTCTGGCTACCAGCCAGCCGGAAACCAATGTGTCTGTGAGCCATTGCCCTGGGCTATGGAGCCAATTGGTTTAGTCTGGGCTGGGCAGAAAGGTCTCAGCTCCTAAGGCCAGAGGTCCACTCTCTCACCCAGCACAGTAAGACTGCTGGGGTGTGCAGGTGAGAGGCTGGACACTCCTTCTCAATGGAGAGGAGCACTGGTGGCATGGGCCAATTGCCCTCAGTCTCCGAGAATCTGTCCCAGCCCATGAAGATATAAAGCAAGTGACCTTCACATTTCTATTGTCCAGTTCCTGGTCTTTTTTTTTTTTTTTTAAGAATTTATTTATTTATTCATCAGAGACACAGAGAGAGGCAGAGACACAGGCAGAGGGAGAAGCAGGCTCCATGCAGAAAGCCAGATGCAGGACTCGACCCCAGGACCCTGAGGATCATGACCTGAGCCAAAGGCCGACTCTCACCCACTGAGCCCCCCAGGGATCCCCAGCCCCTCATCTTATAGCTGGGAAAACTGAAGTCCAGGGAGGGACAGGATGTGATAAGAACTGAAGTCCAAGGTTCTTTCTGTTCTGCCCATGGAGGTAGGAGCTGATGAAGAAGAGGGCAAGAGGGAAGGAGAGAAAGAAGAGGGAGTAAGGAAAGGGCTGCAGGAAAGGGAGGGGTGAAGGGAAGAGAAGGTGAAAGAGGCAAGGGGCAAGTCCTGGGAAGCCCCACCCTCATAAATGACAAAAGCCAGGCTGAGCCAGGGATTTGGAGGGTTAAGACCCTTGCTCCCCTGGCCCCAGACTTTGCTCCAAAGAAATATTTAGAAAGCAAAGGTTTTGGAATCAGATGGTCCTGGTTCTGGCACTCCTTTGTGATCTTGGGCAGCTTCCCTACCTGTCTGAGTTCACACTCTGAGGTTCTGTTTTAAGCACTTTGTATGATTAACTGAGGCCACGGAGACCCGACCTGTAAGCAAAACACCACTATCACGGTCCATTTTATGGATGAGGAAACTAAGGAATGCATGAAGTAAGTAATTTTCTGAGGATTACCAGCCAAGAAGTGGGGGAACCTGGCTTTGCCCCAGCCATTGGCCTTGGAGTCTGAGCTCATGACCACAAGGCTACACCACCTCCCTTCATCCCCACCATGAGGACAGTTGAGAACTAAGTGAGTTTATGCCCATATGGTGTCAAAACATAAAGTACAACTGTGCTCTTCCTTGTTCAGCCCTTGGGGACATCCCCTACCCCCTTCTGGCCCACCTCCTGACCCCACAAAGTTGGAGTGGTCAGCCCCACCTAGCTTATCAAGGTGTTAAGGACTGAGTTTAGATTATTCATTTTGGACACAGTAACTTGGCTTTCGGGTCAGCCAAGGCCTAGAGCCAAATGTGACTCCACCACTTAGGAGAAGGTTCACCTTTGGCAAGTCACTTAACCTCTCTGAGCCTCAGCTTCCCCATCTGTAGAATGGGATGCTAATAGCCACTTCATCCACTCATTCACTTGGGGGGAGGGTCCATAAAACTGATGACTTTCACAGTGCCTGGCATGCAGAACCCCTTAGTGTTTGCTGTTAAGCCCTGGTATGTGCCTGGCACCATGGTTGAGACCGGAGACTCAATGGCAAATACAACGGGTTCTTGCTCCAAGGAGCTCCAGCTCAATAAGAGAGAGCAGTCCTACCAGAGACTCGAAGGCTGTGGGTCTAGGAGAGGGACAGAGGCCTTTATTCTTGTCCAGAAATCAAGGTAACCAGGAGTGAAAGATGATGTTTTGATCAGAAGATGGGCAGAATTTTGCTTTCTTTCTTTTACGCTATTATTTCAGAAATTCCAAACAGAGGCAATTGGGTGGTTCAGTTGCTGAAGCATCCGACTCTTGATTTGGGCTCAGGTCATGATCTCAGGGTCCTGGGATCAAAACCCATGTCGGACTCTGTGCTGGGTGTGGAACCTGCTTGAGATTCTCCCTCTCTCTCTCTCTCTCTCTCTCTCTCTCCCTCCCCCCCACTCTCCCACTCTCCCACTCTGCCCCTCCCCCCTCCCTGCTCAAGCACCCCCTCTCTCAAAAAAGCCACCTTCAGCCCAGGGTGTGATCTTGGAGGCCGGGGATCGAGTCCCACATCAGGCTCCCGGCATGGAGCCTGCTTCTCCCTCTGCCTGTATCTCTGCCTCTCTCTCTGTCTCTTATGAATAAATAAATAAATAATAATAAAATAAAATATTTTAAAAAATTAAAATAAACTTTAAAAAATCATAAACAATAATTCTAATTATTAGAATGAATGAATGGAATGGAGCAAAGACCTTTCCTTTCTCTGGCACTTAAATTCAATGATTAGTATTTTCCCCTATTTGCTTTGTTCTGTTTTTTGTTTTTGTTTTTGCCAAGCCATTTCAAAGCAAATCATCCCTAAAGCCTTCAGCATGCATCTTCATAGTCTAAAGACACACTGTCGGGGCACCTGGGTGGCGCAGTGGTTGAGCGGCTGCCTTTGACTCAGGGCATGTTCCCAGGGTCCTGGGATCAAGTCCTGCATTGAGCTCCCCACAGGGAGCCTGCTTCTCCCTCTGCCTGTGTCTCTGCCTCTCTCTGTGTGTCTCTCATGAATAAATAAGATCTTTAAAAAAATAAAGACACACTGTCTTACATAAATAGACTAACAAAATTGGGGTACCTGGGTGGCTCGATGGTTGAGCGTCTGCCTTTGGCTCAGGGCGTGATCCCAGGGTCCTGAGATCGAGTCCCACGTTGGGCTCCCTGCATGGAGCCTGTTTCTCCCTCTGCCTATGTCTCTACCTCTTTTGCTGTGTCTCTCATGAATAAATAAATAAAATCCTTAAAATACATGTGTACTAACAAAATTAAGAATCACTCCTATATGTTGTGTAATATTCAGTTAATAATCAAATTTCTCCATTGTCCCCAAGATGTATTTTATAGGTTCACCATCCTTCTTTCCTTCTTTCTCTGTCTCTTCCTCCTTCTTTTCCTTCCCTCCTTTTCTCTTACTTTTATTTTTTGAACCAGTATCTTATCTAGGTTTATGCCTCGCAGATGACATTTCCTTTCAGTCTACAACAGACCTCCTGCTCATTTCTCATGGCATTGCCTTTCTGAAGAGTTTCAAGACTGTTGCCACTGTCCATTCTTAATTTATCTAAGTGGTTTCCTTGTGATGCCATATAATTCATTCTCTGAACCCATGCTCTTCCTATAAACCAGACTTAGATCCACAGACTTGATTAAATTCTGGCTACATATTCTTGGCAAGAATCTGGTGCGAGTAATATTCTGTACTTCACCTTGCATGGCAGACGGGTTGTTCTGCTGTTCGTGGTGCGTTGATGAGCAGCCAACCCTACCTCTCTTGCTGGAGAAATGTTAACACCTCTACGATTTGTAAGTAACCTGCCCTGTGCAGACGGGTAGGATTTTGATATATTGTTCCAGGCAAAGGGAAAAACCTAACCAAGGTAAAGAGGGAATTGGGGACTGGTCTGAGGCCTTTGGCCTTGAGGAAGAAGCGGGCAGGGAGGCTGCCATTGGATGCGTGGAAACTAGAATGAAGAATGAGAGTCCCGTATGGGGGCAGAGGGGAGCTGGGGAGGTTCTGAGCTGAGGAATAACTAGAACAACAATCAGAACAGCACGGGGCAGCAAGAGAAAGGGTTTCCTTGGGGATTGGTGGAGAGGAGGGGTCAGGGCATCCCTGCCCATGCCTTCCTGGGGCCATTTTCGAGCCTCCCTCGGTGCCCCAGGGAGCAGGAACTCCCCTGGGCCCCAAAGCAGAATGGAAACTGTTGTAGGGAGCAGGGAGGGGAGCCAGGGGCACTCCTGTGAGACCCCAGGATGGTAGGAGGGACAGGGTGGCCAGTGAGGTAGCCACCTCCAGGGCCCCTGGGGAACAGTGCTGCCTACTTCTTCCTCATCTCACCCCACTTCTTTTAGTCTATAAGAAGAGCTGCTCACAGGCACTTGGCCCTTCCCCTGTTTGTGCACCTGCCTGGCCACACCTTCTTTTATACTGTGATGAAATATCCATATCCTCAAATGTACCTTTTTAACCATTTCCAACTGTTCAGTTCAGTGACATTAAGTACATTCACAGCATCATGCAACCATCACCACCACTCATTTTTAGAACTTTATTATCTTGCAAAACTGAAACGTGGGACCCATCAAACAATAACTCCCTCTTCCTCCTCCCATCCTAGCCCCTGGAAGACACCAGTCTACTCTGTCTCCATAAGTTTCACTACTGTAGGGATCCTACAGTATTTGTCTGTGACTGGCTTATTTCATTTATCATAATGTCCTCAAGGTTCATCCAGGTTGTAGCAGGTGTCAGCATTTCCTTCCTTTTTATGGCTGAATAATATTCCATTGTGTGGGTGTTCCATGTTTTGCTTCTCCATTCACCAGACATTTGGGTTGTTTCCACCTTTTGGTTATTGTGGGGAATGCGGCTATGAACACAAATGTACAAATATCTCTTCAAGTCCCTGCTTTCAATTCTTTTGCATATATCCCCAGAAGTAAGATGCCTGGATCATATGGTAATTCCACATTTATTTTTTTGAGGAACCACCATACTATTTTCCACAGTGACTGCTCCATTTTATACTCTCACCAACGATGCACAGGGGTTTCAATTTCTCCAGATGCTCACTAATCTTGTTCATCTTTTCTTTTTTTAAGATTTTATTTTTAAGTAATCTCTACACCCCACATGGGACTTGAACTTACAGCCAAGATCAAGAGTCATGCTCCATTGTTTGTCTTTTTTTTTAAGATTTTATTTTTATTTATTTATTTGACAGAAAGAGAGAGAGAGAGCGCAAGAAGGGGGAACGGCAGGCAGAGGCAGAGGGAGAAGCAGGCTCCCCGCCATGCAAGGAGCCCAATGCAGGACTATGACCTGAGCCAAATGCAGACGCTTAACCTACTGAGCCACCCAGGTGCCCTGTTGTCTTTTTTATAACAATCATCCTGATGGTTGAGAAATGGTATCACATTGTGGTTTTGATTTGCATTTTCCTGGTGATTCGTGATGTTGGGCATCTTTGCATGTGCTTGTTGACTATTTGAATATCTTCTTTGGAGAAATATATATTCAAGCCTTTGCCCCTTTTGTTATTAGGCTGTCTGTACCTTCTTATCTCACTGGATTCTCACCACCTCATACACTGATATCTGCTTTTATTGCTCTCTGTTCACAGAGGGAGAAATTGAGGCTCATAGACACCAAGCAACTTGTTCCAGACACCCAGTCAGTGAAAGTTCTGTGACTGAATCCACAACATATGCCCTTCTCGATACTTCTCCCTGCCTCTTGGTGTCTGAAGCTATTGCCCTGGAATCCCACTGTGAGAGCCAGATCTGAACAGGAGCAAAGGTCACTTGTGCCAAGATGTCTATGGAGCGATATTTAAACTGACATAATAAAGATGTCCCAAGGACAGAGGAGTCCTTTTTTGTTGTTTTGACAGAATGAGCTATGTCTAGAACTCTAGGAAAGCGGGCCCATTTGAGAGTCCAGAGAAGTTCGCACCACATGAACTAGATGCTCCCCATACCCACTCCCTCTTCTCCCAGACACACAGCTTGGCTGTACTTCCCGGCATCCCCTTTGGTCAGGGTGGCCATGTGACTGAGTTCTGCCAAAGGCAGGCAGACCGAAGCCAGGAGCCCCACTTCCTGGCCTAGCTCCATTCTTTTTTTTTTTTTTTTTAAGATTTTATTTATTTATTCATGAGAGACACAGAGAGAGAGGCAGAGACACAGGCAGAGGGAGAAGCAGGGTCCCTGCAGGGAGCCCAAGGTGGGACTCTACCCCGGGTCTCCAGAATCACGCCCTGGGCTGAAGGCGGCGCTAAACCACGGAGCCACTCAGGGATCCCCCTGGCTGCATTCTCTTTCCCCATGTGCAGGATGATGGAGAGGAGTCCAGGCCCTGGGGGACGGTGAGGCCATGAGAAGGAAGGAGACTGGGTCCCTGAATGACCACAGACCAGGATCAGATGTCACTTGAGAAGAAAAAGCTTGTGTGGAATTGAACCACTGAGATTTTGGAGTTGTTTGCTGCAGGAAGCAGCCTTTCCTGACTAATACGCCCTCCTCCTCCTCTGTGTTGACACTTAAAAGGGGAAAGGTTGAGGCTGGGTTGTTGAATCACTGAATGAAGGAGTGAACATTCTGCCTAAAACTCTAGAGGACTGAATGAGTGATTTCTTCCGTCCTCCTGACAAGAGGTTTGTCAGGGGCCAGAACTCATGTACAAATATCTGGGGTTTGGCACCCACACAGCTACTCCCCAGGTCCTCATGTCTCACCCTGGCTCCCCACCACCTCCCAGGGTGACCTTGGGCAAGCCAGCTCCCATGTCAGTATTGTTAAGGGCTTCCCCATTGGGATGTGGGGTGGGGGGAAGGCATCCCCTCCCCCATACCGGGACAGTATATGCCACGAAACCAAACAGATATGGTTGTAGAGAATTTATTATTTCAGGAGGCCTGAGAGAGAAGGGCAGGACAGGAGCAGTGGTGGTGGTGGGGATCCCAAGATGCTTGAGGGCCCTGTGCATGGGCAGCGAGCAGGTTAACACTTGCAGTGTCCATGGTGGGCAGATGATCCTGGGCTCCAGGGAAGACACTAAGTTTTATTCCCCATGTCTTGGACCTGAGCCCCACAGCAATCCCATAAAATGGGTATTCTCATTCTCAAGTGAGGATCAGAGAGGTTCAATGATCTTCTCAGAACACACAGCGATAACCATCCTGCTGAACTGCCCCAAGCTTCCTCGGTAAGAAACAAGCACATTTAAAGGCTATTTCTTTTGCCTGGTAAATCTATTGTCCCCAAGTAAGTGCAGATAATCCTCAATCCTAGTCCTTATGCTGACCCCTGCCACCTGAGAACAATCTCCATCTAAGGGTCTTTCACTTAACTATCCCCTGCACAGTCCCAGGGCCAGAAAATTTCCACCTTGTCCCCCTCCCACATAGTTCCTAAAATTCTTCCACTCAACCACCTGGCCTCTTAAGCATTTGCTCTCTTTTCCTATAGAAATACAGCTAGAGCCTGTTAATATCAAGCCAAGGGTAGTCATTTACACCATAGTAAAAATTCAGTTACTGGTTATTTGGGAAAGGAGAAAGGAAAAGTGGGGGACTCTGAAGGGGTCAGGCCTGGGTGTTGGAGGTTGAAGGAGTGGTCAAGACCAGAGGGAAACAAGAAGAGTAAAGAGATCCGATGCATAAATAAAATGGGGAAGAAAGGTGAATCTGGCTTCACAGTTGACTCAGCAGGCTGCTTTCTAGATGAACTCGAGTCTCCGTAATGATGCGTGAGGGCTTTTGGTGGGTGGGAGTGGGAGAGGAACATGCTTTTATTGATTCAGTCTGTAGCCATCCGTTGAGCCCTGATTCTGAGCCAGCCCCTGTGCTCTGTACTCTGTGTTAGAGGCCAGGAGACAAAGTAACTCAGGCATGGGACCTTAGTCCAACCAATGGGGCTGGACAACAGGCCTCCAAGTTCTGAGAGTTCTGGACAGACTGTGATCAGGGCTGTTAAGTGGGAGCAGAGGGTGAGGGGACATCTGAAAAATAAAACTCAATGGCTGGCTGCCTGGGATGCACGATACCTTGGAGCGCCTGGAGGGTTGGACATGTGCAGGTGACAGGGAGACATTCCGGGCATCAGAGGAGTCTGGAAAAAGACCTGGAAGTGGAAATGTTTGGCCTGGGTTTGGAGAACAGGGAGCTGGAGTCCAACATGTGTGAAGGGAAGTAAGGCAGGGCTGGAGACTAGGGTGCCGGGCTCCGGAGCTTTCACCTCAGCTTGGGGCAATGGGGAGCCATAGGAGGGTTTTGAGTCAGGGGGTGACTGACCAGGATTGTGGCCTCTCTGGCTATGGCGGGGCAGAGGACGGGTTGGAGGGAGACAAGTGACAGTGTGGAAGCTCGTCTGAGGGTGACAGCTTCAGGGACAGAGACAAAAGATGGCAGAGAGATTTGTTGGCATAGGCTTGTGTTGCAGGGCAGCTGTAATGGCCGGGAGACGGGGCTCTCCGAGCCTTCCTGGTGGAGCCAAGGCCATGGTCTTCAGGGCAGAGCCCTTCCTCATGGGTCCAGCTTCTGGAGAAGCTTCTTCACCCAGGGCAATCTGGGGTCAGCACAGATCTCCCGATCCTTGACAGTTAGGAAGCTGGAAGGAGGAAGGAATTAGGGAGTGTTAGCATGCAGCAAGGATGCCACAGCCCTTCTCTGGAAGCTTAGCATTTATGAGTCACTTACTGTATGCAGAGACGCCCACTATACAGTCGCTTAGCATTTATGAGGCACTTGCCCTATGTAGGAGTACCTGCTATATAGAGTGGTTCAACATTCATGAGGCCCCTGCTGTTTGCAACCACACTTCTTCAGGGGAGGAGAGGGGAGAAAGAACAGCTAAGACTTCCTGGATTCTCAGTTCCTCAGCCCCAGGCTTGAGTGCCAGGTCAGGCCAGGGAATAAAATACCCAGGAGTCTCATGACCATTGCTGACATTGCCTTGGGAGAGAGAATATTGGGTAGTAGCCAAGAGTGTGAATTTTGGAGTCAACCTATCTAGGTTAAAATCCTAGCTTGTCCATCACTGGCAAGTCTGTTCGTTTCTCATTCATAAAATGAGGATGATAATTGAGATCCAACCTCATAGGATTTGAATGAAGGTTAGACGAGTTAAGATAAACTGAAGTGCTCAGAACAGTGCACAACAGCGAGTAGTGCTCTGTAACGGCACCAGGAGCTGGCCCAAACTTTTAACAATGATGTTCTTAATAAATCCTATGAGGCCCTATTAGTCTACCCATTTCACAGGTGAAGAAAGTGAGGCCCAAAGGGGTAAAGCAGCTTGCCTGAGTGCCAGAGGTGGTAAGATGTGATTCACTGTGCCTCCTGGGGGCCTGAAGCACAGAGAAGGGAGGTAGGCACTGACCCAGGTGCACACAGCAAAAGCAGGCTAAGACTCCTGCCCTTGCCCAAGGTGTGTTAAGTACCAGGCTAGGCTCCTGGCTCACTCTGTCTCAGCCATTGTTGGCAGGAGCGGACTTAAAGCTGGCCAAGGTCAGAGACATCCCCACAGCCCAACTCCCTTCCTGCCTCTCGAGAGCCTGTCCACGGGGCCTGGAAGCTCCGGCACCCCTTGCCCGTCTGACCTGCCCCCACTCCACGACAACCAATGAACAGAAAGAACAAAGAAGGCAGCAGTGTTGATCTTGGCCACGTAGGCAGCCTGCCCTAGCTGCTGTGTGACACTGGGCAAGACTCAGCCCCTCTCTGAGTCCCCATTTGTCAAGACACATTTTTTCCAGAATGGCTCAAAATCTAGTAATCACAGGAGCTGTCTTCTACTGAGCATCTATTATATGCCAGACACTGAGCATTACACCCTCCACTTACTATTAGTGTACACCGTGCTGCTCAAGAGGTCCCATAACCTCCCTGTGCCCCTTTCCTCACCTGTCAAAAAGGGATCATAGCAGTACCTACAACATAGGGTTGTTTCAAGGATTAAATGAGTTAATAACTATAAAGTGTTTATAACAGTGCCTAGCACTTAGCAAGCACTCTTCACATGTTTGATAAATAAAAATAAATGAAGGAGGGGCGCCAGACAGGCTTGGCTGGAGGAGCATGAGACTCTTGATTGCGGGGTTGTGAGTTCGAGCCCCACATTAGGTATAGAGATTCATTAAAAGTCAAATCCTTAAAAATAGATAGATAGATAGATAGATAGATAGATAGATAGATAGATAGATAATAGATAGATAGAGCGAGCTGACCACTGCTGTTATACTAATGGGAGAACTGAGGTTCAGGGTTGAAATTATACAAACTCATTTCAGCCCTCTTTGTTATTCACCCACAGACCCCTGTGAGGGATGGATGATAAGTAAGGAGGAGGAAGATAAGAAGATGATGGAAACCCAAAGGGGACCATGAGGCCCCAGGCCCAGACACCCCAGTGAGCGGGTTGGCAGGTGGCAGTCTGGAGGATCTGGAGCAGCAGCCGGAGGGGCTGCCCCCAGGACAGGACATCACCCTGCCAGTGGCAGGCACCGGCCCAGGCTCCAGGCCAAGGAAAAGAAAGCAAAGATGTCGGGGGAAAGAGGCAAAGAAGAACAAGAACCACAGGAGAAAGCCCTGAACGGGGACCCAGGAGTCCTGGTTCTAGCAGGCCAGGCTGGAGCAAACCACTTCCCCTCCCTGCACCTGTATCTCCATCTGCAAAATGCAAATGATCGCACTCCTCGCACTCTGCACTCCCTGTGGGACGTAGGACGGCTGTGAGGGTTACCCGTTTGCACAGTAGGAACCACCCGTGGCCATAGAATGCACTCGCTGTCAGCTCAATATTCGTCGGGTAAGAATGGGCTGCCTTGAAAAACTCCCAGGGCGCTGGGGAGGATTCCAGATGCTTCCGGTGGGAGCGTTGCTGCTGACTCAGAGGTTCTGGGCACGCTGCCGGTCGCCTGCACCCCACTCCACAGCTCTGCACTGCCCACACGCACTCTACCGTGTGTACTGACAGCCGGCGCCCAGCTCATTCAGCTCCGCAGCACGCCACCTGGCACCCAGTGGGCACCCAATGATATTTGTTGAATGAGCACACGATTGTTTTTGTTTTGTACACCCAAGCCTGGGCTGAGCCGTTTCCAGGATGGAGGTCAGCTGCACTCCTCCCGTCCCTGGGTCTGCCCCCCCACCTGCTCCTGGGCCTTCCTGGCCCAAACCTGGCAGGATCTCCAAGGCAAGGCCCTGTCTCCCCAGCTCATACTCACACCACGCCAGGCCTCCGGCAGGAGTCTGAAGTCCAGTAGAAATACTTCAGCATACGCAGGGGCAGAGGGTGACGGATGTAGTCCCGGCAGCAGATACTGTCTTCCACGTTGGCACCATAAGGACCTGCAGGAGCGAGGAGCTCAGAAGATTCTGGGCTCGGACAGGTCGCCCTCGGCCCCCAAGCTCTGAGTGAGCACTTCTATTCTCATTTGGAAGTTTGGTGTTGGGGGAAGCTCTGGGCCCTCAAAGTCCTCACTCTCGGGGTCTCCGAGGAGCACTGAGGCCCAATCTGGGTGAGGCAGCTCGAGGTTAGAGGGATTCACAGGGCCTGAGAGTGGACGAAGCCCTAGGCTTCTCCGTGGGACCCGACACTCTGCACAGGAACGGGCTGTACGCTCCACGGTGAGGGCGGCGCCGGGGGCAGCACCCGGAGCTTGTCCGTAGCGCCCGGTGCCCAGCCCCAGCCCCCCTGGATCAGCCAAGCTTGACGGGTCCCCAGGCCATCAGAGAAGTCGGCCTCAGCTCACACCTACTCCAGGCTTCGTGGTGCCCGTGGGGGAGGCTGAGGTCCGGAGAGGGGGAGGGCTTCCCCAGAGTCATACACCCTGAGTCTGGAGAGTCAGGGTAAGGACTCGAGCAGAGTCCAGTTGCATAGCCCTGGGTTTGAGCCCTGCTCTGCGCCGAGTCACCAGGCCACCGTGGGGAAATCACTTAACATCTCTGAGGCCCGCTTGCCTCCTCCAACCAGAGGGGTGATGATAGTACCAAATCAGTGGGGCCCTTAATGCAGGGAAAGCTCCCGGGAAACCCCCAAACTGAGCAATTATTGTTCCTAGTTGCCTGACTCCTGACCCAACACAGGGTAGGAGGATTTATGCTGCGATGGAGAAGAGAAGATACGGACTCAGTGTTGAGGGCAGGTTGTGGAGCAAAAATGAGGTGGTAGGAGAGCAGGACCAGCTTTCCCAGGGAATATCCCTCACCCCAGCTCCTGTCTTTTCCCATCCCACATGGCCCCCTTTGGTGGCTCCCTCTCACACCCCAAGGGTCCTGTGCTTAAGCTCTCTGTAATAGAGGACCCCAGGCCATGCCCACCACAACCCCCCAACCCAGGTGAGACAGATCCTGGACTCCAAGCCTGCGAGACTACCCATTTCACAGATGTGTAAACCGAGGCCCAGAGAAACAGCTGTGCCTAGGCCAGAGCCAGCAGCAGACCGGGGTCATCCTCTCTCCATCCAGTGCTCTCTCTGCTTCGTGAAGAAGATACCGTAGTGCCTGACCCTGGCCTCTGCGGGGAGTCCTCCCTCTCCCCAGCCTACCTGCCTCAGTCGCTTGAAGTGTCAGAACAAGGAAGACAAGGGCAGCCAGGAGCGGAGTCTTCAGGCTGGCCATGCTCTTGTCCTTGGTCGCCTAGCCCAGGTGTCTGCAATCACCGGATGACAGGAAGGCTTGGTATTTAAACACTTGCTACACCCACAAGTCTCAGACGCTCTTAGTCACTGGTGGGCTCTGAATCGGTGACATTCACGTTATGAAAGAAGAACTCCTGCTTCCTCCAAATAAAAGGAAATTCTCTGTGGCTGGGAACAGCTCAGAGGGGACCCCCAACTTGTCCTTTCCTCTGAGTCTCAAGAGATTTGCAAAATCCCCCTTGAGCTGGGCCTCTCAGGGACCTGTGTGTCCTCACTGTAGGGCCTTCACCACAGCACTGGATGTCTCTGGGAATCAGTTTGCCCATCTGGAAATGGGGGTGATGCTTTCACAGCCGTACCTATTTCCCTCAGAAGTTGCTCATAAGGCAGTGTGAATGGGGATGGGGGCTGGCCAGTCCTAAACCTTCACCCAGAATGGAGGTGTCTGTAGCCTTGATGATCTGCATCATGGATCTTCCTTCCAAACAAGAACTCTTCAGGCTGGCTTCTCTGGCTCCCACCAGCATCTTCCAGGGCTTCTCACACAATCCTGACTTAGGCTAATTCATGAACCCCTCCACGGTTGCAAAGAGCTTCCACACACTTCCATCTTGCCTGTTCTTCCTTCCCAACTGTCTCCAGGCTTTTCCTCACCTCTCGCCATATCCTGCTGATTCTGCTTCCTACGTTTCTCTCTCTCTCTTTTTTAAATTTATTTATTCATGAGAGACACAGAGAGAGAGGCAGAGACATAGGCAGAGGGAGAAGCAGGCTGCCCGCAGGGAGCCCAATGTGGGACTCAATGCCAGGACCCCGGGATCACCCCCTGAGCCAAAGGCAGATGCTCAACCACTGAGCCACCCAGGTGCCCCTACTTCCTATGTTTCTCTTGGATCTCCTGTCTTCTATCCCCATTGCTCCTGCCCAGTCCAGGCCGCCTCCACCTTGGACTTGGATGTTGGCTCTCAATCCCCTGTCCATGCCACAGTGGCCAGAACGGCCCAGATTGAAAGTGGCACAGGCCTCTCTCCTGCTTCAAAACGCTTCTGTGACTCTTTGACCCAAGGGCAGAGCTCAAGGTCCTTACTATGGCCCTTGGGGCCCCCTTCCCAGAGATACTCCCTCCCACACTGGTCTCTCCCCCCTAAGGGATCACACCACACTCCTCACACTTCCTCAAAGAGCTCTGCAACCTGTCCTTCACCATCGGTGCCCTTTCTACTTCTCTACCGCATAAACTCCTACTCGTGCCCCAAGTGCCATTTGAAATGTCACCTTCTAGGTAAGCACATCCCTCGGGACTTGAAAGTTCTGGAGGGTGACCTAGAACGTGGACTTGGGTAGACTCTGTCAGGTTTTCTCTTTCTTGACCCCTTCTCAGAAGCTGAACTCTTGGAAGGCAAGGGTCTGCTTATATCTGTCTTGGCATCCCCAGTGACTATCAAGAGTGGGGTACATGGTGGGTGCTCAGAACACATCCAATGAAGGAGAATCTGAGGCTCAGATAACAAGGGGACTTACCCAAGGTCACACAGCCAGTAAGTGATGGAGCCAGCTTAGAAACTCAGGACCTGACACTCCATTTGCAAAGGGCCACATCCAACCATTCACTCATTCAACAAATATTTATTAAACCCTATAGTAGACAAAATAACATTCCCTCCAATGTGTCCACATCTTAGTTCCTGAAATCTGTGAATATGTGATCTTACATGATAACAAGGACTTTGCAGATGTATTTATGTTAAAGACTGTAGGAGTGCCTGGGTGGATCATTCAGTTAAGACTCTGCCTTCGCCTCAGGTCATGATCCCAGGGTCCTGGGATGGAGCCCCATGTTGGGCTCCCTGCTCAGCAGGAAGTCTGCTGCTTCTCCCTCTCATTCTGCTGCTCCCCCTGTTTGTGCTCTCTCTCTCTGTCAAATAAATATATAAAATATTTTTTAAAAAAGTTAAAGACTGTAAAATAAGGAGATTGTCTGGATTTTCTGGGTGAGCCCAAAGTCCTCACAGAATCATTATAAGAATGGGTTAGACTCAGAGCAGATGGAATGTCAGAAGCTGAAGTCTGGAAGATGGAGGTTGATGAGCCTGCAGAAAGTCTCTGGAAGCTGGAAAAGGCAAGGAGCTTCCGGAAGGAACACAGCCCTGTTGACATCTCAATTTCAGTCCACTGAAACTGATTTAGGACATCTGACTTCCTAACTGTAAGAGAGTGAATCTGTGTTGCTCAAAGCCACTAAGTTTGTGGTCATTTGTTACAGCAGCAAGAGGGAACTAATACAAGCCCCCGTCATGTGCCAGGTACAGGGCCAGGATCTGGGATATGGCAGTGAACAGGTCCCTGCTAGTGCAGATTTTACCCTGGGGGCTAATGAGAAACAGGCAAATACCAAACAGGGTAATATCAGGCTATTGTGAGTGCCGTGAAGAAAATCAAACAGAGAAAAAGAGACAGTGACAATAGGGAAGCAGTTTTGGGTTGTCGGTAAAGGCCTTTATGAGGAGGTGACATTTGTGCTGAAATCCACAAGCTACCAAGGAGCCTGCCAGGAAGAAAGAGCAAGTGCCAAGGACTTCACAAGGCAAGGGGCGCCTGGGTTGCTCAGCCAGTTGAGCCTCTGACTCTTGATTTTGGCTCAGATCATGAACCCACAGGTTGTGAGATAGAGCCCCGCCTCAGGCTCAGTGTTTAATACAGTCTGCTTGGGATTCTCACTCTCTCCCTTTGCCCCTCCCCATGCTCATGCTCTCTTCTCTCTCTCTCTCTCTCTCTTTTTAAGATTTTATTTATTTATTCATGAAAGACACAGAGAGAGAGAGAGAGAGAGAGAGAGAGAGAGGCAGAGACATAGGCAGAGGGAGAAGCAGGCTCCAGCAGGGAGCCTGACGTGGGACTCAATCCCAGGACTCCAGGATCAGGCCCTGGGCTGAAGGCAGGTGCCAAACCTCTGAGCCACCCAGGCATCCCTCTATCTCATGTATATATATATATATATAATTTTTTTTAAGGCCCTGACAGGCCGAGAGGGCTGAGCAGCTTGGGGTGGAGGGAGCAGGAGGTGGCTAGGGCCGAGTAGGAGATGCTGGCAGGCAGGGTGAGGCAGCTGCTATCCCCGTGAGCCTCCCAATGGAGATGTACCGTATCACCTGGGAAGACCTCGTGTCAAATGGTGTTATCCAAAGCCAGTCGCAGAAGGACAGATACTGTATGATTCCACTTCTATAAGGTTCCTAGTAGTCAAATTCATAGACACAGACAGTAGAATGATGGTTGCCAGGGGCTGGAGGGAGGAGGGAATAGTTGGTGTTTAACGAGCCCCATTTTAGTTCCAGAAGATGGAAAAGTTCTGGAGATGGATGGTGGTGATGGGGGCACAGCAACATAAATGTGCTTAATGCCACTGAATTGTACTCTCAAAAATGGCTACAATGGTAAATTTTATGCTATATATATTTTAACTATTAAAAAAGTGAGTCAGAGGAATGTGCAACTTTTTTTTAAAAGATTTTATTAATGAAAGATGCAGAGAGAGAGGCAGAGGGGGAAGCCAGAGGGAGAAGCAGACTCCCTGTGGGGAGCCTGATGCAGGACTCAATCCCAGGGCCCTGGGATCACAACCTGAGACAAAGGCAGATGCTCAACCACTGAGCCACCCAGGTGCCCCAGAATGTGCAACTCTTAATCTCCAGGTCATGAGTTCAAGTCCCACCTTGGGTATAAAGATTACATACATACATACATACATACATACATAAATCTATCTTTAAAAGAAAAGCATATGAGGGATCCCTGGGTGGCTCAGGGGTTTAGGTTTAGTGCCTGTCTTTGGCCCAGGGCGCGATCCTGGAGTCCCGGGATCGAGTGCCGCATCGGGCTCCCGGCATGGAGCCTGCTTCTCCCTCTGCCTGTGTCTCTGCCTCTCTTTCTCTGTGTGTGTGTGTCTAACATGAACATATAAATAAATAAATCTTTTAAAAATAAAAATAATTTTTAAAAAGCATTTGAAAAGATGTTCCGCATCATACGTCATCAGGAAAATGCAAATTAAAACAACAATGAGTTACCACTACATAGTCATTGGAATGGCCAAAATCTGGAACACTGACAAGAGTAAATTCTGGTGAGGATGTGGAACAGGAATTCCAATTGATTGTTGGTGGGGATGCAAAATGGCACAGCCACCCCAGAATGCAGTTTGGCAGTTGCTTACAAAACCTAAACGTACTCTCACCACAGAATCCAGTGATCATGCTCCTTGGTATTTAACCCAGAGAAGTTACTTATGCCCACACAAAAGCCTACATTCATAGTCATAAATGCCAAATCTCAGAGGTAACCAAGATGTCCTTCATTGGGGAACAGATAAACTGTGGCATAGCCAGACAATGAACTACTACTCAGCGCTAAAAAGAAATGAGTTTTAATGAGTTACCAAGCCGTAAAAAGACATGGAGTTGTCTTAAATCTACTTAAATCTTACTAAGTGAAAGAAGCCAATTTGAAAAGATGGCATATTGTATAATCCGACTATATGACATTCTGGGAAAGACAAAACTATGGACACAGTAAAAAGATCAGTGTTTGCTGATGGGGTTATGGGGATGGAGAGATGAATAGGGAGAGCAAGAGGACTTTTTTTTTTTTTTTTTAGCAAGAGGACTTTTAGGGCAGTGGAAACACTCTGACTGACTTCTCGCCTTCAGAACTAGATGGCAAGAAATTTCTAGTTGTTTGAGGCCCACTTGGTTACGGCGGCTCTAGGGAGCCCATTCGTACCTACTCATAGAGACTTTGGAAGAATACACAGAAGCAGAGACTAAACACCACCCAGAAGCCCCTGAGCAGGTGTTTGTAGAGAAATTGCTTCCGTGGATACATGTCATTAGCATATCTTTGTCCAGACCCATAGAAATGCAAAGCCAAAAGAGTAAACCGTAATGTAAACTATATGATAAGGATGTGTCAATGTAGGTTCACAGTTGTGACAAATGGACCACTCTGGTTGGGGATGTTGATAATGCGGGAGGCTAGGCATGCATGGCCCAGAAGGTATATGGAAATTCTCCGTACCTTCCTCTCAGTTTTGCTGTGAACTTAAAACTGCTCTAAAAAATTAAAAGTCTTGGGGCACCCAGGTGGCTCAGTGGTTGAACATCTGCCTTTGGCTCAGGTCATGATCCTGAGGTCCTGGGATCGAGACCCACATTCGGCTCCCTGCAAGGAGCCTGTTTCTCCCTCTGCCTATGTCTTTGCCTCTCTCTGTGTTGCTCATGAATAAATAAAGTCTTTTAAACAATTAAAAATTAAAGTCTTTTTTTTTTTTAAAAGGTGTTACCCAAAATCTAATCAAGCTTCTAATCCTAACTTCCAGTTTATAAGAAAGAGGCTAGGGGAAGATGAATGATCCCATGAGAAGATAGACATCTCCAGAAAGAGGAACCTTCCAGATCCTCTACAAGACAACTGTCCTGAGATCAAAAAAACATCAATGTTGTTAGAAAAAAAATGGACAGGAAGGCACTTGGCTGGCTCCGTTGGTTAAGTGTCTGCCTTCGGCTCAGGTCATTATCTCAGACCAAGCCCCACATCAGACTCCCTGCTCAGTGGGGAGTCTGCTTCTCTCTGTTCTGTCTCTCCCAAATAAATAAATAAAAGCTTTAATAAATAAATAAAATAAATATTAAAAATAAAAAAGTGGATAGAGACATTTAAGGTTAAAGAGATTTAAGAGACATAACAGCCTGATATGTGCAGTATGTGGCCTTTGATTGAATCCTAGTTTTGGAAAAACAACGATACAAGATATTTTGGGTGGGAAGCCTGGGTAGCTCCGTGGTTGGGTGCCTTCCTTCAGCTCAGGTTGTGATCTCGGGATGTGGAATCAAGTCTCACAGCAGGCTCCTCACAGGGAGCCTATGCCTATGTCTCTGCCTCCCTCTGCCTATGTCTCTGCCTCTCTCTCTCTCAGTATGTGTCTCTCATAAATAAATAAATAAATAAATCCTTTTTTTTTTTAAAGACATTTTGGGGACAAATGGGGAAATTTAAATACTAGATGATATTAGGACTTTATTGATGATCTTCTTAGGTGGAATAAAGACTTTAAGAATGTGTAGGAGAAGGTCCTTGTTCTTAAGAGATGCATACTAAAGTATTTAGGGGTGAAGGTCATCGTGACCTTATTTTTTTTTTAAGATTTTATTTATTTATTCATAAGAGACATAGATAGAGAGAGGCATCATGCCCTGAGCAGACACTCAGGCAGACGCTTAACCACTGAGCCACCCAGGCATCCCCATGATGACCTTATTTTTGAAGAGTTCATGTTCAGGGGAAATCTATATTTGTGTGTGTGTGTACATGTGTATATATCAATGTGTGTGTATATATTGATGTGTGTATATGTAAGTGCATATAGATATATGTTGTATGCATGTGTATGCATATAGGTGTGTTTGTATATGCACATGTATATAGGTACATATGTTTATATGCTTACATATATGTGTGTGCATATGTGTGTGTGCACATACATGGTTGTGTATGTCTATGTACTTGTGTGTATATATATATATATATATATATTGACATCCCAGAGAGGAAAAGAGAGAGACAAAGCAATTATAGCAAAATATCAACAATGTTGCAGCTAGGTGGTGGATATGCTAGCCATCATTCAACTACAAAATTCCTGAGTATTTTAAGTGTTTTATAATGGGGCACCTGGGTGGCTCAGTCGGTTGGGTCTCTGACTCTTGGTTTTGGCTCAGGTCATGATCCCTGGCTCATCAGATGGAGCCCTGCCTTGGGATCTGTGCTCAGCTGGGATTCTGCTTCAGATTCTTTCCCCTACCTTTCCTTCTCTCTCTGCTCCTCCACAACCCCCTCCCTGCATACATGTGTGCTCTCTCTCTTTCTCTCTCAAATAAATAAATAAACAAAATCTTAAAAAATATATTTCATAATAAAAACATGAGGAGAAAAGAAGAAATACTTTTTGAATGTGGAAGTCATCCTGTGAAAAATTAACTGTCATTGGAAGATTGCAAGCGACAGACAAAGAACCGGTCTGGTGGTTCTTCATGTGAACCCGGGGTTTTCTTACACGGGGCCCTCCAGGGCAGAGGCCCCTCCAGGGGTGGGCTCAGGGGCTCCCCCTGGAGAGCACCTGCATCCCCTGGGACTCAGCGAGGCCCCAATCCCTTCCTGCTGGCTCAGCCTCTGCCACCCCATCACCCTGTTTTCCTGGGGCTTGGAGGTAAGGTGAGCCACACCTGCAGCCAGCCGGCCTCTGTACCCCAGGGCCCATCAGCCTCCCTGGAGCAGGAGTAGAGGCAGGTACAGTGTTCAATTCCCAGGCAGGACTCAAGAGACCCGCTTTCAAAGAAAGGAAAGGGGAGTTCCTCTCAGGACTGAAGGTGGGAATCACCGGCGGTTGCCCACAGGGACGTTTTCTCCCCGCTTAGGGGCAGTTGATATGGCTCCTATCCTTCTGAGCTTGCTCTGGAAAGCTCCCAGATCAAATCCTCTTTTCCCCAAACTTCCTTCATTTAAATTAATTTTTGTTTATTAAAAAACACATAAAGGGGGGCAACTGAGTGGCTCAGTCAGTTGAGTGTCTGCCTTCAGCTTGGGTCATGATCTTGGGGTCGTGGAATTGAGCCCTGCATTGGGCTCCCTGCACAGTGAGGAGTCTGCTTCTCCCTCTGCCTCTGACTCTCTCCCTGCTCATGCTCTGTCTCTCTCTCTCTCAAATATACAAATAAATAAATAAAATCTTAAATAAACAAAACATGTAAAGGTGGAGACAACTCAAACATCCACTGACAGATGAACAGATAAACACAATATAGTACATGCATATAATGGAATATGATTCAGCCTTGGAGTGCCTGGGTGGCTCAGTGGGTTCAGCATCTGCCTTTGACTCAGGTCATGATCCCAGAGTCCTCAGATAGAGCCCCCGGATAGAAGCAGGGAGCCTGCTTTTCCCCCTGTCTCTGCTGCTCCCCCTAATAGTGTTCTCTTGCTCTCTCTGTCAGATAAATTAATCTTAAAAAAAAAAAAGAAAAAGAATATGATTCAGCCTTAAAAAGGAAGGAAGTTTTTTTCTTTTTTTAAGATTTTATTTATTTATTCATGAGAGACACAGAGAGAGAGGCAGAGACATAGACACAGGCAAAGGGAAAAGCAGGCCCCATGCAGGGAAACTGATGCGGGTCTGATCCCAGGACCCCAGGATCACATCCTGAGTCAAAGGCAGGCACTCAACCGCTGAGCCACCCAGGCACCCCAAAAGGAAGGAAATCTTGACGCATTCTACAATATGGGTGAATCTTATTTCACTTGAGGGTATTACGCTGAGTGAAATAAGCCAGACACAAAAAGACAAATGCTTTATAATTCCACTTATATGAGGTCCCTAGCAGTTGTCACCTTCACGGAGACAGAAAGCGACCTGACAGGTGCCGGGGACTGAGGACCAGGCTGTTTGATAGCACACAGTGTCAGTTCGGGAAGACGAAAAAGTTCTGGAGAGGGTTGGTAGTAGTGGTGGCGGCACAACGACATGGATGTACCCGGTGCTACAGAGCTCTGCACTTGAAATGGTTAATATGGGAAATTTTATGTTAATGTTTATCTCACCACAAGAGAAATACACATAATCACATATAAATGGGTATTCACACAAGTACAGAGTTTAGATCTCATTACTCGCCCCAGAGGCAGGAACGGGGTAATAAGTAGGTGGAGGTAGATGTTCAGGTTGGGGGGGGGAGACCTAACTTTCCACCAAATATCCTTTTGCATGGTCTGAGACTTTTTCCCAGGCACATGATTGACTTATTCAAAAAAGATAACATTTCTAATTTACGCGGTAGCCTGACAAAGGAGTAGCCTGACAAATAATTCTCCCACCTCTGACCACCACCCGGCTGTGCAGCATTTCTTTTCTGAGAAAAACAGGCTTAATGATTTTGTGTTTGTCCTTCAAAAACGATGTAAGCATATGCAAGCACATATGTAAAGGCATTCCTTTGAAAGCAACGGAAGGGAGGGAGGTGGGGGAGGACAAGCGGCATATAGTAAATAAGAAAATACTGTTCTGCACTGTGCTTTTTTCACCTGAAATGCGTCTGGAAGCAGTGCCTTGTAGCGCATTTAGACTGGCTGCATGCTGCCCAGTGGCTGTGTGGTTTTCCACAGCATGGATATACTAAAATGTATATAGCCAGTCCCCTATTGATGGACATTTTGGGTTTTTCCAGTCTTTTTCATTTAAATTTTTAAAAATGCTGAAATAACTTTCCTTGAACAAACTTAAAAGGGGAATGCATCTGGTGGATAAATTCCTAGAAGTAGATTGTCTGGGCTTTTGCTTCCAGTGAGATGCGAAAAGAAAAGTCCCTGCACCAAACAGCCACCTTGGAGGTTCCCCTTTTCAGCAAAAGCAGGAGGGGGGGTTCCAGGAGGGGGCTCCACGTGGGGCTGTGGGGACTCACCAGGCCCCTGATTTTGGAGTGGCTGTGAGCTCCACCCCACCCTGAAGCCTCGCGGGGTGGGGGAAGCATCCTGCCACCCTCCACTTGGCTAGATGAAGATCAGCACCCCAGTTTTCCCATGATCCAGAAGGAAAGACAGGCACATTTAATTGAGGGCAATGGGCTGGCATGTCTGGGTGCTTGTGGGCAAAGAAAATTGGTCAAAAGCCCCACCAGGAGGCAAGGTCTTTGCAGGTCTGCCGCTTGCGCCAGACAAGCAGATTACAAGGCAAGTGGGAAATCCTGATATGGAGAGAGGGGGTGAAAAGGAAGAAGTAAGACTTTGGGGCTAGTTAGCCACAACACCCAGTACGATGATGATGATGATGATGATGATGATGACGGTAATGATGTCAACTGCTACTTACTGAGTGCCAGAGGTACTGGGTCCTGTCTTTTGTATTTACTATCTCACCGTCTCCCCATAGCAACACTTAGAAGGGGCCACCATCATCATCCCCAGTTCTCAGCAAAGGAAACTGAGAATAAGGTCAGATAAGGACAGAGGGAGTTCACAGCCAGCGAGTGGTGGGGCTTGAATTTGGGCTCAAGTCTGACACCAGAGCCCAGCTGCACCCTAACCGCTCACCCTCTGCAGTCGGGGTCAGATTAGGCACAGAGGCACCAGGGAGGGTCACAAGCCACCTGTGGAGTCCAAAACAGCCTGAGTCAACCAATGCCTTGGATGAGGAACCAAGGCTCAGAGACCGGAAGCCATCTGCTGAGGCCACACTAGGGAGTCTGGATTGGATCCCAGTTTTTGAGTTTTGTGTTTAAGATACAATTCACATATTATTAAAAAGTCGCCTTTTAAAGGGTATATAATTCAGTGGTTTTAAAGATATTCACAAAGGAGCAGCCTGGGTGGCTCAGCGGTTTAGTGCTGCCTTCGGCCCAGGGCATGATCCTGGAGACCCCTAATGGAGTCCCATGTCGGGCTCCCTGCATGGAGCCTGCTTCTCTCTCTGTCTGTGTCTCTGCCTCTCTCTTTCTCTGTGTCTCTCATGAATAAATAAATAAAATCTTAAAAAAAAAAAAGATATTCCCAAGGTGTGTAACCACCTTCCCCATTTCATTCCAAAACATCTTCATCACCCCAGAAAGAAGCACTGGGCCAGGGGCACCTGGGTGGCTCGGTGTTGAGTGTCTGCCTTTGGCTCAGGTAGTGATCCTGGGGTCTTGGGATCAAGTCCGCATCAGGCTCCCTGCAGGGAGACTGCTTCTCCCTCTGCCTGTGTCTCTGCCTCTCATTCTTTCTGTGTCTCTCATGAATAAATAAATAAAATATTTAAAAAGAAGAAGAAGAAGAAGCAGCACTGAGTCCATCAGCCCTCGCCCTACGTTTCACCCCAGTCCCCAGTCCCTGACAACCACTAATTTACTCTCTGACTTTCTGAGTTTGTTTTTCTTCAGGCATTACATAGAAATGGAATCATGCAACACATGGCATTTTGTGTTCGGCTTCTTTCTCCACCTAATCTCTCAAGATTCACCTATGCTATAGCAAGGTAGCATGAAGTCCGTTGTCGTTCATGACTGAATGATATTTCCTTGTGGAGAGTTCATATTCTGTTCAACCATTCATCCATGAGTGGACATTTGGGTTGTTTCCATGTTTTGGCTACTCTGAATCATGCTACATGAACATCGTGTCCACTTCTTTATATGAGCATATATTTTCAACCCTTTGGGGTAAGTAGGAGTGGAATTGCCAAGTCATAGAGTAATCCTATGACTAACTTTTAGAGGACCTGTCAGACTGTTTCCAAGGAGGCTCCCCCATTTTACATACCCACGGGCAGTGTATGAGGTTCCAATTCTTCCACTTCCAAGCCAATCCTTATTATCATCTGGACTGTCAGTCATAGCCATCCTAGTAGGTGTGAAGGTATGTCACTGTGGTTTTGATTTATGTTTTCTTAATGACTAACATTGCTGAACATCTTATCACGTGCATATCTGCCATTTATATATCTTCTCTGGAATGTCTATTCATCTCTTTGCCCTTTTAAAAAAAAAAAAAAGATCTTATTTTCAAGTGATCTTCACACCCAACGTGGTTTCAAACTCACAACCCCAAGATCATGAGTCGCATGCTCTTCCAGCTAGTCGATCAGATGCCCCATCCTTTGCCTATTCTTAAATTGAGCTGTTTGTTGGAGTGCCTGGGTGGCTCAGTCCATGAAGCCTCTGATTTTGGCTTAGGTCATGATTTCAGAGCCCTAGGATCAAGCCCCACCTGGGGCTCCACGTTCAGTGGAGCCTCTGCCTCTCCCTCTGCCCTTCCCCTTGCTCCTGCTCTCTCTCTTTAAAAAAAAAAAAAAAATTAAATCTTTAATAAATAAGTAAATTGGAATCCTGGGTTGCTCACCAGTTGAGCATCTGCCTTCAGCTCAGGTCGTGATTCCAGGGTTCTGGGATCGAGTCCCGCATTGGGCTCCCTGTGAGGAGCCTGCTTCTCCCTCTGCCTGTGTCTCTGCCTCTATCTGTGTGTCTCTCATGAATAAATAAATAAAATCTTTTTTTGTTTGTTTGTTTTTATTTATTCATAGAGACAGAGAGAGAGGCAGAGACACAGGCAGAGGGAGAAGCAGGCTCCATGCACGGAGCCCGATGTGGGACTCGATCCAGGTCTCCAGGATCACACCCTGGGGGCTCACAGTGGCGCTAAACCGCTAAGCCACGTGGGCTGCCTAAATCTTTTTAAAAATAAGTAAGTAAATTAGGTTTTTTGCCTTTTTGTTGTTGAGTTGTAACTGTTCTTTATGTATGCTGATAATAGATGCTTACTCTCTCCCATTCTTTGGCCTGTCTCTTCACTTTACTGATAGTACCCTTTGGAGCACCAAAGTTTTTAATTGTGATGACATCCAACGTACCTATTGTTTCTTGGGTTACTTGTGCTTTAGATTCCATCTCTAAGAAACCATTGTCTGATCCAAGGGTGTGAAGACTTATCCTTATGTTCTCAGAGCATTATAGTTTTAACTGCTTCATTTCAGTCTTTGATCTACTTTGAGTTAATCTTTGTATATGATGTGAAGTAGGGGTCCAGCTTCATTCTTTTAGTAGTTGTGTCATCATTGTGGCCAGAAAATGCTATGCTGTCCCCCTGATAGTTGTCTTGGCACCTTGTCAAAAGTCAATGGTGTGCATTCATTTCTGAACTCTCAGTTCTAGTCCTTTGATCTGCGTATCCATCCTTATGCCAGTACTATACCATCTTGATTACTGCACTTCACAGTCATCCCCTCTGGGTTTTTTAATTTTTAAAACTTTCACATCAAAACCTTTCAAACATACAGAAAAGTAAAATAAATCTGGGGACCCACAACCTAGATTTAACAACAGTTGGTATTTTGCTATGTTCTAGCTTGAATTTTGATTCATCTATCTCTCTTTTTTTTCATTAAGAAATGAAATATTTTTGCTTCAGCTACCTTACTCCTACCCTTACCCATTTCCCCTCCATTACTTTCCATGGGTAACCACAAAACCACCATACTGAAATTGTTGAAGGTCCCTCCCAAAGATGTCATTATTTTTTTATAGCTTTATAAATAAAATATAGTATTGTTTTGTGGGTCTTACATAGGTAGCCTCGTACTTAAGATAAACTTTTACAATTGCTTACTTCACTCATGTTCATGTTTGTAAGCTTTATTGATCCATGTAGATCTAGCACCTTCATTTTCACTGTGTGCATAGCAGATTCTATTTTGGACAATTGCTAATCCACTCCCCTGACAATGGACATTTAGGTTGTTTCCAGATGTTCACAATTACGAAGAGTTCTGTAATGAATGGACATCCCTCTCTGGGTCTTCCTGTTCCCTTCATCTATTTTGCTCATTTTTTTTTTTCATTCTAAACTTGGACCTCTGGGGACCCTGCTTCCCCTGCAGGCTTCTTAGTAGTGGCAGTGCTCACCGTGGGGCCATGGCTGGGATAAGCATCCTCCTTGCTCTCCAAAGCTACTTCCAAGCCTGCTATTCTTCTCTCTCCTCCCCAAAGCCCCTAGATTCTTTGAAATGGGTGTGGCCAGACATTACCCTTACCACTCCTGGTTGCAGCATTCTCTGACCCCCTTGGTTGGCAATTTTAGCTCCCAACTCATAGTCATTCTCTTCAATGTGATTCAGTCACAATCCTGGTGATTTCCATAACCAGCCTCTCAGTCCCATTGACCTCCTCTGATCCAATGAACATATCCTCCACCTACCTCAGCCTCTCACCCCCAAGGTCATACCCTCCACCACACCATCACCCAAACTGGGCTTGAATTATCTCAAACACCCCTCCCCAGCCACCACCATCCATTGGTCCAGGTTTTTGACTTGAGTATCCAATTCCAACAACCCTTCGACCCCAGCTAGACCGATCCTGTCCCCTTCCCCTGTCCCTTGCTCCCTCCTCGGCTCCTTACTTCTCTCCTTACTCCGTTCAATTTCCACGATCTTTCATTGCAAGTTCTGTCTACCTATGCCCTCAACTCTCTTGTCCACATAACATCCACTCCCATTCTTCTTGCTACCTCCTGGCAAAACCACGACCAGAACTGCATTGGTGAGTGCAGCTGGACATGACTGGAGAGAAATACCAAGTCATGCCAGCTGTCCATTCAAGATCACCAGTCTCCTGTGGTCCCTGGGTGCTACCCAAAGCCCTGCTACATTTCCTTGGCTTGTTTACCCTCCCAGTCTCCTAGACTATTCTATTCTCTCTTCCTTCCTCTTAAACCTTCGACCCTTCCTCCCTGATCCACAGTCTCAACTGATAACCCCAATTCCCGTTTCCCAAGAAAAAACAAGTTATCAGAACGTGCCCACCTGCAGCCCCAGTATCTGCCCCCAGAAATGCATCTCCCTTATTCCTGACTAATGCCCTCTCACACTCAGTGACATTACTCTTCATTTTCACATTTCCTCATTTAAAAAAAAATCTGGTATTTATTTATAAAGGATTTTATTTATTTATTCATGAGAGATCCACAGAGAGAGAGGCAGATGAAGAAGCAAGCTCCCCACAGGAAGCCCAACAACAGGACTCAATCCCAGGACCCTGGGATCATGTCCCGAGCAAAAGCAGACACTCAACCTTTGAGCCACTCAGGCACCCCCTCACATTTCTTCTTGGCAGCATCAGTTTCCCTTCTTGACTGCAGCACCTCATCTGCATGTATCATACTGCTGTCTCTCGATATGAAGGAAGCAGTGCCTTGACCCCACATCACCTCCAGATGCTGCAATCACAGCAGAGCTCAGGAGAATAGCGCATACTTGCTGCCTCCATTTCCCCTCCTCCTGTCTCTGCAACCCAATTCTGATTCCAAGGATTCCTGGGGAACACTCCATGATAGCAGATTCATGAAAGGAAGACCCAATCCAGGGAGAAGGATGGGAGATGAAACACTGGAACCCATTGTATTTCTAGGGTATGGACAGAGGTTTAAGGAAATAATTCTTGTTTATGGGAGATGGAGAAATTGTTAAACACATGAAGGATATCCGTGTCTTTTGTATCTTAAAAAAAAAAAAAACTGTTGGAATCAGGTAAGCTAACATGTGTTAGAAAATGTCACACCAGATTCTCTAACAGATGAGCCTCCAACTCAATAATGGCTCGATCACGCATAAAACTTTATTTCACGCTACAGAAGTCCAAAATGGTTGTTCCTGATCTGAACAGGGAACTTCCAGTTTGCAAAACCCAGACAAGAGGTAATGGCTGGAACTATGAGAGGACATGACACTCACCCAGGGAGGGAAGCAGAAGAGGGTGAGGAAGAAAACCCATGGAAGTACAGACCCAAGTTCAAGTTCCTTTCCAGAGTAGCTCCTAACCCTCACTTGCTTCTCACTTGTTTGCCCTGATGCCTGGAGGATTTAGGATTGTCCAATCCTAAAAAAGTACTCAGGGAGAACTATGAGAGGTAGGGAGTCTAAAGGATACCCAAGAGCTTTTGAGCAGGAGGATGATTAAGATTAGTGTCTCTTGAGAAAGATCCTCCAGGACCACCCACAAAGGAAAGGGATGCTCTCCTTGCATCTTCTATCCTGAGCTCCGGTAAGTGGCTGCTCCAGGGATGTTGTATCTGCTACATGGGCCTGGACCCCTTATCTGGAAAGAGAGGACGAAGTAAAAAGAAATGTAGCAAAATGTTAACAATGACTCAGGGCGATGGGAATATGGGAGTTCGTCATACTGTTTTTGGAAGATAAATTTGAAATTACTTCAAAACAAAAGTAAAAAATAAATCAGAAGGGGTCCGCTCGCCGCCGCCGTCGCCACTGCCTCTGCTCTGAGGAAACCATGTTACCCAACACCGGTTGAAGCAGCTGGAGGAAAGGCCTTGCCATGTGCTGTTGATGTGAGAGATGAACAGCAAATCAGTAATGCAGTGGAGAAAGCAGTGGAGCGATTTGGAGGAATTGATATTTTGGTGAATAATGCCAGTGCTATTAGCTTGACCAACACATTGGAAACTCCTACGAAGAGAGTCGATTTGATGATGAATGTCAACACCAGAGGCACCTATCTGACATCTAAAGCATGCATTCCTTATTTGAAAAAGAGTAAAATTGCTCATATCCTCAATCTCAGCCCACCACTGAACCTAAATCCAATGTGGTTCAAACAGCACTGTGCTTATACCATTGCTAAGTATGGTATGTCTCTGTGTGTGCTTGGGATGGCAGAAGAATTTAAGGGTGAAATTGCAGTCAATGCATTATGGCCTAAAACAGCCATCCACACCGCTGCTATGGATATGCTGGGAGGATCTGGTATTGAAAGCCAGTGTAGAAAAGTTGATATCATTGCCGATGCTGCCTATTCCATTTTTAAAAAGCCAAAAAGTTTTACTGGAAACTTTATTATTGATGAAAATATCTTAAGAGAAGAAGGAATAAAAAATTTTTGACATCTATGCAATTAAACCAGGCCATCCCTTGTTACCAGATTTCTTCTTAGATGAACACCCAGATATAATCACCAAGAAAGTGGAATCACGTGATGTTATTCCGGAATTGAAAGAAGAGAAGCCACAGCCACCACCAAAACAACGTTCTGGAGCTGTGGAAGAAACATTTAGAATCGTTAAGGACTCTCTTAGTGATGACGTTGTTAAAGCCACTCAAGCAGTTTATCAGTTTGAACTCTCAGGTGAAGATGGTGGAACGTGGTTTCTTGATCTTAAAAGCAAAGGTGGGAATGTCGGATATGGAGAGCCCTCCAGTCAGGCGGATGTGGTGATGAGTATGTCTACTGATGATTTTGTAAAAATGTTTTCAGGAAAACTAAAACCAACAATGGCATTCATGTCAGGAAAATTGAAGATTAAAGGAAACATGGCCCTAGCAATCAAATTGGAGAAGCTAATGAATCAGATGAATGCCAGGCTGTGAAGGAAAAAGAAAAAAAAAAAAAAATGTCGATCACTAAGCTCAAAAAATAAAAGGACTCAACAGTTAAAATCTTGTTTTCTTTCCTCTCGTAAGGATATGCATGTTTGTTATGGGAAAAAAATACAATTTTTGTATCTGTAAGACTTGAAATTGTAATTACAACAGCTAATTAATCAAACACAAGCTTCATTAAGTGGAATTCTAAGACAGTCTGCCTATCGTATTTTGTGAGTTTTGCTCTCTGAGCATAGATTTCATTCATTGTGGGAAAGGTATGATGAGCAATTTATCAGGTTCAAGCAGTAAAATTAGCTCTTTTCAACACTTCGCATATAAAAGGAGGTCAACCAGTTTTAATTTTTCTGTTTGGGATTATATGCTAGTGAAATCTTAAATGGTATTTTAGAGTTTTATATAGTTTTAAAAAAAGATCTTCTACAATGCATTGTCAATCACATAAACGACTTAATAAATACTGTTTGTGAAGACTAATGAAACAAAAACTTTTTCATTCTAACGAGCTTTACAAGTATGTTACCTATAGTAAAAATGTTATTAATGTAATTCAGCTAATTACAGTATGTATTGTCATGTTAAAGTGTGTAAAAATATCCTAAAATAAAATAACTTCTCCCCAGAAGTAAAAATAAATAAATAAATAAATAAATAAATAAATAAATAAATAAATAAATAAATCAGAAGATTATCAGCACCCAGAAAGCCCCTTACAACCTCTTCCAAACACTAGCCTCTCAAAGGAAGCCACCCTCCCCGCACCTAATACCAAGACCAGTGCTTGTCTCCTTGAATCACACAGAAAGCATTGTTTTATAGGTGACTTCTCTCATCAACATTGTGTTTGTGAGATTTAGCCACATGACTGCCTTTACCTTCAGTTCATTTGTTCTTATTACTACACAATATTTCTTGTAAGGATTTCACACACGGCTGGGACTTCTGGAATGTCTGAAGAACTCTAAAAACACTCCCCAGCAAAGAACAATGATAAAACTGCACAAGAGAGCCAAAAAGAATCATTCAAAAACTGGAAATTGATCAAAATCATATGTAGGAGGCAGATTAATGGCCTCCCAGAGATGCCCATGTCCCAATCTCTGGAACCTGGGAAGAAGCTGTTCTGATTCCCAAGGAGGGGAGGGGGATTAAGCTTGTTAATCAGATGGCCAGACAATAAAGAGAGTATTCTGGGTTATCTGGGTGGGCCCGGTATAATCATCAAGGTGCCTTAACTGTGCAAGAGGGAGGCAGTGTGAGGAAGACTTGACTGGTTGTGGGCGGCTCTGAAGATGGAAGGCCTCAAGCCAAGGAATGTGGGCAGCCTCTAGAAGCCAGGAAAGGCAAGAAAACATTCTCCTCTAGAGTTTCCAGAAGGAATGCAGCCTCCGGACACCTTGATTTTAGCACAGTGAGACCCATTTTGGATTTCTGACCCATAGAACTGTAAGATGATCAATTGTTATTTTCAGCCCTGACTTTGTGATAATGTGTGATGGCAGCAATAGAAAACTAGTACCCGGGCAGCGCAGGTGGCTCACCGCCTTCAATCCAGGGCGTGATCCTGGAGACCTGGGGTCGAGTCCTGCGTCAGGTCCCTGCATGGAGCCTGCTTCTCCCTCTGCCTATGTCTCTGCCTCTCTGTCTCTCATAAATAAGTAAATAAAATTGAAGAAGAAGAAGAAGAAGAAGAAGAAGAAGAAGAAACAGTGAACAGTTCCCCTCCATCCTTGACCCGTTTCCTTCCCCAGAGGCAACCGGTTACCAGTTCCTCACACAGCCCTGAGGGGTATCTTTTGCATCTGGAAGCCGATGTACACGATCAATCAGTCCTCCCGTCCTAATGTCACAGGCTTCTTAGCATGCTGCTCTGCTCCCACTTTACAATAGATCTTGGTGGCTTGCAAAATACATAGTTGTTTTGTTTTGTTTTTGTTTTCAAAGATCTTATTTTGTGTGTGCGTCACATTTTTTATTTAAATTCAATTAATAGGGGATCCCTGGGTGGCTCAGCGGTTTAGCACCTGCCTTTGGCCCAGGGCGCGATCCTGGAGTCCCGGGATCGAGTCCCATGTCGGGCTCCCTGCATGGAGCCTGCTTCTCCCTCTGCCTGTGTCTCTGCCTCTCTCTCTCTCTATCATAAATAAATCTTAAAAAATAAAAATAAATTCAATTAATAAACATATAGCGTATTATTGTTTTCAGAGGTAGAAGTCAGTGAGGCGTCAGTTGCATATAATGCCCAGTGCTCTTTCCATCACGTACCCTCCTCGATGTCCATCCCCCAGTGACCCTGCCCCCCTGCTCACCCCTCTCCCCCCAGCAACTTGCAGTGTGTTTCCTAGAGCTAAGAGTCTCCTGGTTTGCCTGCCTCTGTGAGTACTCTCTACATTGAAAGTGGGGCTCGAACTCAACTCGGAGATTAAGAGTCACATGCTCCACCGACTGAGCCCCCAGATGCCCCTAGTCTTTCGTACCTTTCAAAATAAAATTGCTGCTCTGGCTGGGCCATTCCCCAAGCCTCCCTGTTCCATTTCTGGCTGGTCTGTTTGGTCTAATGCTTTTATGAGGCACATGGTTTGCAAGAGTTCATGAATACCTGTACAATCAGATCATTTTACAGTAGGGGAAACTGAGGCCCAGAGAGGTCTAGAACCCAGTCTTGCCTCCCATTCTGAAGTTCATTCCTCAAGTAAGAGGGTGAAATTGGCAGGGAAAAACTGTCTCTGCTGAGACATATTATTTAAAACAAATCATTTGTAGAATGAAAAAAAAAACAGACCAAGCTTTGTTTGTTTGTTTTGGGAGACTGGCTTCTCAGAAGGAAGAGAGGAAATCAGAGCTTCCCAGGACAAGCTGGAAAGCAGTATCCCCTTCCCTAGGGATCATCTGAGAGCCAGTGCCTACCCCATCACAGATTGCTGCCTTCCAGCCTAACTGGCACCAAATCTGTGCCAAACCCCCTCTGGCTCTGTTACAACAGCTGTGTGGCACTGATCAGGTCACCTTCCCTCTCTGGGCCTCCAGGCCAATCTTCTTCCAGCTGATCCTCTCTAAGCCTCACCAGCTGGAGACTGTCATGCCTTCTTTAGGGTTCTCACACACATGATTCACAACCACCCTCCCTCTGCCCCCACATCCCCTCTCACTCTTAAATAATCTTTAATTAATTGAGCACTTACAATGTTCTGGGCCTCTACCAAGGATTACTCATATGTTATCATCTCAGAACAATACTGAGAGAAAGGAAGAATCTGGACACCTTTTGTAGATAAAGAAACTGAGTTTTTAAGAGGTCAGTGAACTTCCCTTATGTCACATAGCTAGTTCATGTTAGAGACAGCAATCATACCAGGCTAGCTCTGCCGACTGCAGAATCCCAAAGGTGACCTTCCATTCCCTTGGGGCTTGATCTTAAAGTGGAAGCTTAGACAACTTCACATCAACCCCCAGATGAAGAGGGCAAGCCCAGAGGGGGAAAGCAGATTGTCCAAAGACACACAGCCACTGACCTAAAATGGAACATTTCCTTAGGCCTTTTGGATATTTATCATGTGTTGGATGTTGGGGACTTGGAGGTAAATAGAACACCTCCTATTTGGGGCACCTGGGTGGCTCAGTGATTTGGGCATCTGACTGTTGACTTTGACTTGGGTCATGATCTCAGGATCATGAGATCCAGCCCTGCATGGGGCTTCATGGTCAGCATGGACTCTGCTTGAGATGCTCTCTCTCCCTCTCCTCTACCCCTCCTCCTCGCTCACACTCTCATTCTCTCTCTAAATAAATAAACACGGGCACCTGGTGGCTCACCGTTTGAGCATCTGCCTTCTGCTCAGGTCATGATCCCAGGGTCCTGGGATGAAGTCCCACATCGGACTCCCCACAGGGAGCCTGCCTCTCCCTCTGCCTATGTCTCTGCCTCTCTCTATCTCTCTCATGAATAAATAAATAAAATATTTAAAAAATAATAACAACAATAATAAAATAAATAAATAAAAACTACAAAAAACAAAAAAGAATACCTACTGTTTGCCTCCAAGTCACTCACAGTTCTCATCTATGTAATGGTGGGGGCCAGGTATGGAGCAAAAGCTACAGGCCAGGCACCTGTGTGGTTTACATGCATATTCTTCACAGTGACCCAGGAGGAAAGGCACTCTTGTCCCACTTTACATATGGGGAGACTGAGGCTCAAAGATGTGAAGGAATGGCAGCCCTGGAGCCAGAGCTCTGGCACAACCCCAACCTGTTGTTCTAATGATCCTCCTTCCCTGCTTCCCTGGCTTGGAAATGCAGCACTGTGGATGAGTCGGGGTGAGGGTAGTACATAATACTTTATAACAATTATTGTTATTTTTGAAAGATTTATTTACTTTGGAGAGTACATGAGCAGGGGGAGGGGAAGAGAAAGAAATCTCAAGCAGACTCCCCACTGAGCTGAGAGCACTACTGCAAAACAATATCAGGACCTGAAATCATGACCTGGGCCAAAACCAAAAGTCAAATCCTCAACCAACTGAGCCACCAAGGACCCCCTACTTCATAACAATTATTATTATCAATGGGGTGCTAATACTAGATAACTCTTTTCCTCAGGCCTGGGCAAGAAGAGTAGTTTGGACAGAGGGCTCATGACCTTTCCTGGCCCTTAATCACCCCAGGAAGAGCAGCCAAACTCTTTCCTCAAACAGGAAGGTGACTCAGACATTCCTCTAGGACATTCCAAGTCCAGCTTGAAATCCCAGCACTCAGGCTGGCCCAACCAGCAGCTCCCATCTCTCTATCCCAGAAAATCATCTGTGGAGGGAGAGTCCCCAGGTGATTTCCCTGGCACAGAGAGATGGGACTTTTAGCAGCTGAGGAACAATTAGAGAAAAATTTCGTTCCTGAGAACCACAGAGGTGGTTCTGAAGTGAAAGAAGAGGATGATTTATCCAAAGTCCCACAGAATGTCAGAGGCAGAAGTAAGCCTCATCTGGAACACTGAACAGCTCTTGGATAGGTCTGCTGTGTGTTTGAGGCTGCCAACACCATGATGGACGAGGCCCAGGGCCTGCCTCAAAGTGTTCATGGCTCGCTGTGGAGTGACGTCATGACTGGGCAAAGACAGCATGGTGTCTCTACACCATGGTGGAGAGAAGTGGCAGCCTGGTGGCCTACAGGAGGATGCCACGGAACTCTGCCTGGTGGGGGTAGAGGAGCATATGAGGAGAAGCACTTGGATAGGTCTGGAAGGGTGCATCTTGGGAGGTAGAGAAGAGAGGAAGGGTATTCCAGTAGAAGAGAACAGCATGACGGAAAGCTCAGAGGTTCTGAGGACTTCGAGATGCAGAATGGATGAGTCGAGAGCCCGCATTTTGGAATCAAACTACTTAAGTTTGAATCCTGGCTCTATCACTTATAGCTATGGGCCCTAACAAGCAACCTGACCCCTTGCTGCCTGTTTCCTTCTCTACAAAACAGGGGAAAAAGGAGTACCAACCTCAAAGGAATTTTGTGAAGATTAAGTAAGTCAATCCACATACCAGAGAGCCACGCAGAGTTCTCACCTGCTACTATTCAGAGGGAGAATGTCAGTGAAGCCTGGTCCTCTTTCCTCTGAGCTTATCTCTCTCTTGCTCTTCTGGGGCTCCATGAAACCTTTCCCGACTCTTACCCCATGTTCAAGAACCCTGAAGGGTGCTGTGGAGACAGGGAGATTCTGGGAATAGGGCTAATAGAGCTTTTGGAAAATCCCAGCTGCAGGATTGAGATCCCACCTCGGGGGTTAGGACAAGACAGAGGAGACTCTTTAAGGAAGATGGGAAGATAGGAATGGATGGAGCAGAGAGACGCCCCCACCCTACCACAGGCCATGATCCTCTAGCCTAAGGGTTATGGAAGATTCTTGCAGGATAGGTCAGCTGAAGAGGGCGGTCACAGATTTATGACCATCTGTAGCACAGAAAGAATTTGCCCCCCCCCCCAAAAAAAAAAACGGAAGAAAAAGAAAGAATTTGCCTAGACCTCCCAGGCAGGGACATGGATTGCCCACAAACAACTGGGGTGGGGAATAGTGGGCAAGGGCAGAGAGGCACCGGGGCTCCCTGGAGCACCTCAGTCCCCTCCCTTGGTCTAGGGAAGGCAAGAGGTCTCCAGTCCCCAGCCCACCTTGACTAGCCTGGGAGTATGGATCCAGAGAAGGCAGCTGCCTTCCCCAGCCAACTCAAGGGTCAGTGGAAGAGCCCCGTCTGAGCCTGTGACTTTGAGGAACAGATATGTACTTGTGACTTCTGGGATGGGGATATGTCATAAGGACATAAAGGAAATAGTACTTAAGGAGATGGATGAGACTGTCTCTAAGGATCCCATTGAGGGGACCCCTGACCTTGGGAACCAGACTTCCTACTTCCTGTGCCAGGTGCTCTGCCATCTTGGTGACTTAGCTTCTCCCTGGATCTGGATCTTTTTCTCTGGCTGCTGCAGTCTCCGTAGTCAGCCATGGCTCCCACCACCTCACATCCCTCACTGAGCATGGTTCCTACTCACTGCTTTCCCTCAAGAGGCCTTGGCTTCTGTGTCACTCTCTTCATGCCAGGAGCATAGTGGGGTTTGGGGGGAGAGGCTGAAACCCCAATACATCCTTCAAGAGGGGTGCTTTCCCAACAATTGTCTTTTCAACTGACTGAGGATTTAATATCTAATGATCTATTTATTGTCAAGTAAAGACTAAATTTATATTTGACCTGTTCTCTTAGTCAGCTAGGGCTGCCATAACAAAACACCATGAACTGGGTGGTTTATCCACAACAGAAAGTCATTTCTCACAGCTTTGGAGGCCAGAAGTCTGAGATTGTGGTGCCAGCAGGGTCAGCTTCTAGTGAGGGCCCTCTCTTGGGTTGTAGACTACCAGCTTCTCGTTGTATCTTCACATAGTGGAAAGAGGGAGCATGTCAGCTCTGTGGTTTCTTCTTATAAGGGCTTTAATTCCATTCAAGAAGGCTGTACCCTTAGGACTTAATTACTTCCCAGAGGCCCCACCTCCAACATCACACCAGGGATTAGATTTCAACATAATGAATTTTGGCATAACACAGTCCATCTGTAACACATGTGTATGGAATCACTGGGTAACAAACCTCTCTCTCTCCCTGTCCCCTGCCCCCGTCCCCTTCCCAGAAGTAATTATTCTTGCCAGTTTTTTCAATAATCATTTTTATGGTGATTTTCAGATTTGAGAGTTTTTGAGATGCTGATGAAAAGTCCCAAGAGGAAGTACTAGGACAGCAAGAACATGAAATGTCCAGAAAACATAGAAGGGAGAGTCTTTTCTCTGGGCTATTTTCCCTTCTAAACAATAGTGAAAGCCCCTATTTCTGCATCCCATCTGGGCCCTTCTTCCTGGTGTGAGAACATGGCTGTGATTCTGCTCTGTAGGTCTCAAAGTCTGATGAGTATGTTCTCCTCTCTCCAGAGTATGACTGTAGGATTGAGTTCTCCAACCAGCCCATTACATTGGCCACTGGCAGATCTGAGGTGTCTGTCATTGGCTCTAGATTTAAACGCTAGTCCTATCAGTTGAGGTCTTAGTACTAGGCTACCAGTTTCAAGTGTATCTTTCCAGAAAGAAAGTTTCTAAGCAGGGGAGAAACTCTGGGTGGCTCAGGGTTTAGCGCCTGCCTTTGGCCCCGGGGCGTGATTCTGGAGTCCCAGGATTGAGTTACTCAGTGGGCTCCCTGCATGGAGCCTGCTTCTCCCTCTGCCTGTCTCTCTCTCTCTCTCTCTCTCTCTCTCTCTGTGTCTATCATGAATAAATTTTAAAAATCTTTTTTAAAAAAGTCTCTAAGCATATATGTACATATATGTAGACATAGTCCCCCCTTTTCCTATAAATAGGAAATAGGATATATAAATAGGATAGTGTATTAGATAAGCAATGTGGACTACTCCCCCCACTTTTCTTAACTTATTGCACAGGTGGTAGCCTGTGCAATAAGTTAAGAAAAAGAAATAAAAGACATAAGGCTGGGATCCCTGGGTGGCTCAGCGGTTTAGTGCCTGCCTTCCGCCCAGGGCATGATCCTGGAGACCTAGGATTGAGTCCCACATCGGGCTCCTTGCATGGAGCCTGCCTCTCCCTCTGCCTGTGTCTCTGTCTCTGTCTCTCTCTCTCTCATGAATAAATAAATAAAATCTTAAAAAAAAAAAAAAACGTAAGGATTAGAAATGAAAAAAAAAAAAAAAAAAACAGAACTCTTATTATTCATATGACATGACTGGATACAGAGAACTTCCCAAAAATATCTACAGATGAGCTACTGAAATCAATATGTGAACTTACCATGGTTGTTACATCCAAAGTCAATATTCAAAAGTTAATTATATTTCTATAAACAAGTAACATACAAATGGATATTTGAGGGTGTTTGGGTGGCTCAGTCAGTTAAGCCTCTGCTTGGGATGGAGCTCCTTATCTGGTTCCCTGTTCAGTGGGGAATCTGCTTATCCTTCTCCCTCTGCCCCTCCCCCACTCATGTGTGCACTTGTGCTCTCTTCCTCAAATAAATAAATAAATAATCTTCTTCAAATATAGAAATTTGAATTTAAAAATGAAAACTAAAAAACAAACAAATAAATAAAAATGAAAACTAAAACATTTTAATTTTTTTTAAAGATTTAATTTATTTATTCATGACAGACACAGATAGAGAGAGGCAGAGACACAGGCAGAGGGAGAAGCAGGCTCAGTAGGGAGCCTAACATGGGACTTGATCTCCAGGATCACACCCCAAGCTGAAAGTGGTGCTAAACTGCTGGGCCACCAGGGCTGTCCTGTAACTTATATTTTAAAATGTTATACAATACCATAGATAATTAAAAACCTAGAAATAAATTTAATCAAATTTATACAAGACCTCAATGCTGAACACTGTTGAATGTTTTGTTAAAACAGATCTTTGCTAAAAAAGATCTATCTATTGGGGGGGACACCTGGGTAGCTCAGTGGTTGAGCATCTGCCTTCAGCTCAAGGCATGATCCCAGGGCCTGGGAGAGGAGCCTGCTTCTCCCTCTGCCTATGTCTCTGCCTCTCTCTCTCTCTCTGTCTCTCATGAATAAATAGAAACTAAATAAAAATAAAAAACAAAAACGATTTGTTTATTGGGGCATTTGAGTGGCTCAGTTAGTTAAGCACCTGCCTTCAACTCAGGTCATGATCCCAGAGTCCTGGGATCGAGCCCTGCATTGGGCTCCCTGCTCAGTGGGGAGTCTGCTTCTCCCTCCCCCTCTGCCTGCTGCTCCCCTGCTTTGTTCTCTCTCTCTCTCAACCAAATAAATAAATAAAATCTTTTTTAAAAGATTTTATTTATTTATTTGGGGGTAGGCAGAGGGAGAGAGAGAATCTCAAGCAGACTCCCTGCTGAGCATGGAGCCTGATGTGGGGCTCAATCTCACTACCCTGAGATCATGACCTGATCTGAAATCAAAGAGTCACATGCTCAACCAACTGAGCCACCGAGGTGCCCCTCCCACCCCCCCACCTGCCTGCTGAATGTTTGTTAAAATAAAATTAAAGAAAAACTAAGTGAATGGAGGAATATACCATGATCACGGACTGGAAGATTTAATATTGTAAAGAAGTCTACTTCTGACTTCTTCAAATTGGTCTATAGATTTAATGTAATTCCAGTCAAAAATCACAAGATGGTTTTTATTACATACAGACTCTTAAAATTTACATGGAGAGGCAGAAGACCTAAAATGACCAAAGCAATTAGGAAGAAAAACAAAGCTAGAAGACTTACCCATCGGATTCAAGACTTACTATAAAACTGTTGTACATAGAGGAGGGTGGCTCAGTAGTTGAGCGTCTGCCTTCAGCTCAGGGCATCATCCCGAGATCCAGGATTGAGTCCTGAATCGGGCTCCTTGTGTGGAGCCTGCTTCTCTCTCTGCCTATGTCTCTAGCCCCCTGCCTCTCTCTCTCTCTCTCTCTCTCTCTCTCTCTGTCTCTCATGAATAAGTAAATAAAATCTTTAAAAACATATATTAGTAAATAAAAAACTGTTGTACTTAGAGAATCAATTATCCAAACAGAAAAAGAAAATAATGATCCCCTACCTCAAACCATATGTAAAATCAATTTCAGATTGATTGCTAATCTAAATGTGAGCAGTAGAACCATAAATATTTTAGAAGAAAATAGGAAATATCTCCATGGTCTTGAAGTAGGAGATGACCTCTTCACTGAGGATATTAAAAAGTATTAACCATAAAGGGAGAAAAGCCTGATAAGTTAGACTACACTAAAACTAAACTTTGTGTTCACCAGGAAACACTATTTTAAAAAAAGTAAAAATTCAATAAGTGGCAGAAAAAAAGCTCTTATCGGGCAGCCCAGGTAGCTCATTGGTTTAGCGCTGCCTTTAGCCCAAAGTGTGATCCTGGAGACCTGGGATCAAGTCCCGCGTCAAGCTCCCTGCATGGAGCCTGCTTCTCCCTCTGCCTGTGTCTCTGCCTCTCTCCTTGTGTGTGTGTCTCTCATGAATAAATAAAAAAATATATATTTTTAAAAAATAAAAAATAAAAAAGCTCTTATCTAGAATAAAGAACTCCTATGAAAATGAATAAGATGACAGATTGGGACGCCTGGGTGGCTCAGTGGTTGGGCGTCTGCCTTCAGCCCAGGGCATGATCCTGGAGACCCAAAATCGAGTCCCACGTCGGGCTCTCTGCATGGAGCCTCCTTCTTCCTCTGCGTATGTTTCTGCCTCTCTCTCTCTCTCTCTCTCTCTCTCTCTCTCTCTCTCTCTGTGTCGCTCATGAATAAATAAATAAAACTTAAAAAAAAAAAAAAGAAAACAGACTACTTAAGAGGGAAAAAGGGCAGAAATGCTTGAACCAGAATTTCCCAAGGAGGATTTCCAAATGGTCAAAAAACAAATCAAAGCAAATATGGAATGGTGTTTGATTTTATTAGTCATCGAGGAAATGCAGATTAAAACCAGAAGGAGGTACCCACTACACACCCATCAAAATGACTAACAAGAAAATGACAGACAATCCTAGTGTCCGCAAAGATGTAGAACAATGAGAAACTTCATACACTGCTGAGGGAGAGGTAAGTGGGAGAAAAATTAGAAAATTCCTTGGCAGTATTTACATTACCCTGTGTTCCAGTATTCTACTGTTAGATATACATCTAAAAGAAATGTGTACATATGTCTACCAAGTGACATATACAAGAATGACCACATTAGCAGAATTTATAATTGTTCCAAACTAGAAACTACCCAAATATCCATCAGCAATAGAATGGAAAATTAGTTGTATATATTTTCTTAAGATTTTATTTATTTATTCACGAAAGACACAGAGAGAGGCAGAGACACAGGCAGAGGGAGAAGCAGGCTTCATGCAGGGAGCCTGATGGGGGACTCAATTCCAGGACCCCGGGATCACACCCTCAGCCAAAGGCAGACGCTCAACCACTGAGCCAACCAGGCGTCCCTAAGTTGTATATTCTTTTGTTGCCATTGTTGTTTTGTTTTGGTCCAGGTCTTTTAATTCTACTTTTAAGTGTACAATGCAATGATTTTTAGTAAATATACAGAGTTGTACAACGATGACCACAAATTACATTTTAGAACATTCCATTACCCCTTGAAAGAGCCCTCAGGCTTGTTTGCAGCCACTTCCCTTTCTCTTTCCCCAACCCTAGACAACTACTAAGCTAATTACTGTCTCTACAGATTTATCTTTTTTTTTTCTTTTTTTTTTTTTTTAAATAAGCAGGATGAAGGGGTTTTTGGAGTGGGGGCTACGTAACAAGGAGCAAACTTTTTTTTTTTAAAGACTTTATTTACTCATTCACGACAGACACACAGAGAGAAAGAGGTAGACAGGCAGAGGGAGAAGCAGGCTCCATGCAGGGAGCCTGACGCGGGACTGATCATGGGTCCCCAGGATCACACCCTGGGTGGAAGGCGGCACTGAACCTCTGAGCCACCTGGGCTGCCCTAGATTTTTTGTAGAACTCATAGACATGGAATCTCTCAATATGTGGCCCTTTGTGTCTGGCTACTTAGCATAGTGTTTTTGAGGTTCATCCGTGTTTTAGCATGCATCAATACTTCATGCCTTTTTGTGGCTGAATTATACTACTCCCTTGTATATACCTACTACACTTTGTTTATTCATCCATCCATGGATGTTTGGGTTGTTTCCACTTTCTGGCTATCATGAATAATGTTGCTTTGAACGTTCATATTTTAGTCTTTGTATGGACCCATATTTTTATTTCTCTTTGGTAAATGTTCCTAGAGTTATATAGAAAATTTATGTTTAACTTCTTAAGAAACTTGCCAAACTTTTCCAAACAGAATGTACCATTTTGCATTTCCTCCACCAATTTATAAGGATTCTAGTTTCATCCTTGTAAACACTTGTTATGATCTTTTATTATTGTAGTAATTCTTGTGGTATGACTTGGTATCTCATCGTGGTTTACATTTCACTAACAACTAAAGATGTTGGGCAGCTTATCATATGCTTACTGGATGTTCATATAGCTTCTTAGGGGAATATCTGTTCAGTTATTTTGCCTATTTTTTTAAAGATTTTATTTTTCAGTAATCTCTACACCCAGCATGGGGCTCAAACCCACAACTCTGAGATCAAGAGCTGCACACTCCACCACCCAGACACTCCTATTTTGCCTATTTTTGAACTGGATTATTTGTCTTCTTTCTTTTTTTTTTTTTTTATTTGTCTTCTTTCTGAGTAGTAAGTGTTCTACAAAGTGTTCTATACATCTTTAAGCATATGCATAATGTATGAATATTGACTTCTAGAGATTAGATTTTCTTTTTTTTATTTTTCTTTTTAAGATTTTATTTATTTATTTATTTATTCATAAGAGGCACAGAGAGAGAGAGAGAGAGGCAGAGACACAGGCAGAGGGAGAAGCAGGCTCCATGCAGGAAGCCCGACGTGGGACTTGATCCTGGGTCTCCAGGATCACACCCAGGCTGAAGGCGGCGCTAAACCACTGAGCTACCAGGGCTGCCCAGAAATTAGATTTTCTTAATGGTGACTCAAAGTTTTACATTTTGATGAAATCCAATTTATTATTTTTTTAATTTTATAGATTGTTCTTTTGCTGTCATATCTAAGAAATCTTTACCCAGCCCAAGGTCACAAAGATTTTCTCCTAGTTCTACAGTTTTACCACTACATTTTGGCCTCTGATCCATTTGGGGTTAAATTTTGTGGCTGGTGTGACACAAGGGGGTCCAATATCATTTTGTATATCCAGTTGTCCCAAAATCATTTGTTGAAAAGACTATTCTTTTTCTGTTGAATTACCTTGGCTCCTTTGTTGAAAATCAATCAACTATAAATATAAATATTTATTTCTGGGCTCTCACTTCTATTCCGTTGATCTACACGTCTGTCCTTACTCAGTCCTACACTCTTCTTTATTACTGCTGATTCATAGTAAGTTTTGAAATTGGGAAGTTATGTTCTTTTTTTTTTTCAAAATAGTTTTCACCAGTCTAGGCCCTTTGCCTTTTAATATACATTTTAGAAATAGCTATTAAACTCTACAAAAAAAAATGATTTCGTTAGGGATTGAGTTAAATCTATAAGTCAAATAGAAGAGAACTTGCCTATTGAAAATGAGTCTTCCAAGAGCACTTGGGTGGCTCAGGCAGGTAAGCTTCCAACTCTTGCTTTTGGCTCAGGTCATGATCTCAGGATTGTGAGAGTCCCATGTCTGACTACATGCTGGGGGTGGTACCTGCTGCTTAAGATTCTCTCTCTCCCTACAAGAAAAAAGAAGGAAGAAAAAAAAGAGGGAGAGAGAGAAAATGAACCTTCCAATCCAGAGACCTGGAATGTCTTTCCATTTATTGAGATCTCTTTAATTTCTCTTGGCAAAGACTTCTGTCACTGTGCAAATCTCCTGAAGCTGCATTTGTTAACTTCATTCCAAAGTATCTTATTCTTTTTGATATTGTTCTGAATAGAATTGTTTTCCTCATTTTATTTATTTTTTTTTAAGATTTTATTTATTCATGAGAGACACACACACACACAGAGGCAGAGAAACAGGCAGAGGGGGAAGCAGGCCCCTGGCAAGGAGCTCGATGCGGGACTCAGTCCCTGGACTGGGATCACGCCCTGAGCCAAAGGCAGATGCTCACCCGCTGAACCACTCAGGCGTCCCATTTCCTCATTTTATTATTGGATTGTTCATGAGTGGTATATAGAAATATAGTTGACTATTCTATAGTGGTCTTCCACTCTGCAATTTTAAAGCACTTTTGTTTCTAGTGGGGCTTCAGTGGGGATAATTTACTTCTTCCTTTCCAGTATGGATGCCTTTTATTTGTTTTTGTTGCTTAATTTCCTGGTTATAACCACTGATAAAATGTTGAATAAAGAAGAGCAGAGCAGAAATCTTTGTCTTGTTCTTGATCAGAAGGGGAAATGCATCGTCTTTCGTCATTAAGTATGGTGTTAGCTGTGGGTTTTTCTTAGATGCCCTTTACCAAGTTGAGGAAGTTCCCTTCTAAGTTTGTTGAGTTGTTTTTGCTTTTTTCATTTTAAGTAGGAAAGGATGTTGGGGTTTTTCAAATTCTTACCTTTTGTAAGTGTGGTGCCTAATTAAAATTTTTATAAATATATGCAATAAAAACTTGTAAAATATTGAAATTCAGCATTTTGGTATTTTTAAAATGATATAACAGCGACTGTAGTTTTAATTTCCTTTTAACACACTGAGATTCAAAGAAGAAAACCCCCATAGGGCAGGATCTCTGGCCAGAGACTTCCTGACACAGGAAAAGGAGACCAGGACAAAAATATGGTTGGAAGTTCAATCCTTATTAAGAAAGATACAAAAGGGAAACTGAAAGCTCTCTCTCTGATAATAGCTTTTTGTGATTCATTGGCAGGGGGCAGGGGTTGGGGTGTCAGGGGACTAAATAAATAAATAAAGAAAAAGGGTCTGTGAACAGTTTCCATTTCATTCAACCCCTTAGGTCTCTGTAGGACCTGTTCCAGCGGGTGACTGGGGCTGGTCTCAAGTCTCCTTGGCCAGGAATGGAAGCCAGGGAGGCCTCCTGGAAGCAGCATCCCTGTCTTCCATAAGTTAGACAGTGACAACCCTAGCTGGCTCCTGAGGAAAGGAAAAGTCACTCAGAGCCTGCCCAAACTCAAGTCCTGTCCCCTGGCAAAGAACCTTACTCCCTGGCCAACTAGCTCATCTAACCTCAGAACCACAGGTATCTCCCCAGGCGGACTGAAAAAGGCAGTGAGGGTTTCTGGAGCACAAATGCCTTTTTCCAACATCTTTTTCTTTCTTTTTTTTTTTTTAAGATTTTATTTATTTTTTCATGAGAGACACAGAGAGAGGCAGAGACATAGGCAGAGGGAGAAGCAGGCTCCCTGCAAGGAACTCGATGCAGGACTCAATCCCAGGACCCCGGAATCACACCCTGAGCTGAAGGCAGACACTCAACTGCTGAGTCACTCAGGCGTCCCGCCAACATCTTTTTCATGATAAAAGTAATACATGGGGATCCCTGGGTGGTGCAGCGGTTTGGCGCCTGCCTTTGGCCCAGGGCGCGATCCTGGAGACCCGGGATCGAATCCCACATCAGGCTCCCGGTGCATGGAGCCTGCTTCTCCCTCTGCCTGTGTCTCTGCCTCTCTCTCTCTCTGTGTGACTATCATAAATAAATAAAAATTTTAAAAAAATTTTAAATTAAATTAAAAGTAATACATGCTCATGGCTAGAAATTCCAAGAGAACAGAGAATGATAACTCCTTTCTCATCCCCTCTCCCCACAGAAAACTGAGGTTGCCAGCTTCTTGGCATCCTCCCAGAGTTGTCTGTGGGTCAGCCCCGGGAGGCAGTAAGGGTAATGATCCCATCCTACAGATGAGGAAACCGAAGTTTGAAAAGAATAAACTAGGGGTGCGTGGGTGGCTCAGTGGTTGAGTGTCTGCCTTCGGTTCAGGTCGTGATCCCGGGTTCGGGGATCGAGTCCCACATCGAGCTCCCTGCAGGGAGCCTGCTTCTCCCTCTGCCTGTGTCTCTGCCTCTCTCTATCTTCGAATAAATAAATAAAATCCTTAAAGACAGATGAAACTATGGAAGCCACACAGCTGAAATGTGGCCAAGTTGGGATTTGTACCTGACTCTCCTGCTCATAAGCCCTGAATGGCTCCATCCCAAGTTTCTAGTGCTTCTTTGCCCCATCCCGTTTCCCACATGTACAGGCAAATCCTCACACCTGCATACAATACACAGACAGCCACACGAAAATGCCCCCCTATCCCTGTGCTGGTCCAGCAGTGTGCCCTCACCCCCACAGACACACATCCACCTCTAAACCATCATGCACACTCACACATCTTTAATAAACACACTCACACACACGCTGTCACTCCCAGAGACATACACATGTACGCACACCTAGACACAGACGCTGGTGCATCCCCGTCCTCAGAGCCCACCCTAGAGGGGCCACATCCCTCCCCTGGCCAAGCTGTCTGCAGAGGGCCTGCATTCTTCTGTCCAGTCCAACTACAGTTGTCGTTTTCTAAACCAGCTCTTGTGCCAACAGATGCCACCTGTCCACAGCCAGAGCTGAGCACCCATCCCTCCATGCTCCTCCCCTTCTGGCCAAGATTCTATAGTTCCTATCCTCACCCCACCGCCGGGTACCTCGTGGAGTTTTGGTGAAGAACCACATGGTTCACAGCTCCTGCCTCCTGAGGTCTCTTAAATGGGACATTGGCTGAAAGATATAAATCTGAGCCCGGAGGTAGAAGCCCAAGCTCAGTGACCTTCGTCTTCTCCAGCAGCTGGCTTCACAAACTGTTCCTGAATCCCTTGCCTCAGTTTTCCCAAATAGTTCTCAGAGGATAGAAACCTGCACATCCAGCCTAACTTGAGGCTCCCTATAAGCATACCTCCTTAACATACCAGGGGCGTGGGAGAGACTTCATGGAAACACACACTCCAGCCCCCACACCTACTGGGGCCCCAAGGGCTGGTGCAGTGGGCACTCAGTCGGAGGACTGACTAGGTGGAGAAAGGAAATCCTGTCTCTTCCATAGCTAGACATTAGGAGGGAATTGCTTCCTCTAAGAAGTAATCTCTGGGGGCGCCTGGGTGGCTCAGTCGTGGCTTCTGCCTTTGGCTCAGATTGTGATCCCGGGGTCCTCCTCATAGGGAGCCTGCTTCTCCCTCTGCCTATATCTCTGCCTCTCTCTCTATCATGAATAAACAAACAAAATCTTTTTAAAATAAACTAATTAATTAAATAAAAAGTGATCTTGGGGATTAGAACACAGACACTGAGGTCTTTAATGGGGGTACAGTAAATATCGGGCCGGAAAGATTTTGAATGTATGATTTATCCATTCATTTGCTCAATTATTTAATATGTATTTCCAGAGGGCCTACAGGGTGCCAGGTGCTGGGGGCCAGTGGAGGATGAAAAGCCCAGGCAGGCCCTACCCACAGGGAGTGTGGGTCTGACGGGGGCACATGTGGCCTGAGGCTCATGCACACGTGCACACGTCTGGAACCACACACCATGCTGCTGTTCTGGTGTCCTTCTGGGGCAGACAGGGGGGATGGCCTGGCTGGGCTCAGCTTCCCCAGGGAGGGGGTGCCCAGTGGAGAGCTGAGGGCCAGGTGAAGGCAACAACGCTGAATCTTTTTCAGGCTACGTGACCTAGAAAAATATTGCATCGGACTCTGCCTTATTTTTATGGGGAGCTTGATAAACCAAGACACTTGCTCTATATATCTGCTAAAAGCTTTGGAGAACACAAGAGGTGTCAGTAATGTTTTTTTTTTTTTTTTTTTTAGAGTGGAAAGTCATTTTCATGCCTTTTTTTCTTTTGCATTGCAAAAGCAGTGAACTTGGGGACTCTGGCTGGGGAATGGGGCACTTTGATTCTGTACTACTCAGTGATGACTCCTGGGACTCCAAGAGTCCACCTGTCACCTGTCCAGGCCCCTGCTGGCATATCCTGTGTTGAGGTCCCTAGGATATGAGTATTTTTGCTAGAATCTGGATGCCAGCAGCCATAAAAAGTCACCGCAGGAAACAGAAGAAACAGTGTTTCTATTTCCTAGATAAAACAGAAATTGTCGGGCATACCAAAAGTTCAGAGGAAAACCGCAGCTATGTGAAGATGAAAGAATTTCTGGAGGAAAGTCAAAGTTCTGATTGGCTCCATACTGGTGGGAAATGCCCATAGCTGCTGGTTCCTGCCCCTCCCCAGAATCGGGGCTCCTCTTTCTCTCCTTGGAAGCCCCATTTTGATGGGCTTGGGCATCAGACATAGCCTGCAATTTTGGGTTCCGGCATTTCAGGAGCCAGACCGACTCTGCACAGCTTTGGAAATGGCTGCTCCAGGCCTGGGTCCTCGTGATGCACACAGAAAACATATGGTGGCTGAAGGGCAAGTGGGGTATCTGTCCCTTTGTATGCCACACTCTTCCCAAGATCCCCAGCTTCCCTGGAGGAACCAGTGGCCCATCCTTACCCTCCAAGTCTCCTCTATGTCACCGGTGGTTCTCAGGCCCATCGTGTCTGAGGCCTTTGCTCAAGCTCTGCCCCCGACCTGGGATGCCCTTCCTCTCAATCCCTGCAGATCAGACCTGTGCTGCTGCTTTTTTTTTTTTTTTTTTTTAACATTTTATCTATTTATTCGTAAGAGACACACAGAGAGAGGCAGAGACATAGGCAGTGGGAGAAGCAGGCTCCATGGAGGGGAGCCTGATGTGGGACTCGATCCCAAGACCCCGGGATCACGACCTGAGCCAGAGGCAGACACTCAACCATTGAGCCACCTGGGTGCCCCAGACCTGTCCTTCTTTGTCTACTTTCTCTTTGACATCTCTGGAGTCTTTCGTGGGGTGCTGCATAGTTTCCTGGGTAGGCTCTGATCTCTTGCTTCCTGATGTTTTGCTGGTGAGCCAGGAACCCAGCACTGTCTGACAAAAATACAACACAAGCCACATACATAACTAAGTGTTCCTAGGAGCAACACTGAAAAAGTAAATAGAAACAACTGAAATCACTTTTAATAATATTTTTTAATTTAACGTATCATACCCCAAAAAGTATCTCTTTGACACATCATCAGTATCATAAATTAATAATAAAATAGTTTCCATTTATTGTCCTACTTTGTTTGAAATCCAATTTGTATGTTACATTTACCACTCATCTCAATCCACTGCAGCCACATTTCAAATGTTTCCATGTTGGCTGGAAGAGATCCAGGCTGTATTCATCTTCGGGTTGCATGTGGCAGACGTTTTACATTAAATTGTCGTGGGTTGCCTGGGACGCTTAGTGGCTGAGGGTCCGCCTTTGGCTCAGGGCCTGACCCCGAGGTCCCAGGATCAAGTCCCACATCAGGCTCCTTGCATGGAGCCTGCTTCTCTCTCTGCCTGTGTCTCTGCCTCTCTCTCTCTGTCTCTCATGAATAAATAAATAAAATCTTTTTCAAAAAATTGTCTTAAGCAGGGACACCTGGGTGGCTCAGTGGTTGAGCAGCTGCCTTCAGCTCGGGGCCTGATCCCGGAGTTCCTGGATCAAATCCCACTTCGGGCTTCCTTCCTGCTTCTCCCTCTGCCTGTGTTTCTGCCTCTCTCTCTCTCTCTCTGTCTCAAATAAATAAATAAATAAATACATAAATACATAAATAAATAAAATCTTTAAAAAGGAATTGTCTTGTGAAAAGGAGCGTTGGCTCCTGAAACTGAAAAGACCAGGCATGGATGGCCTCAGGCACAGCTAGATCAGGTTGGTGCCCAGAAGACTACTGAGTGGAGAGGAGGAAGGATGAGCAGTGGGATGGACAGGCAGCCAGAGCAGGGGTGCACTGAATCCAAAGGGGCTCCCAGAGAGTACTGGAGTATCAGGTAGAGCAGGAAAGCCATAATCTCGTCCTGCGGAAATGGTCAAAACATTTAACGACTAGTGTGGCACCTGCCAACGAAGACAGATAACAGTCTTCGTGCTGAAGCCTGCCGGGGGTTGGTGAACTGTGGGGAATGAGGAGTGAGGAAGGGCCACGGTGCTGGTGGGCACACAGGACCCCTGCTAAGCAAGGAGCACGGCAGTAGCTTACTCCGTCACACGGATGTGGGCATGGGGGTGTACCGGGAGACCGGCCAGTGGTCGAAACCTCAGCCGGCGCATCTCCCCTCCCCTGCCATAAGCCCTCAGCCTGCCCAAGCCCTGGGCTGGAGGCGCCCTACACAGAATACAACACCCTTTTAGCTGAAAGAGGCTGAGCAGATGGGGCCTGTGAGGGGACCTGGAGGTCCCTGAGTACCAGATGGGGACAGGAGCTGATGTACCCGTGCAGAGGGCCGTGCAGGCAGGTCAGAGATGAAGAGGGGAATGCGAGGGTCATGGGCGGCCTCACCTGGGGAGGCTTCCTGGGCTCTACCCTAGAAGGGGCGGAAACTGACTTGAAGAGCGGGGGAATTGACTCGTCTGTCTGTCCACTCGTGCAATACTTCTTTATCGAGCTCCCGCTATGGGACAGGCGTTGAGCTACCTGCTGGGAATAACTGGTGAACAAGGCAGTCAAGGCTCCTGCCTTTACAGAGCACACAGCCTAGTAAGAGAGAAGCATGATCAGCAAATAAGCCAGCAAGTGAGCCCAAGGGCTTCACATCTGTAAAAAAGGAGGCCAGGCAGAGAGTGACTGGGACATAAGGCCACTTTCGCCAGGGGGCTGCGGCAGAGACCCCGAGCTGACACAAGAGCAGAGCGATGAAAGGAACCAGTCCTGCACGAGGTGGCGGGGAGGGGTGGCTCCAGGAGGGGATACCAGGTGCCAAGGCCCCAAGAGGCCACACGCTTTGTGCACTGGAGAAACAGAAAGACGGGGGCAGGGGCCGGAGGTGGGAGGCGGGCTTGGCAGGTGAGCAGCGCTAGCTCGATCAGGTGGTCCGGTGGTCGGTGGTCAGGTGGTCGGGTCTGCTGTGGTCGCGAGGGTGGAACCACCCGACCTCTCTGCAAAGTCAGTGTGGCAGCTGAAAACCTGCCCCCACGATATTCACCAGGGGCCAGAAAGGGCACAGGGCTTTATCTTTCAAGGCAAACACATAATTCTCTGCAGGCAACCTACCTGCTGCAGGTATTAACTCATCTTTACAACAACCCTTTGAGGCAGAGACTATTCCTAAGTCCATTTTACAGATGGGGAACTGAGAAACTGAGGAACAGAGAAGCTAAGTGACTCCCTACGGTCACAGAGCTAGCAAATGGCGGAAGCAGGATTCGGACTCGCGTGTTTCCAGAATGCACAGGCTTACGCACTCGGCCACGCTGCCTCAAGTTAAAATTGGCTCTGTGCCCCTCGCTTATCAGAGAGGTGAGCTACAGGGTCTGCCCCATTCCTGGGGTTCTCTTTCGAGGGCAACCAAAGACTTTCTGGCCATGATAAGTGGTCCAGAGAACTTGGAAGTGAGCTCCTAGCCTTTGGCCCATTCTGGTCACCAGAATCCACATGATCCATTCAAAATCGGGAAACTAGGCCATCTACCGCTCTCTATGCCAAGGGGGAACCTGGGTGCACCCAGCTGCTCCCATCCCATTCCATCAGAGACCCATGCCTGCTTCATCCACTCCACCCCTGGTCTCCCCACTTGGTAGGCCAGGATGCCCAAACCAAGGCCTTGGCAGGGCTTTACCACTGGCGCCTGGTGATCTGTTCCCCACCTTTGCCAAGGAAACCAGAGCCTGAACACAAATACTTGGTCATGCTGCTTGGACTCACTTGCTGGGAAAAGCCTACCCTTTCTTTTAAGTATCTTCCAAGAGTAAAAACAGGAGTAAAAATAACATCACAAAGCCCAGCTGGCCCTTTGGCAGCCTTCGTGGCTTTTTTTTCCCCCTCTTTTCTTTTTTAAGAAGACAATGTAATGAAAGCACCTACCACAGTTCTAGTACTCAGGAAGGGATACCAAGCCAGAAAAATCAGGCTTTACTTATCAGCTGTGTGACTCTGGGTAAGTTACTTGGCCTCTCCAAGCCTCATTTTCCTGATCTGTAAAATAGGAGCAATGATAACCTATGCTGTGGTACTGTCATGAACATCAAGTAAATGGATGCAAAAAAGGCATTCATAAAACTCTACTTCCTGCCTCTGTTTTCCCAGGCAGAGGTGGCGATGTGGGCCAAGGTCAGGGGGATGCCAGGATCCCCCTTTCGGGGCCCCTTGGCTGGCTGAGCACTAGCTTACGGATGTCCTAGGCCCCTGATTCCATCTGCATTACTCTGGGCTGAGCACAGGAAGAGCCAGGTTGGGGCATCCCCAAGTGCTGGTGGACTTCCCGAGCTGAGCTCAGGGGACTTTCTTCTTCAAAGGTGGACAAATGCCCAGAGTGGGGACTGGGTGAGGCCTGTCCCTCTACAGTCCACTGGTGATATCTAGGCTGCTGATCGGGGGAAATGAGATAAGCCGGACTTCTCCTTTCCCATTTTTGGTCTTGGGGGCCTGAAGCTGGAATGGGATCCTAAAAAGCTTTTCCTCCAGGCCAGGAGTCTGGAACCTGAAAAGTGACAAGGGAGAATAGCTGACCACCCACCCAAACCCAAGAGATAGGGCTTGTGTGGAGCCCCACACCGACCCCCATCAAGCAAGCACTTTTCCCAGCTAGGCTGGAGGGCAACAGGCAGAGCGGGGCTGGCTTGGGTTCCAGCTCTGGCCTGCCTGTTTTCTCGTCTCTAAAATGATGCACACTCAGAAAAGTTGGTGGTATAAGGCATGAGGGGAGGTTCCAGAGGCTTCTGGAGGTTCCAGAGGACCTGAGCAAGTCACTCAGACGGTCTGAGCCTTAGCCTTCTACAGTGGGACAGGAGTGGGGAGCTAGCAGCATGTGTCTGCAGCACTTACCTTAAAGAGAAGTTGTGAGCACCTGGTAACCTGACTCCTCTATGGCCTTAGTGACCTTCTATCCCATTCCTGTGTCCTGTCTCTCCACATCTGCACTCCAACATGCACACCAGCCAGCCAGCACGGCTAGTTCTTTTTACCACCCAAACACATCCTGAATCTTGAATTCAGCCACCTTTTGCAATCTTCACTTCCCTGCTCTAACCACCTCATCCCTCATGGCCTTCTCCTTGGGCTCTGGTTTTTCTCTTGGCCTCAGATCCACCCTTCACACTGCAGCCAAAGGGTTCACTAGCTAACTGGATCCAGTTATGATTATTCCCTCGCTTAAAGCACTCCAGTGAAACCCTTACACAGAGAAGAAAATCCAAATTCCCCTCCCTAGCATCCCAGCCCTCTGTTATACGGACTTCAGCCTCCTCCATCCTTATCCCTACCCTACTGGCTTATTGCTGCTCCAAAAGACCGCACTCCTCCCTGCCTCAGGACCTTTGTACTGGCTATGCCTTCTACCGAGAATGCCACCAGCTTTGATTTTGCTTGTTTCTCTCTTTTGAATGTGGCATCATCTCCTCAGAGAGGCCCTCCCTTACCACCATTCCCATGAAACCCCCTAGTCATTCTTTTATTTTTAAAGATTTTATGTATTTATTCATGAGAGACAGAGAGAGAGAGGCAGAGACACAGGCAGAGGGAGAAGCAGGCTCCACGCAGGAGCCTGATGCGGGACTTGATCCCGGGACTCCAGGATCATGCCCCGGGTGAAGGCAGGCTCTAAACCGCTGAGCCACCCAGGGATCCCCTTAGTCATTCTTGATTATTGTTAAATAACCACGTCTAGAAGAGGGTCTGGCACATAACAAGTGCTCCCTAAATGTTTGTTGGTGCCCTTTCCAGTGTCCAGTGTATTTCCGGAAAAATTACAAAAGAGGTCTTTGCTGAACCCGAAGAAATCAATTCTGACAGCCAATGAGGAGGGGGAGTTTGTAGGAAGGAAAGGAGACAGGGAGGTTTATCACCCCTTAAATCATCAGGACCTCTGCATACCCCAGAAGCCACACCACCCCTTGGCATCCCAAGTCCTAGGGGTCCAAAAGGGACCCAAGCCGGGGTTGGTAGGGAATGTTCTCTTGCGAATCTGGAAGCACCGAAAGACTGAGGCCGCTCTGTGATGCTACCTGGGGTGAGTCAGAGGGCACTGGGGGCGAATGTGACTGCGGTACTCATGGCCTCTGGGCCTGTCCCCTGGAGGCCAGGGGCAGCGCAGAGGTCACCTTCAGCCCCTTCAGGCCCAGTTACACAGCCGGCCAGTGGCCCAGCCTCGCCAGAACCTCGGTGTCCTGTCCCCGCTTCCTGCCCGCCTTTCTTGGGGTCGCATGAGATCCTGGGGGAGTGGAAGTTCCCTTTCCCCTACCCCCGCCCGGAAATCCCCTGGAGAAAGGCGCCCTCGCGGCCCGTCGGTCTCCTGGTCCTGGGCCGGGTGACGGCGGGAGGGGGCGGAAGGTGCTGCGAGGTCGGGATCCGCCTGCCCAGGCGAGGGGCGCGGGTGGGGGCGCTGGCTGCGAGGAGACGTGAATCACTCAGATGACGTAATGCAGGAAGGGGAGGGGAGGGAAAGGCGAATCCGCAGACGTCCCCTGCGCGCCTACTGCGTGCCCCGCGCGGTGCGGGCGCCAGGGCCACGGCCAGGCAGGGACGGAGCGCGGCGCGGTGCAGCGGCGCCGCTGCAGGACGCGGTGTCACCCCGAGCCGATAAGCGGCTTCAACACACACACACACAACCGTGAAGTTGCAGTTTGCACAGGTGCTCGGAAGGAGAACGCGCCCGGCGCGCGCTGACACCTTGCGACTCCGCGGCCGCCGCCCGGGGCGCCGAGCACAAGTGCTGCGGGCCCGCAGGTGCGCGCGCCCGACGCCGGCCGGAAACGCGGACGAGCGCGGCGCCTGCGCACGGAGCGCCGGCCCGAGGCGCCGCGGGGCCCCGCCTCTCCAGCACGCAGCGCGCGCCCCCTGCCGCCACCGAGGCGCCTGCGCAGCCTTCCCGCGCCCCACTGCGCCCCGCCCCTTCGAGCCGGCGCGGAACAGAGCCCGCCCGGACCCCGCCGCCGCTCGCTACGCATGCGCATACTAGAGCTATTCCGAAGAGGTTTGCTTGGAAGGCGGAGAGCGAGCAGTCAGGATGGCCGAGCGGTCTAAGGCGCTGCGTTCAGGTCGCAGTCTCCCCTGGAGGCGTGGGTTCGAATCCCACTCCTGACAAGTGCTCTTTTGCTTTGCTTTTTTTTTACCCCCCCCAGTACTTTTCGCCAACAGCTGCAGGAATCAACGAGCTGATGCACCGCCGGACAGTTTCCATTTAATCTCTCTACAAAACAAGTATTTCTCTCAACAGGCATTTTCTTCCTAATGACATTTATTTGACTTTGGACCGGGGGAAAAAAAAAACAAAAAAAAGCTCCGATCTGTACCGTGGGGTCCCTGTTTAGAGTTGTCAAACGGATACGCTCTGCTTGAACGTTGCGGGAAGAAAAAGGCAAAAGATAGGAGTTGTCAGAAGTGGGATTCGAACCCACGCCTCCAGGGGAGACTGCGACCTGAACGCAGCGCCTTAGACCGCTCGGCCATCCTGACTTCCCGGGGGCCGGCCTGGAGGGCTCCGTGTAGTTGCCGTTTCCGTGCGGCGCGGCGAGGAGCGCAGCCAGGCGGCGCCGTGTGCCCGCAGCCCCGGCCCGCGCCCGCCGCCCCAGGCGTCCGCGGGTGTAAACTGCAACTGATTCAGTCTTTTTTTTTTTTTCTCCTACGTGTATTAAATGGAAACTGTAGCCTGAGCAGAAACACAAAAATCAGTTTCCCTTGCCATCGGTCGAAAATAACCCTAAAAATAAACATAATAGAAAGGAAACTACGTTGTTAAGTTCCAGCCCCTGGTCCAGGCTCCGAACCCGTAGACGTGCGGTCGTTTTTAACGCCGGGCACGGGCGGGCGGCGAGGGTCGGGACGCTTGCTGGCCGCGAGGGGGGCGGTGGGCGGGCCCTAGACGGCTCGCGTCGGAGGGAGGCGCGGGCGGACGCAGCGCCCGCACGTGCGTGCCTGGGACCGCAGCCGGGGAAAGTAAGCGAACAAGGGGAAAGTTGGAGGCTGTTAAATTCGGAGAAGAGGCAGTTTATCTGCGTGCAAAAGCCTGGTGTGTACGAGGGATGGGGATGGTGTCCGCGAGGCGAACGCGGGCAGCGGGAAGGTAGCTACAGAGGACGTTTTCCCTAATGAGAGAGACTTGGGAAGGCAGCGGGGCGCCCGCGGGAGCAGGGGTACGGCGGGGCGGGGCGGGGCGGGGCTCGGAGCGCCGCCCGCGGGGAAGGCGGGCGCGGCGTTGGAGCCGCTGCGTCAGGTTCTTGCGCTGCTGTGACAAACGACCGCTGATTCAGTGGCTTAAAATGACGCTGTTCACCATCCTTCGGTTCTGGAGATGAGAACTGCACTTCTTCCAGAGGCTCTGGGGCCCGTTTCCTTTCCGTTTCCAGCTTCCGGAGGCTGCGACCTCCCCAGGGGCCGCCTCTGCTCCTGCTCCTGCTCCTGCTCCTGCTCCTGCTCCTGCTCCTGCTGCTGCTCCTGCTCCTGCTCCCGCTCCTGCTCCCGCCACCGCCGGGTCTTCCCTCGCGCTGATCCTCGCGCCTGACCTCCTATAAAGACCCTGGCGATCCCACTGGGCCCATCCTGATAGTCCCCCTAGAGGGATCTCCCTATCTCAAGACCCTGAATTTAGCCGTATCTGCAAACCCCCATCAACCGCGTAAAGCGCTGTACTCCAGGGACCCGACGTGGCCGCCTTGGGCGAGGAGACCCATGTTTTAAAGGAGGAGGAGGCAAGAGCCTGAGGGAGACTTTTTAACTCGTACTTTAAGTTTTTGTACCATGCGCACATACAGTCTAATCAAAATAAATATAATTTCACCAGATGATCAAGGTCAACGTCAACAGTGGTAAGTCACATTGACAGTATATACCCTGGGCCTGCTGTGCCCTTGAATGGCGCTTCTGGCCTTCCTCCCCAAAATGCATTCGTCTGATGCTCATTGTGAGAAAAATATTAGACATAGCCCAATGGAAGTACATTCTACAGAATACTTGACCAGCGCTCCTCAAAACTCTCAAAGTCCTCAGGAACAAGGAATGTCTGAGAAACTGTCACAGCCAAGTCTTCAGTGTGCTATCCCGACGGTATTCTGGAACAGAAAAGGGACAGTAGCAAAACACTGATGAAATCTGAGTGTGAAGTACAGACTTTAATTATAATCTCTCAATATTGGCTCATTGTGACAAATACCCCTACCAATGTAAGATGTTAATAATAGAAGAAACTGGGTATGCTTTATAAGTGAACTGTCTGTACCCTGCAGTATTTCTGTTAATCTAAAACTATCCTAAATTTTTAAAAATCCTTAATTCAATTTCAGTCTATACATTAACAAATACATAAGTTTAAAAATACATAACTACTTGTTTATACTTTTGTACTGTATATAACTAACATTTATTTCAAATATATATAATGTGCCTATTAATGTATTAATTTTTATTATATAATTTATACGTTAATATTTAACAGACACATTATACTCCTGTGTCTATTAAATAAATAATTATATACGTGTCTATTAAAGTCTCGGAGGCTATAGAAACATGAGCAACTGTGATTATCTCTGGCTGGTGTCATTTATTATGATTCTTTTTCTCTTTGGTTACTTGCTTTTGATACTTGGATAATGAGCATGGATTACTTGGGTGCTTCTTTTTAAATGAAAAAATGGCCAGGAAAAGTTAGGAAAGACTTTGAAAAAGGCAAAAAAAAAAAAAAATCCTGAATGTTCTGTCTATGGAATATTAGCTATTATCTGCAGCCGTGCTACCTAATACAGTAACCACTAACCACTTGTAGCTATGGAGCACTTGAAATGTGACTGGTCGGAACTGAGATATGCCATTTATATAAGAATGTAAAATATCTCATTAGTAATTTTTATATTGATCACATGTTTAAATGATCATATTTTTAATATATTTTATATTTTTAATACCCTTTAAAATTTGGGTGCCTGAGTGGCTCAGTCAGTTAAGCATCTGCCTTTGGCTCAGGTCATGATCCCAGGGTCCTGGGATAGAGCTCCACATCGGGCTCCCTACTCAGTGGGGAGCCTGCTTCTCCCTCTCCCACTACTCTTCTTGTGTGTGCTTGCTTGCTCTCTCTGTCAAATAAATTAAAAATCTTTTTTAAAAATTCTATTTTTATTTTTTTAAAGAACTGCCATACTTTTGTATGTGTTGTTTCCACAACACGATTTTTTTTTTTACATTTTAATTTAAAAATTTATCCTTTAACAAAATGTACTCAACATCCAGGGGGAAGATAGAAAGATTGTTTTGTTTTGTTTTGTTTTGTTTTTAGAAGGATTGTTTATCTATAGATGGGTACTACTATAGCATCCACAGACTAGAATATATAATTGGCATGTGCCAATTTCCTGTTGGGCAAAAGAAGGGGAAAAAAAATTCTGGGGATGATGGAGATGGTGAAGCCTAGTGTCCTCGAGAAGAGGTCTCAGGAATGGTCCTGGAACTGTGGGCATGGTTAGGAAGGATGGAGTGATGGGGGCGGCTCCCAATAGCAGGGCCCAGGGCCAGAGTCGAAAGAGGGACAGTGTGGCTGGAGCTGGATCTCGCACTTTGGGAAAGAGGCTGAAGAAGGTTGGCAGTTTTTTCTCCCCCTGGTAGCTTCTCCTATGATGCCACCTCCAGGAAACCTTCTCTGATATTCCTCTCCCTTACCTAGGTTTTTGGCCTCCTCTGTGTTCCCACAAGCTCCAGGGCCAACCCCTCACAGCAAATAGAAAAGCCTGTCTAGGTATGTGTCCCTTCCCTGTTTCTAAAACTGAACTCTTCAAAAGGGCAGAGATTGGCAGCAGCTCTTCCTGTCCATGGGTTCTGTCCCCGTGCTTTAATAAAACCATCATTTTACACCCAAAAAACCCCACAAATAAACCAAAAAACAAAAGGACAGAGGCTGCAAGAGTCTTCTTTGCCATTGAATCCCCAGGACCTAGCACACAAAAACGTGGAGAAGGAGATAAAGGAGCACAGGTTAAATAATGAATGAATGAGACACCAAGGTAGGGGTGTGCCCAGGCAGGAAGTCCTGGGCATACACCCCAGACCTCCTTGTGCAGCCGGCACCTGGCCAGGATGGGGTCAGTCCATGTGAGCCCTGGCCTGGCCACATGTCTCAGGCCTATGAGCTGTGGATGTATCAATGAATAATTAATCCTAATGCCCTTTCTCTGGAGCTCTGGATCTCCCTCCCACCCCAAACAACCTCTGCCCCAGTCCCAGCAGGCAGTAAGGCCCAGGTAAGGAAAATAATCAGATCTTTGCCTCCTTCTGACCCGGAGGTAACCGGCCGAGAGGCTGGCAGGGCCCCGCCAGTTCCCCACCCACTCTGTGCTGGTCTTGGCTGTGTCTCTTAACACAGAGACATGCACACAAAGTCCATCAGCCCCAACTACTCAGCGTCCTGACGTCTGCCCTTTGCTCCTATATCGTCCACCTAGAATGCTCCCTTCTCAAACTGCTCTTCTAGGGCTCTGTTCAAATGGCACCTCCTCCATGAAGACCTCACATCTTTTCTCTATACCAGGAAGTTCAAGCATGGTGGCATTTCATAGAAATGGATGTTTGCGTAGAATTCGTGGAGTCCGGGCAGCCCGGGTAGCTCAGCGGTTTAGCGCCACCTTCAGCCCAGGGCTGATTCTGGAGACCCGGGGATCGAGTCCCACATCGGGCTCCCTGCATGGAGCCTGCTTCTCTCTCTGCCTCTCTGTGTGTGTGTGTCTCTCATGAATAAATAAAATCTTAAAAAAAAGAAAAGAATTCATGGAGTCCCCCACAGCTGTTGGCCTTGATTTACCTGCATACCCCAGTCCCAGCCTGCTCCTTGGATGTCCCCAGAGGGGTGGGGAGAGGAGAATGCGCAGTGATGACAGGAGCCACCTAGCCCCTGGCCACATTCGCCTACTGTGCAGCTTGAGATAATCCCTGTCCCTCTCTGCAAGCACAGATGCCCCAATGGTGACAAGAAAGAGACCGGATTACTGGGTTTCCCAAACTTCAGGCACTTATTACCCTATTTTACCCAATCCGAGTTCCAATGGTACATGTTAACAAAGAAGTTAATTAGAATAAAACACGTATAAGACTGACTTACGTATAACACTGCTATGCAGCCATCACCACATTCCATCTTCAAAACTTTTTTCATCTTCCCCAAGTGAAACTTTGTCCCCATTAAACACTAATTCCCTGTCATCTTTTTTTTTTTTTTTTTTTTTTTTTTGCTTTTTTAAGACTTTATTTATTCATGAAAGACAGAGAGGCAGAGACATAGGCAGAGGGAGAAGCAGGCTCCCCGTGGGGAGCCCGATGCGGGACTCCATCCCAGGACCCCGGGATCAGGACCGGAGCTGAAGGCAGACGCTCAGCCACTGAGCCACCCAGGTGCCCTCTGTCCTCCCTGTCTGCGGCCCTTCACAATCACTGTTCCACTTTATGTTCCTAGGAGTCTGACTTCTCTTGGTATCTCCTATAAGTAGAATCACACACCCAGTATTTGTGTCCTTGTGACTGGCTTGTTTCACTTAGGATGAGGTCCTCACAGTTCATGCTATAACATGGACCAGAATGTTATTCCCTTTTCAGGCAGAATGATAGTCCACTGTATGGATATACCTCATGGTTGGATATCCATCCATTGGTGGACACTTGGGTCCTTCTACCTTTCCACCATTGTGAATATTGCTGTGATGAACAGGGGTGTACAAATATCTCTTTGAGATCCTGCTTTCAGTTCTTTGGGATGTATGCCCACAAGTGGAATTGCTGGATCATACGGCAATTCTATTTTTAATTTTTTGGGAGACTGCCATAATGTTTTCCACAACAGCTGCATCAGTTTACACTCCTACCACCAATGCACAATGGTTCCAGTTTCTTCACATCTACCCAACCCTTCTTATTTTGTGTGTGTGTGTTTTATTTAAAGATTTTATTTATTCATGAGAGACACACAGAGACAGAGGCAGAGACACAGGCGGAGGGAGAAGCAGACTCCACGGAGGAAGCCCGATGCAGAACTTGATCCCAGGACCCCGTGATCACGACCTGAGCCAAAGGCAGATACTCAACTACTGAGCTACCCAGGTGCCCCTTATTTTCTGTTTTGACTATTTGTTTGGGGTTTTTTAATAGCAGCCATCCCAATGAATGTGAGGTGATATCTCATTGAGGTTTTGATTTGCATTTCCTTAATGATTAGTGGTGTTGAGCATCCTTTCATGTGCTTGTTAGCTGTGTGTATATCTTATTTGGAGAAATGTCTATCCAAGTCTTTTGCCCATTTTTTTTTCACTTTGTTCTTGTGATTGAATTGTGTGTGTATGGGGGGTCTTTGCATATTCTGTAAATTAACCCCTTGAATCAGATATATTATGGCAAATATTTCCCCCAATCCATAGGTCACTATTTCACATATTGTGTCCTTTCATTCACAGAAAATTTAATTTTGATATTGTCCAATTTATTTACTTTTATTTTTGTTGCCCGTGCTTTTGCTGTCATACCCTAGAAATCATTGCCAAATCCAATGTCATGAAGATTTTTTTTTCCCCTGTTTTCTTCCAAGAATTTTATAGTTTTAGACTTAATGTTCAGGTCCTTGTTTTGTTGCTTTTTAAAAAAAATTTTAATTTATTCTCAGTAATTCCTACACCTAATGTGGGGCTTGAACTCACAACCCCATCAATATTCCTCTGATTAAGCAGGCCAGTCTTGGAGTTAATTTTCATATATGGTGTTGTAAGGCAGGGTCCAACTTCATTGTTTTGCATGTGGACATCCTGTTTTCCCAGGACCCTGTTTTGAAAGACTGCCCTTTCCCTAGTGAATGGTCTTGACACCCTTGGTGAAACCATTTGAGCATACATACAACAGTTATGTGCACTTTTTCTTTTTTAAGATTTTATTTATTTATTTGACAGAGAGAGAGCACAAGCAGGGGGAGCAGCAGAGACAGAGGGGGAAGCAGGCTCCCCACTGAGCAGGGAGCAGGATGCGGGGCTTGATCTCAGGACCCAGGGATCCTGACCTGAGATGGAAGACTGACACTCAACTGACTGAGCCACCCAGGCGCCCCAGGTTGTGTGCACTTTTTAAACATTAAATATTTTCTTGGACTGGCCTCACTTTCAACACTGTGATAAATGTGTTTTTGAGAAGAATCTTATAACATGGCTATCATAGCAAACCTGCATCATTACCCATAAATAGAACAAGGTCACAGTAAAGATAAGCACAATGGGAACAAACCACTGCCATTAAATTCTAGCCAGAACCTTTGCTCACTAAGAGGTGAACAGCATTAGATGTTAAAGACATAACAGCACCAAAGGAGGCTTTCTCGTTGGCATAATCAGATCAAAAACAAGTGAAAACAAAGTGCTTGTAATGAAGTATTTGAAGTTATTTCATAAAGGGGCGCATGGGTGGCTCAGTGGTTGAGCATCTGCCTTTGGCTTGGGTTATGATCCTGGGGTCCTAGGATTGAGTCCCTGTGTGGAACCTGCTTCTCCCTCTGCCTATATATCTCCCTCTCTCTGTGTCTCTCATGAAAAAATAAATAAAATAAAATAAAATAAAATAAAATAAAATAAAATAAAATAAAATAAAATAAAATAAAATAAAATAAAATAAAATAAAATAAAAAAGAAATCTTAAGTTATTTGATCAAAAATGACCTCACATTCTGCCCAAAGGGCTTTTCTGGGGGGACGTGCACTGCCCTCAGATCCTAAAGGGGGCATTCTTGACAGTGCCCCCCATTCCCCAAGCCTCTGCCACCACTAGCCCGTACCCTCTGGGGTGGGGACTGTGAAGCCCCTACTGAATGCTGCTCTGGTCTCTACCTCCTGCTGGGGCTGGATGGGGCTGGATGGGGCGAGAGAAGGTAGGAAGTGGCAGAAGCAGCCGGCCAGGCTAGAAACGGTAGGGAGACACTCAGGCAGGCCTGCCTCCCAGGATCCCTGCTGGGGATGAGAAGCTGTAGACATTGATTCCAGTTCTGCTGATATCTCTAATTCAGCTGGTGACCATCCTGGGCAAGTTCCTGCCCTTTCTCCAGCTTGTGTACTCATCCATAAAACCAATGATGAGCAGCCACTTTGGCAATATGGCATGGCCACTCTGGAACACAGTTTTGCAATGTCACTGCTATACATACCGTATGCTCCAACAATTCTACTTCTAGGTATTTACCCAAGAGAAATGAAATCATAGGTTTGTACCCAAAAAAGCTGCATACAAATGTTCATAGGTGTTTTTTTTAATTCATAGCCGCCCAAACTGGAAAGAACCCAAATGTCCATCAAGTAGTGAATGGATAAAGATATTGTGGTGTATCAGTACAACAGAATACATTCAGCATTAAAAAGAAACAATCTACTTAACCAATGCTCCACAACATAGATGAATTTCAAAAGCTTTATGTTACATAAAAGAGCTTTTCACAAAGGACTACTGTATCATTTTCCTCTTGCTGCTGTAACAAATTATCACAAATTTAGTGGCTTAAAAAAAATCCATAAATTTATTCTTTTTTTTATTTTAAAAAATGTGTTTTATTACGGTTCTGGAGTCCAAAAGGAGTCTTAAGGTTCTAAGTCAAGTGTCAGCAGGACTAGTTGCTTCTGGAGGTTGCAAGGAGAATCCATCCGTTGCCCCTTGTATTCTTAAAGGCTACCTACCAGCCTTCCTGGGCTCCTGGCTGCATCATAGTGATTGATCTTTCTTTCCACACTCACATTGCCTTCTCTTCTACTGTCATCAAATCTCTCATCTCCCTCTGCCTCTTCCTCCTCCTCCTTTTGTTTTCTTTAAGTAATCTCTATGCACAAGGTGAGACTTGAACTCAGGACATGGAATATCAAGACTCACATGCTTCACAGAGTGAAGGCACAGAGTGAGGCACCCTGACCTTCTTGTAAGGACACAGGGATTGCATTTAGCACCCACCCAGATAATCTATAATAATCTCATCTCAAGATCCTTTATTTTATTTTTTTAAGATTTCATTCATTTATTCATGAAAGACACAGAAAGGGAGAGAGGCAGGCAGAGGCAGGCAGAGACACAGGCAGAGGGAGAAGCAGGCTCCATGCAAGGAGCCCAACGTGGGACTCGATCCCAGGACTCCAGGATCACGCCCTGGGCCGAAGGCAAGCGCCAAACCACTGAACCACCTAGGGATGCCCCCAAGATCCTTTAATAATACCTGCAGAATCCCTTTTTGCTATAAAAAGGTAATGTTCAGGGGCTCCTGGCCAGCTCAGTCAGTAGAGCAAGTGACTCTTATTCTCAGGGTCCTGAGTTCAGGCTCTACATTGGGCGTGGGGCCTACTTAAAAAAAAAAAATGACATAAATAAACAAACTAATAAATGTAACATCTACAATTTCTGGGGATCAGGATCACACATCCTGGCAGGAGAGGCATTATTCAACCTGCCACAAGTTTATAATGTAAGACTTCATTTATATGACATTCTAGAAGAGGCAAAGCAGTAACAAAACATATCAGTGGTTGTCTGGGGCCAGGGTGGAGGTCACAAAAGCACTCTCTGGGGTGATCTAAATACTTTAATCTTGGTGGAGTTCACACAAAATGTTGCAGAGTGGGAAAGAGGAAGCAGGAGAAAACTAGAGCAACATATGAAAGTGACAAACAGTGAGTATGCAAAATATAGAAAGAGCTTCTACCATTTGAAAACTACAAACAGGGCTGCTGTGTCAGAGGGAGCTAAGTAATCCACAAGACCACTTGTGACACAAGGGCTGAGTTCGGGGCATTCCCCAGACCACCCTCAGGTGCAATAATCTGTTGGTTACAAGGACGCACAGAAAGCCATGACAACTGTTATACTCACAGGGACTGCTTTTTACTGCTAAAGGAGACAGATTAAAATATGCCAACGGAAAGGCACATGGGGCTGATGGAAATGTTCTGGAATTAAATAGTGATGGTGGTTCACTACAGTGACCATACTAAAACTGATCACTTGTGTAATTTTTTTTTGACTTGTGTAATTTTTTAAAAAGATTTTATTTATTCATTAGAGACAGCAGAGAGAGAGGCAGAGACATAGGCAGAGGGAGAAGCAGGCTCCCTGCGGTGAACCCCGTGTGGGACTCGATCCCAGGACCCTGGGGTCACAACCTGAGCCAAAGGCAGATGCTCAACCGCTGAGCCACCCAGGCACCCAACTTGTATAATTTTTAAAAGCATGACTTTAGGTTCCAAACATGGAGTGTCTGTTGTCCTCTCCACAGAGAATCATGGATTCCACGCATTATTTTCTCAGCACTGTTGTGTATACACATGGAGTATATACACGGACCAGGTAAATTTGCCACCTTGGTGTCTAGAATCTTTATAGGACCTTCCTTATGTGGCCACAGGCGATTGATTCCCCACATAGCTAATCTGTTTTCAATTTCTCCAAGTGGAGCTAAATGAGCTAATAGCAAGTTCTCCTAACCTAAACCTCGCTGTTGTTAGAACATCTGGTGTGGCCAGATCCCATCTTAAACAAAGACATCTTTCTCAGGCAGGACTTTCCAAAGGTTTACCTCCCAGAAGCTGAGGGCAAAGACCAGACTTCTCTTTGGGCAAATGTAAATTCCCTACTACACAAGGGCAAATGTCTGAAAAAGAAATATGAATGGCCAATGAGCTTAAGGAGAAACTCAGTCCCACTAGCTAAGTATTAGGAAATGCCAGTGAAACAATGAGACTTTTTTTTTTTTTCTTTTCTTATCACATATATTAGAGTTTGGGCAAATAGTTAAGCTCACTCTTAGTGGGTGTCTTTTGGAGTATCTATAAAAGATACGTCTTTGGCAGTATCTATAAAAAAATGCAAATATTCTTCAATCCAGTGGTTCTGCTTTGAACACTGGATCCATAGAAAATCTTACATGTGAGCAAAGATGTGTAAATAAGAAGGCTTGGAGGGATGCCTGGGTGGTTCGGCAGTTGAGCGTCTGCCTTTGGCTCAAGGCCTGATTCTGGGATTCGGGATTGAGTCCCACATTGGGCTCCTTGTGGGGAGACTGCTTCTCCCTCTGCCTATGTCTCTGCCTATGTCTCTCCGTCTCTCATGAATAAATAAATAAAATCTTTAAAAAAAGGAAGGCTTAGATAATATTACTCGTAATGAGGTACTATTGGAAATCACCTATCAGTTGAGGGGAAGAGATACGGAATTAGGTAGTAGCTACTCTATCAAATATTACATGACATGTAAAAAGGATGAGGCCAGTCTTCATGTGAAATTAAAATTTCCAAGAAGTTAAGTGGAAGTTTCAGTATATATAATATAATCTTATCTTTTTGGTTAAAAAAAATTTTTTTTAATTATAAACAAAGCAAGTCTCTACATTTCTACATACCATGTGGTAATAAGAGAAGAAAACAATAGATAGGCTGGGAGGGACACCTGACTGGCTCACTTAGAAGAGCGAGCACAGACTCTTGATCTTAGGTTTGTGAGTTTGAGCTATTGGGTGTAGAGATTACTTAAAAAATAAAATCTTGGGGCACCTGGGTGGCTCAGTGGTTAAGCGTCTGCCTTTGGCGCAGGGTGTGATCCTGGATTCCCAGGTTCAAGTCACACGTCGGGCTTCCTGCACGGAGCCTGCTTCTCCCTCTGCCTCTCTCTCTCTCTCTTTCTGTGTCTCTCATAAATAAATAAATAAAATTTTAAAAATTAATTTAAAAAATTTTTAAATAAAAATTAAAAAAAAGTTATTCTAGGATAGTCAAACACTTCTCGGTGATCAGCTGGAGGTGAAGGTGATGAGGGAGCAGGAAGCAAGATGAAGACAAACCAGAAGCTGACACCTGTAACCCCACTCCCACTCCACTCCATTCCTCCAGGCAACTTCCAACTCTCTTAATGCTTTGCCAGAAGGAAAAACAACCTTTGCTTAGTAATAGCAAAGCTTCCAGCATCTGGAGGGTCTTCTTTAACAAGTGAAAGTCCTTTTGGACACCCCCCCTTTTTTCCTTACCTCTCCCACCTCCCAAGTACGGAATCAGCCATTCCTCTTTCTGCCCTCGGGTTCTGTCCCTGTGCTTTATCTATTTATTTATTTTTAAAGATTTTATTTATTTATTCATGAGAGACACAGAGAGAGGCAGAGACACAGGGAGAGGGAGAAGCAGTCTCCATGCAGGAAACCCGATGTGGGACTCATTTCTGGGACCCCGGGATCACACCCTGAGCAGAAAGGCGCTCAACCCTTGAGCCACCTAGGCGTCCCCACCATGCTTTAATAAAATCATCTTTTTGCACCAAAGAAGTCTCAAGAATTCTTTTTTGGCCTTGAGCTCCAGAGCCCACCAACATTCCAAAACTACATCAAAGGTGCAGGTTTGGAGATGTGTGTTTGATGTGCAAAAAAATCAATTAATGAATTCATGCAATTAAAAGTTAAAAAATTGAACTAACCTCATTGCATTGAGCATAGGGCCAGTTGGAAAAGTATTTAATCAATAGTTGCTGATTATTGGGCAACCCCGGTTGGCTCAGTGGTTTAGCGCCACCTTCAGCCCAGGGCGTGATCCTGGAGACCCAGGATGGAGTCCTGCGTCCGGCTCCCTGCATGATGCCTGTTTCTCCCTCTGCTTGTGTCTCTGCCTCTCTCTGTGTCTCTCATGAATAAATAAATAAAAATCTTTAAAAAAAAATAGTTGTTGATTATAATCATTAACCTCCCAAAGTTGGCTTCTGGAAGCTGCTTGTTGGATGACAAGTTGACAGATGATCCCCAGAGCAATATTTATGAGTTTTTAAACATTATAAATCAAAACATATAACTGCCCTCCACAGGCCTTTTTTTTTTTAATAATAATAAAATATGCTCCGTTACCAAGGGTTTAAGAACCAGGTGATCTGGGCTCTGGCTGCCTCTTGAAACTCATCTCTCCCCAATTCCTTTAGCTCATAACCATCTGTCCTTCCTCAAAGACCCCAAAGTCTTTCCTGCCTCAGGGCCTTTGCACATATGGTGGTTTTCTCTGCCTGATTCCTGTTTATCCTTCAGGTCTTTGCTTAAATGTTTATACTTTCCCTGACACCCCTTTGCCCCAACCCTCAATTATTCTTTGCCATAGGGTCCTGCTCTTTTCCTGGAGTAATGTTATTACAACCTACTGATTGTAAATACATTTATTTAAATAAATTTTTATTGTAAACAAATCAATTTGTATGTGGGTTTGTATATCTAGACAGTCTGTCTCTCCCATCAGACTTCCTAAGGGCAGGGTCTCTGGTTGGATGGCTTGCAGCTCTGTCCCCAGTGCTCGGCACATCTAAGGTACACATTAAACATCTGCTCAGGTCTGAATCCCCACTGCCTCTCCAGCATGCTCCCATCTTACCCCAAGGGAGGGAGGCCCAACACACAGTAGGGTCTTGGCCAGAGTCTTTATAAAACAGAGGAGAGTGGGCAGCCCCAGTGGTTTGGCGGGTTGGCACCGCTTTCAGCCCAGGGCGTGATCCTGGAGACCTGGGATCAAGTCCCACATCAGGCTCCCTGCAGGGAGACTGCTTCTCCCTCTGCCTGTGTCTCTGCCTCTCTCTCTCTCTCTCTCTGTGTGTCTCTCATGAATAAATAAATAAAATCTTTAAAAATAAATAAATAAAAAAAATTAAATTAAATTAAAAAAATTAAAAATAAATAAATAAATAAATAAATAAATAAAATGGAAGAGAACTGAGACAAAGGCATGTGTTGCAGGTGATCTGGGTGGAGATGGCTTTGCTCAGACCTGGGGGTGGGGAGGCTTGGCCTGAGAAAGGCCTCATCCACCAGGTCTCTATTTCCCCCACCGCATCCCAGAGCTTCTGAGGTGCCAGTGGAAACTCTGGGTGGGCGGCAGGTCCCAGCCTGGAGACAGGTTCTCGTTTTTTCTGACTGGGGGTGAGTTAAGTTGGTCTGGAAGAAAATGTCAAAGTAAAAAACAATGCAGTGACTGATTCTTGCTTGCTGCCATTTGAAAGGAATGAAAGTGGGATTAACCAAAAAAACAAAATCTAAACCAAAACCAAAACACTCTACTGTTTTAGAATCTGCCTGGGAAACAATCATCTTACTGTTTTCTGTGTCATCATAAAATTAAAGGTTTACCCAAGAGCTTTGTTCTAACTTGGGCTTGTGCAGTGTAGAGGCTGGTCTCTGGGTCTGCAGCTACCAAGAAGCATTGCTCCTTTCCTGAGTGCTCACTGCAGGCGGGGTGGGGAGGAGGGTCTCAGATGCCTTGTGGGGGAAGGATCTGAACATCCAATGGCGGGTAAAGGGCTCAGTCTGATATTTTCCATCAGATATTGGCCATCAGATCTTGTCACTCTCCTGGTAGAAACCCACCAGGCCTCAGAATAAAATGTTGGCCTCTCCCCTCCATTATTGAGGAGGCTGAATAATAGCCACCCAGAGATATCAGACCCTCTGCCCTGGAATCTGCACACTTTATTGTATAAAGAAAAAAGGGTCTTGGGACGCCCGGGGGGCTCAGCGGTTGAGCACCTGCCTTCAGCCCAGGGCGTGACCCTGGGGTCCTGGATGGAGTCCTGCATCGGTCTCTTTGCGGGAGCCTGCTTCTCCCTCTGCCTGTGTCTCTCATGAAGAAATAAGTAAAATCTTGAATGAAAGAAAGAAAGAAAGAAAGAAAGAAAGAAAGAAAGAAAGAAAGAAAGAAAGAAAGAAAGAAAGAGAAAGAAAGAAAGAAAGAGAGAAATAGAAAGAGAAAAAGAGAAGAAAGAAGAAAGAAAGAAAGAAAGAAAGAAAGAAAGAAAGAAAGAAAGAAAAAGAAGGGTCTTTGTAGATTAAGGTTCTTGGTTTTTTTTGTTTGTTTGTTTTTGTTTTTTAAGGTTTTTATTTATCCAGAACTCCAGGGTCACACCCTGGGCCGAAGGCAGGTGCTAAACCGCTGGGCCACCCAGAGATCCCCCTAAATTAAGGTTCTTGATGTGGGAGGTTATCCTGGATTACTAGGGTTGGATCGTAATCCGAGCACAGGTGTTTTTACAAGGAGGGCTAAGAGAGGTTTGCTCTGTACAGAAGAGAAAGAGGCAGTGTGATCCTTGGGGCAGAGATTGGGGAGAGGAGGCCACCACCAGGGACTGGAAGAGCAAGGAACAGATTCTCCTCCGAAGCCTTCACAGGAAGACACGTACTGCTGACACCTTGATTTTGGTTCATGGAAACTGATTTCATTTTTTTGACGTCTAGAACTATATGGGAATACATTTTTTGTTTTGTTTTGTTTTTTTAGCCACCATGGTCAAGCAGCAGCCACAGAAAACTAATAGGGTCATCTAAATAGTCCTATGGGGGAATGCCTGGGTGACTCAGTCTGTTGGGTGTCTGCCTCTGGCTGGGGTCATGATCCTGGGGTTCCTGGATCTAGCAGATCCAACGCACATGGGGCTTCCTGCCCAGCAAGGAGTCTGTTTATGAGTCTGTTTATCCCTCTGCCCCTCACCTCACTTGTGCTCTCTCTCGATCATGCATTCTCTCTCTCTCTCAAATAAATAATTTTCTTTTTTAGAAAATAATTTTAAAAATAATAAATATCCCTATGGGACGTGGTTCCTGACTACCTGTGAATCTCATATTGCCTCAGTCCCACCAAGGGTCTTCTTTCTGTCCTTCAAACTGTCTAGCTTCCTCCAGCCCCAGGGCCTTTGCACTTACTAAGTTCCTCCCAAGGCAGACCTGCATAAGTGTCATCTAGAGGTCTTCTGACCAGTTTATCTAAGAATTGCCTCCTGGACATCTCTGTTAAACCCTCCTTTTATTTTAGTCATAGCATTTGTCACTGAGGTTGTTTTTTTTTTTTCCTTCCCAGTCTAACATTTGTCACTCACCGTAGAGAGCAGGATCTGAGGAGCCTTGCCTGGCTTGTACCTGCTGTGTCCTCAAGGCCTGGGATAGGGCCTGACAATTAGTAGGGGTTCTGCAAACACTGGCTGATGAACATAATCCGTGCAAGCCTCTAAGGCCTGAAGGGTGCGCGCGCGTGTGTTTCAGGGTGCAGGGGGATGGAGCAATGAAACGCCAACCCCAACGTCATTTCCCACCGGTGAGTGTCCCCGTGTGCCAGCAACTTGTACGAGGTGAGACCCCCCCCTCATCCCTGTATCACCGACGAGGAAGCTGAGCTCAGCGCTCTCTCAGGTACGCGTCGCAGAAGTGAAAGCACGTCCGGGGCCGCTCCGCAGTCGCTGCACAGGCCCGCGGACCTCGCTCTCAGGAGGAACTTCGGAGAGGCGCCCGGAGACTCCCCGGGGGCCCGGGCTTGGGGGTGACCGGCTGGCAGGACGCGGGGCCGCGGCCCCAGCCCCGGCCACGGCGAGGAGCCTCCAGGAGGCGGCTGCCCCCGCGCCGGGCAGAGCCAGCTCGGCGACCGCGGCCCCGGGCTCGAGGGGGCCGGGCCAGCGGCGGGGCGGGGCGGGGCGGGCGGGCGGGGCGGGCTCGGCCGCACCTGGCTGCAGGCGGCTCCCGCCCCGACGCCGCGCGTAGCTCGCCGGGCCCCGGGAGGAGCGGAGCGGAGCGGCGCGGCGGCCGGCACCGGCGCGGAGCCGCCATGGCCGAGTTCCCGTCGAAAGTGAGCACGAGGACCAGCAGCCCCGCGCAGGGTGCCGGCGCCTCGGTCTCCGCGCTGCGCCCGGACCTGGGCTTCGTGCGCTCCAGCCTCGGGGCGCTCATGCTGCTGCAGCTGGTGAGCGCGCGGGCCGGCGGGGGGCGGGGGCCGGGGGCACCGGGGGGCCGGGGGGACCGGGGGCCGGGGCCGGCGGGGGCACCGGGAGGGCCGGGGGCCGGGGGGGCGGCGGGGGCACCGGGGGGGCCGGGGGCTGGGGCCGGCGGGGGCACCGGGAGGGCCGGGGGCCGGGGGGGCGGCGGGGGCACCGGGGGGGCCGGGGGCTGGGGCCGGCGGGGGCACCGGGAGGGCCGGGGGCTGGGGCCGGCGAGGGCACCGGGAGGGCCGGGGGCTGGGGCCGGCGGGGGGCACCGGGAGGGCCGGGGGCCGGGGGGGCGGCGGGGGCACCGGGGGGGCCGGGGGCTGGGGCCGGCGGGGGCACCGGGAGGGCCGGGGGCTGGGGCCGGCGGGGGCTCCGGGAGGGCCGGGGGCCGGGGCCGGCGGGGGCCGGGGCTGCCTCCTTCGCTCCCGGCACACCCTCACCGTCGGCTCCGCCGCGCCGCCCCCGGGGCGCCTCCGGGACGCTCGCCCTCGACACGCCCCGGGGCCCTCTCACCCGCGAGGTCCGCGCCGCGGCGTTGAGGGTGCCCACGCTCGCTCGCGGGTCCTCGCTGGGCGGTGGCGGGAGGCGGCCGAGGGGCGCCGCGGACGCGCGGTCACTGCGCGCAATGCGCGGTCCCCGGCTGCCGCCCCCCTGCGCCAGGACGGTGCCCGCGGCCCTCCAGGGCGCCCAGCCTGGCCGGGGCAAAGTCCGCCCCGAGCGGCCCCGCGTGCCCAGGCCCCGGGACAGTCCTGCCCAACCGCAGGGCGCCTCGGTTGCGGCGCGCACACGTCGGCCCGCCCCGGGGGCTCCTGCGCGGGGACCGGGCTTTCCTGGCTTCCACCGGCTGCTCCGCCGGGCTCCCGCCGGTTTGGCCGGTCCCGCGGGCCGAGATCCGGCGCCCGGCGCAGGCGGGAGGGGCTTGTGGGCGGCAGAGGCAAGGCCCCGAAGCCTCCGGACCCTGCGCGGACCCCAGCAGGGAACACCCCTGCCCCCGCAAGCGGTTTGGGGCCTGGCGGTGTTCGCTCTCTCCCCGTAGGGCCTCAGGTGCAGTCAGGAGGCCGGGCCGCCCTGCGAGGCTTCCCCGTAGCCGAGGGTCCAGGGACTAAGTGGCAACTGGAGGTGGGCCCGGGTCCGTTTCCTGCTGGGGCATCTCCGCCGCCCCGCGCCCGCCCACCCTGGCTTGCCGCGGGGCCGGAAGGCTGGTGGTCGGAGACCCCCACTCCCGCGAGCGCCGGTCTCCGGGCTCAGTGCCAGCCAGCTCCGCCTCCGGATCTCAGAGATCGCGCCCTGGGGGCCCCTCTCTCACCCCAGCCTCAGGCTCTCTCCCAGGGGTTTGTTTAAGATGTAGATTCTGGATCCCCACCCCTGGAAAAAATGTGGAATTGGAATTTGAATCTCAGGAAGGGGCAGCGCAGGAGTCTACACTTGTAATCAATCTTCTGCCAGAGGTGTTTGGCAGATTCTCCGGGGGGGGGGGGGGGGGTCCGGTGGGGGCCTGATTTAAATCTGCAGGTAGGTTGGGCCTGTGGGAGCGGGGCTGCTGTGCTGGGCCCCAGGACCGGGTAAGGCACCTGCAGAGCGGGAAGGGAGCCTCAGGCCCTGGGCTGAAAGGCCTGGGGAGAGGCGGATGGTTTGGGAGTCCAGGGAGTTTCCTGGAGGAGAGGAAGCTTTTGACTTCACAGAACCCTCTGACAGAAAAAGGGCAAAGGTGTTCAGGGGCGGGGTGGGGGGTTGCTGTGTGAGCCAGGCCTTGGCGATGGGCGAGTGCAAAGGAAGGTGAGGGGATCAGGTTGGCAAAGCTGAAGTTGAAGCCGTTATTTGTGAGGTGGTCAGAAGCCAAGGGCCTGGGGTGCCGCAGGGAGAGAGGGGGGCCTGTTCTCTTGGCATCCTGGGGCTTTTGCAACAGCAGAAAGATCTCTGCCGGGCTCTGTGGAGGACGGTGGGGTGGAGGCCAACACTTAGCTCTGGGTCAACCCGAGCCCCTGCTTCTTTTGCATTTGAACAGTGCGCTCAGGAGTTGAGCGTAAGAGGGCCCTGCTGGGTCCCGCCCAGACTTAGGCAGATCCTTATAGGGGAGACTGCTGTTTCTGATTTGGGGGTCCCTATGGACCCAGCAGCCCAGTCCTGAGCATCTGGATTCCATTGCACAGATATCAACCCTGAGGTCTACATAGGGTGTAGGACTTGCTTCACAAGGCTTGTGGGGGGAAACTTGGCCCTTAGATCTCCAGACTCCCAGGGCCTGGGTGTGAGTGGGGTGGCCTTCCTTTGCCACCCCCCCTCCCCTGCAGTGGTTTTGGGGTTGGGGATGAGGAGATGAGAGTCTCCCATCAGAGTTCTGAAAGCCTGTGCCTTTTAGTGCCTTAACCTTCCTACTTGTGGGAGAAGCTGCTTCTGGAGCTGTTTCTCTGGCAGTGGACAGTTCCAATGGACACTTCCTGGTTCCATAGGGGGCTTTACCCCAACAGGCACCCCCATCTCCTGGGAAGCCATAAAGCACCCACCAGTCAGGTGCGAAGTAGGCTCCTTGCCCTCTTTGGCAAGGGCTTTAGATTCTCTTATTCTCCCCATTTTACAGGTGAGGAAACAGGTCAGTTCTTTGCTGAGAATCACACTGTGTGATAGAGCTGGGATCTAAGCCCTGGGTGGTCTGATTTTTCTGGCCCATGTTCTTTTTTTTTTTTTTTTTTTTAAGATTTTGTTTATTTATTCATGAGAGACACAGAGAGAGACATAGAAGGAAAAGCAGACTCCCCACAGGGAACACGATGTGGGACTTAATCCCTGGACCCAGGATTACACGCCCTGAGCCGCCCTGAGCCGAAGGCAGATGCTCAACTGCTGAGCCACCCAGGCATCCCCTGGCCCATGCTCTTAATTACCACAGTCAACTGTGCTCCCACAGGGCACAGGGTATGATGCTTTTAAGAGAGTGGTGGAGTGGTGGTCCCCACCCCTCTCCCCCCAGGCCCAGTACCTACTCTCCAGGAGCTCTTGGTCTGAGCGAGGTACCCAGAGGATGAGCTTTCTTCTGCACAGGGATCAGGGAAGCCTGCATGGAGGAGACAGTAAATAGGAAAATGAAAACTAATTCTCTTTTGTTGCCCAGAGGATTTGGTGAAGTGTTCCAGATGTGGTGGGAGGAGGGAGGTGGGCTGGGCATAAAGGCCCCATCTTCTTGGGAAGGAGATGTGTTCTTTGGTATTAAATGTGTCCTGAAGAACCAATTTCAGTGTTCAGTGATTTATCACTCCCTGCCACCTCCATCTGGTCCCGGAAAGAACATTACGTGGAAGGTGATATTTAGTTACATACAACAGAAGTTAAATATTTTTAAGATTTCATTATTTGAGAGAGAGAGAGCACAGAGGGGCAGAGGGAAAAGCAGATTCCCCCGTGAACAGGGGACCCAATGTAGGCTCGGTCTCCAGACCCGGAGATCATGACCCGAGCTAAAGGCAAATTTTTAACTGACTGAGCCACCTAGGCGCCCCTGTCATAATATATTTCTAAAAGTTGGTGGTATGTGTGTAGGAGGGGGAAGGATTGACTTAAAGAGATCATTGTACTGGGAATCTATAGCAAGTTTAAGGCTGTTTCCTAGCAGCGTAGGCAAAAAGGGAAACATGATGAATTTATGCAGCTAGTATCTAAAAAGCAAGCTAGCAAATTTGATCTAGAGACAACTCTTTTGGTCCTAAAAAATCTGGAGGCTTTAATGCTGCAAATCTTTGTGTGGTGGTGGTGGGGGGGTGGAAGGAATCTTGTGGAAGGTGTGGTTAACTGGTGCTTATGGCCCTGGGGAAAAAGATTATTTTACCTGGGTTTTCTGGTGAGAAGGGAGGGAGGAACTTGTATGAGGTCCTACCTGGTAGTGAGGCCATCAGAATTTACACTTAGATCCAAAGCCTGGCTCTAGCTGTGCCTCTTTTGTTTTTGTTTTTTGGTGGAAGTTGGGGGTTCCTAGGGTGCTTTCGAGGGGCCGCTGAGGGAGGCTTCTTGACAGAAGTGGGCTCTGAAGGGTTTACTTACAAGGGAAGGGAGTAGTGAGAAGAAGGTTCTAAATACCTGAACCTCAGAACATTTTGTGTAAAAGCTCTGCAGTCAGAAGGCATCCCTGAGGCCTCAGGCATAGCAGCCCATATAATTGGTCCTTCGTGCAACAGGCGTGTCAATGTTTGGCTCTTTCTATCCTTTTTGCCACACCTCCTGGGGTTGGGGGTGGCCACACAATTCCCACTTTGCAGGTGAATGGGCAGATACTGGAAGCTTCACCTGCTACTGGATCACAGTGATCCATGAGGTGATGCAGAGAGTATTGGTGGGAGCACTGGCCTGAAAGCAGAGAGCCTTGGGTTCCAATCCTGGCTGCCCCTTCCTGGCTGTGACTTTGGGTACCTTCCCTAGTATTTAGAGTCTCATTCCCTTGTCGGTTAAATAGTGATAAAGGGATAGTGAGGAATGGAAGGTGGTGCTGTAAGGGGCTTAGTGCAGCATGTGTTGGAATGCAGGGCAGTTAGGATTCACAGAGCCATAGTATCCTAGGGTTTCTTATGCTTGCTCCCAGAGATCCCTTGAGCTTGCATGCTTCTCTAGACAAGGAACTCAGTCTCTCTCAAGGCTGCTGCACCATCCCTGTGAATTTAGGAGGATTAGAAAGCTCTTCCTTGTGGTGATCCTGGCTTTGTCCCCAGCAAACACTTAGGTCCTTCGTGGGGGTCAGGACAAGGCCTGCAAATCACCTCTGACCTCCAGAAAGGGGCTGCCCAGATGAGGTTGTTGGAGTCCCAGAGGTGTGAGCAGAGGTCAGCTCCATTGGAAGCGTGGTGCTGGGGCCTCCCACGGCTTTCCTCAGCACTGAGATGTGTGGGTTCAGTCTCGGGTGCAGCATTCCAGGCCCTGCAGGCTCACCCTCCACCTCCCTGGGTCGGGGGGCGGGGTACCAATGCTTTGTATTGTTAGCTCCACCTACACACCCTGCTGGTTGTGGCCAGGAGAGAGTTGAGTGTTTGGAATAAACATGTGAACACATTCTCCTTAAAAAAATGAAAACCTTTTACAGATAAGGCCAAAGTTATTCTTGGATCACTTGCTCCTCTCTCCAAGGGGACCACTGTTGGGAGTTGCCAGTTCTTTTTCCTGTGCATTGTTAAAAAAAAAAAAAAAAAAAGTGGATGGTTTTATTCTCCTTTGTTCAGCACATTGCTTTTTCTTAACACCTAAGGCACCTGAGACCTCTTCTGTTATACAGAGGTGTGTCCCTCCCTGTTAACTGTTTCAGGGCATGCCCTCCTATCACTGTCGTCTCCCCAGGTCCGGTAGCCCTTTCTCTATGGATGTGCACATTTTAAAAAAATTTGTATGCTTTGAGAAAAATAAACAGACACCCAGCAAAACATTCAAACGATATATGGGGTAATCAATGCAAGTATGGTCTCTCCTCTCCCTGACTGTCCCCGAGGCAGGCACCTGTAGGAAGGCAGCATTCCAGGCTGAGTCTAAGCATTTTTCTGCACGTAACCCCTATCCTCCCTTAGAAACCACAGATGGAACAGCCTGTGCCTGGCACCCCTCCCCTCCCCCTGCCAAGCTTTCCCCCCTTAACAGCACACCTGGGGATGTTCTACATCAGCACACACTGTGCTGCGTGTTTCTTTCTTTTTCTAATCTTTTATGTTCTTAATTTCTTTAATAGGTAATATATTTACTACGGTTTAGAATAAAACAAGCTGGGAGGAAGCAGGGTGAAAAATCTCTGTCCTTCCTGTTAGAGTTGCTCCACCCCAGCCCACTCTGGTTTCCCACGTACCATTCCCATTCCATACTGGCTTCTCTCCACTTCATCCAAGGGATGCGGTCCCTCCATCCAGATCCTTCTGCACCTTCTCCTTTTTCACTTAGAAATGTGTCTTGGTAGGCTTTCTGTCTCCGTACTTGGGCATAGAGCATGATTGCTTCTGTCTTCGGGCTTCGCAGGGGTCCATCGTGGGGCCACCCTTTGACTCGTGGCCTGTCCCTCTGTGGACAGACACTGGGGTTCCCACTCCTGCTGTTGTGTGCCCTGTTGCCGTGAACGATCCCACCCAAGCCACTGAGGGCATCTGTACGGTACATTTCCAGAGGTGGGACTGCTGGCTCAGGGTATGTGTGTGATTTTGATAGAGGTCGCCAGATGCCCTCTATACGGGTCACTGGCATGGTGAACTAAGCACCTGCTCCCTACCCCTCTGATAGCGCGGGGTGGTAGCATTTCTTTTCTGAGTGAGGTTGGCCTTTGAAAAACATGTTTAAAAGCTGTTTGTATCTCATTGTCTGTATTCTTTCTCCATTCTATGGAGTCGTAAGTCTGTCTTATCAATTGCTGGGACCTCCAGATGATTTGCAAGTATTTTTTTCCTCATGTTGTTTTTGACTTTGTTCACGGTAGTTTTTTATGCCATGCAGACTTCTTGTTTTGTTTTCTTTTTTTAGTTTTCCATCAGCATTTTATTTGTTTATTTATTAAAGATTTTATTTGAAAGAGAGTGAGAGAGCACCAGCAGAGGGAGGGGCAGAGGGAGAGGGAAAAGCAGGCTCCCTGCTTAGCAGGGATGTGGGCTGGATCCCAGAACCTTGGGATCCTGATCTGAGCCAAAGGCAGATACTGAAGCCTACTGAGCCACTCAGGTGTCCTAGTTTTTAATTGAAGTATAGTTGACACACGCTGTTTTGTTTTGTTTTAAGGATTTTCTTTTTTTTAAAGATTTTATTTATTTATTCATGAGAGACACAGAGAGAGGCAGAGACACAGGCAGAGAGAGAAGCAGGCTTCTCAGGGGGAGCTCGATGTGGGATTTGACCCCAGAACCCTGGGATCATGCCCTGAGCTGAAGGCAGCCGCTCAACCACTGAGCCACCCAGGTGTCCCTGACACATACTGTTACAGTAAATTATGATATATTTGTACCATTGTACAATGGTACAATGTACATTGGAGGTCCTCGCTATGGGGCTCTGAGGGCTGCTGTACTGCTCAGCTGCTCGGGTAGGGGTGCAGAAATCTCTTCCCTCTCTAGGAGTTAAAAATCTCAGATCCTAGACTCAAGACTGAGGAATAACAAGTAATGTTGACAGGTCACATTTGGAAAGCATAGCAGGTGAATCATATCCGCATATCATGCAGTTTATAAAAAAGATTGTCTTACCCTCAGAAGACAGGAAGGCAGCTCCCTATGTAATGAGGGACAGTCTCCAGGCTGTATGGTTAAGTGAAAAAAGCAAGGTACAAAACTGTGTGTAGAATACAATCCTTTGTATGGGAGAAGTACAGAGAGACCATGTACAGACAGAGCTATCTAAAGAGTGTGTGTGTGCGTGCATGCACACACAGTCTCTGGAGAGAGGCTAAGAAACCACTCTTGGCTGCGCCGGGGGAAGAAATTGAGTATCAGGGGAGGAGGGAGACATGATGAAAGCACCATTTTGTTACCTACCATGTCATACAAATAACATATTTCAAAAATAAATGAAATGACTTATTTAAAAATCTTTCAAGTGGGATCCCTGGGTGGCGCAGTGGTTTGGCGCCTGCCTTTGGCCCAGGGCGCGATCCTGGAGACCCGGGATCGAATCCCACGTCGGGCTCCCGGTGCATGGAGCCTGCTTCTCCCTCTGCCTGTCTCTGCCTCTCTCTCTCTCTCACTGTGTGCCTATCATAAATAAATAAAATAAAATAAAAAGTATAAAAAAAATCTTTCAAGTACTTGAAAATACAGAGTAAAAATATAGTACAGGTAGTTTGTGGATATGGCAAAAAGCATGAAGGTGGTACTCAAAGGCCCCTCTGGCCCCGATTGGGGAGGACACTTGTCCGTGAAACACAGCAGCAAGCGGTAACCGTGAAGTCAGTGCTACTGGCCGGGTGACCTTGGGTGGATTTCTTAATCAGGTGTAAATGGAAAGAGGCTACAGAGCTGTCCACGTATGGTGGATGGTTGCTGTTCCTGTATGTGCGGCAGGGTCAGGTGTTGGTCCTTGCATGGCAGCTGGTGAGTTGTCGGTGATGGAATTCAGTGAGGATTGGGCCCTGATTTCCTGCTCATAGACAGCCTAGGGGAGCCCCAGGGGTGCTGCCCCGGTTCCCACGGCCAATGGGATCCTGCCTGGTGGGCAGGGAGGGGTGAGCTCTTTTCCTTAACAGCCCAGTGAGCTTGGCCCTGGATATTAACAGGCCCTTCACTGTTAGTCTGGTTGGCCTGTCATGTTTGCCCAAGGGGGAGAGGCCAGGGTGTGGTACCCCAAGGTCTCACAGGGAGCTTAGGGCAGAAAGGTAAGTGCTAAAGGTTAGGCAGGGCTCAGCATATGAGCTGCTAGGCAGCCGACCTGGGCCTGTACTAGGGCTATTCCAGCTCTAATTTGGGGGTGGGGAGTCTGACATTGGATGATTTGCCACCCCGTATGAGGTTGGCCAAATGGGGTCACCTGTCCTTCCTTAAAGTTAAGATGGGGCAGGGCTTGCTCATGGTCACCCACAACAGTAGTGCCAGAATCAGATCTCAAGCCAGCATCTAGGGAAGCATGCTTCCTTGAGCAAAGAAGACGTTCACGTGAGGCTCTCCCCACCACCCCTATTCTCTAGCAGGCCTCACCGGTTTGATGACGGTCCATGTGCTCCCAACAGCCAGCTCTCTCCGGAAGACCAGTGGCTGGACTGGGACCTGCTTGTGGTGCCAGCCCCTCTGCCCAGGTCCTAGGGGGAGTGTCCCCACCTGTAATGTGGAGACCCCTCTTCCTCTGGGCGGCTCCATCGGCTGGGACACAGCGCAGGGAATGGGAACTAGCCGGGGATATGCAGAAGGCAGTCTGAGCTTCACGTTGGGAAGATTTTTCTAAGACTCTAAGGGAGACCACAAAGTAACCAGGTAGCAGTAGGCTCCTGGACATGCAGGGCACACACAGGCGCTGGAGGTTCTCGCTATGGGGCTCTGGGGACTGCTCGGCTGCTCAGCTGCTCGGGTAGGGGTGCAGAAATCTCTTCCCTCTCTAGGAGTTAAAAATCTCAGATCCTAGACTCAAGACTGAGGAATAACAAGTAATGTTGACAGGTCACATTTGGAAAGCATAGCAGGTGAACCAGGCCCTGAGCTGGCATTTCCGTCCTCACCTTCCTCCCTGCAGCAGCCCAGGCTGGGAGCTGCGTGTGCGTGTGCATGTGCGTGTGAGTGTGTGACTGTGAGGACTTGGCTGCAGGCTTCCTGCTTCACTCCGAGGGTCTATAACGGTGCCTGGCACCCTGCAGGCCCTCAGGAGACTTTGTTCAATAACCAAATGACTCTCCCAGCCTCCTTCTCTGTGAAAGGGAGGCTGAGAGGAGTTAAACCTGTGCCAGACCTGGAGCCGGGAGGCAGCCCCCAGGACTCCCCAAGTGTCCTGACTCCACAGCGCGGGAATTCCAGGGAGCCTCCCCGCCCCCCGCCCCCCTGCAGCCTGCCGCCTCTGCACAGGGAGGGGGTGGTTGGTGTGTGGATTTGTTGTGACCAGTCCAGGCGCCTGGAGCCTCTGTCCCCTGCGCCTTTGTCTCCTGTGACACAATGGGTGTCTTTTTGTCCCCATAAAGTCCCTTTCACTGTAGGGAGAAGGCCTGAGGCGGGGGTGGAGGCTGGGCCTGGCCAGGCCAAGTTCAGAGTGTCCTCAGCTGCCCAGATGTGTCCCTGTGAGGGGGAACCCCAGAGGGTTTGTGTTGCCCTGGGCCTCCAGTTTCCTGGATGGTGCAGTGGGGAGAAGGGAGTTTTGGGGCTCTTGGGTGGATCCCATCCTCACATTGTCTCCAAAACCCTTGGGTTCATTGCCCAACATTTAAAAAGCTGAAGATTTCACATACAAATTCGGATTTCTAGGGTCTCTTGAAAAATTAGAAGTCCTGGCTGCCCCAGGCTGCATTACCCTGATGCCAGCAGACTACTCTCAGCTCTGCAGTCCCTGTCTGGGCCACGTTGACCACTTCTTTCTTTCTTTCTTTTCTTTTTTCTTTCTTCCTTTCTCTTTCTTTCCTTCTTTCTTTCTTTCTTTCTTTCAAGATTTTATTTATTTATTCATGAGAGACACAGAGAGAGGCAGAGACACAGGCAGAGGGAGAAGCAGGCTCCATGCAGGGAGCCCGACGTGGGACTTGATCCCAGGACCCCAGGATTGCACCCTGGGTCTAAGGCAGGCGCTAAAACTGCTGAGCCACCCAGGCATCCCTCACTTTTTCTTTCTCTCTTCCTTTCTTTTATTCTTTCTCTCTCTCTTTTTTAAAAAAGATTTTATTTATTCATGAGAGACACAGAAAAAGAGGCAGAGACACAGGCAGAGGGAGAAGCAGGCTGCCCCCAGGGAGCCCAGTGCAGAACTTGATCCCAGTACCCCAGGATCACGACCTGAGCTTAAAGGCAGATGCTCAACCATTGAGACCCCCAAGTCAATTCCTTCCTTTCTTTTCTTTTTTTCCTTCTTTCCCTTCCTTCCTTCCTTCCTTCCTTCCTTCCTTCCTTCCTTCCTTCCTTCCTTCCTTCCTTCCAGATTTTATTTACTTGAAGGAGAGAGAGAGAGAGAACACAAGCAGGGGGAAGGAGCAGAGGGAGAGGGAGAAGCCGGTTCCGCACTGAGCAGGGAGCCCGATGCAGGGCTCAGTCCCAGGATCCCTGGATCATGACCTGAGCCAAAGGCAGACACTTAGCCCACTGAGCCACCCCGGCGCACCCTTGTGACCCGCCTTGGGTGAGTTTGAGTCCTGTGTCAGCCTCGAGGCTCTTTGAGGCCCCTCTGGGAGATACATCCTCCATCCCCCACCGCTGCCCAGCGGAGCCCAAGAGCCTTCCTAGCCACTCCTGACCACTACAGCTGCTCAGTTTTTCCTTCACGTCATTTTACCTGCAGTGACACAGCTGTGAGGTGACCAGTATGGGTGTGCCCGCCCAACTGTCTCACATGTCAGATAAAGAAACAGACCAGAAAGGTTGGCTGACTCTCCCAAGGTCACACAGCAAATCCACAAGGGTGTCACCCAGCCCAGGAAATGGAGAAGATCCGGAGAGTCAGCGTGACCATCTTTGGGCAGGAGAAGACTTAGCTTGGTGCTGGGGCTGGTGGGATCCCTGCTGCACCAGGGGGAGAGGGCTTGGGTCCCCCCGGGGGAGGTGTGCATTGAGGAATGTCAGGCCCAAGGAGAACACTAAGTGGAACCTCCCTGCTCCCATTGTACCGAGGGAAACCTGAGGCCTGAGGATGAAGTGTTCTGGCCAAGGCCCCTTGGCCTCTGAGGAACAGAGGACAGGCACTTCCAGTGCTCTAGCGCTGGGCTGCCCTGCTGGGGCCTCCCCCTCAGATAAGCCCCGCTGCCTTGTGGCTGCCTTATCTCAAAGATGGGTGGGGCCCACTGTGGTGTGGGCCAGATGTGCCAGGCAGGTGTGCCTGGTGCTAAGGTTTAGATACATTCTTTATCTCAGCGAGGCCTGGCACCCCTACCTCCATAAGCTGGGCAGAGGTTTGGTTTGGAAAACCCACATTCCAGCCTCTTGGGTTGATAATTAATTACAGTAGAATGTGTATTGAGTGGTAGGCCCATGTTGGGCATTGAGCAAATTCCCTCAAATTTCTTTCTTTTTTTTTAAGTTTTTATTTATTTATTCATGAGAGACACCGGGAGAGAGGCAGAGACACAGGCAGAGGGAGAAGCAGGCTCCATGCGGATCCAGATGCGGGACTTGAACTTGATCCCGGGACCCTGGGATCATGACCTGAGCCGAAGGCAGCCACCCAGGAATCTTCTTTCTTTTTTCTTTTCTTCCTTCCCTTCCCTTCCCTTCCCTTCCCTTCCCTTCCCTTCCCTTCCCTTCCCTTCCCTTCCCTTCCCCTTCCCCTTCCCCTTCCCTTCCCTTCCCCTTCCCCTCCCCTTCCCTTCCCCTTCCCTTCCCCTTCCCCTTCCCCTTCCCTTCCCCTTCCCTTCCCCTTCCCTTTCCCTTCCCTTTCCCTTCCCTTCCTTTCCTTTTCTTTTTTTTCTTTTCCCTTTCCTTCCTTCCTTCCTTCCTTCCTTCCTTCCTTCCTTCCTCTCTCTCTTTCTTCTTTCTTTCTTTTCTTTCTTTCTTTCTTTCTTTCTTTCTTTCTTTCTTTCTTTCTTTCTTTCTCTCCCTCCCTCTCTCTCTCTCTCTCTCTCTCTCTCTCTTTTTCTCTTTCCTTTCTTTCCTTGACAGAGAGAGCGTGCACATAAGCAAGGGGGAACAGAAGGCAGAAGGAGAGGGAGAAGCCGAGCAAGGAGCCTGATGATATGGGGCTCCATCCCAGGACCCTGGGAACATGACCCGAGCTGAAGGCAGCTGCTTAACGGACTGAGCTGCTCAGGTGTCCCTATATTACTTTCTTCAATCTCAGAACAGCCCCCTTGAGATAGGCACATTTTGAAGACAAAGGTACTAAAGCACAGAGAAGTTCAGCAGCTTGCCTAGGTCACACAGCTAGTAAGTTGGCAGGGCCAGAGCTTGAACCCAGGGAGTTAATAAGCCAACCTTCCACCAAAACTGATGACAATATCACAGTTAAGTCAGATCACGACCTCCCATCTGCTGTCAAAGAATAGCTAAGTAAGACGTATTAGTTTCCTGGGGCAGCCATCACAAAATACCATAAACTGGGTGGCTTCAGACAATATTGTTTCAGTTGTGGTGGCTCTGAAGGAGACTCTTTTCCATACCTCTCTCCCAGTTCTGGTTGTTGCCAGCAATCCTTGCTGTTCCTGCTGCTCACAGGTCACCTTCCCAGTGAGATCTTTCTTGGCCTCTTATCTAAAATTGCAAATGACCTCACTGCTCTGTCCCTTCTCAGCTGGATTTTTCACAATTCACTTCTCCGTGGCTCACTTGTATTCACCGATGTATTGAGCTTTTATCTGGGTCCCTTCAGTAGAGTGGGAGCACTGGGAGAGCAGGGCTTTTTGTCAGTTTGGCTCCCACAGCAGTAGGTGCCCAGTACGTTCTTACTCAATGAATGATCCCAGAGAGGTGCATCAGAGCTGCAAGGTGACTGTTCTGGTCAGAGGGCCCTGGGTTTGACCCTGGAGACAGGTGGCCTCTGCTCTCTGCCCTCAGTTACCCACGGCTGTCCCTTTCCCTCTGAAAAGTGGGGTTTACTCTTCTACAGTGGACCACACACAGGTCCTCTGGGCTCGTCTTTGGGCTAGTATGGCTGCACTGCAGGAGGGAGAAGAGGCTGCCCAGCCTAAAAGAGGGGTCAGCACATGTGTGGCTGCCCTGTCCTGAAGGGGTCTCCCTGGAGCCCTGGGCTGGGGTTCTGTTCAGATTCTCGGGCCTGGGGGAGAGTGAACGGGGAAAACCGGTCTCTCTGGTTCAGATGGAAGAATGGACCTTTCCTGGTTTGAGGCCAGAAACCAAGGCTCCCAGGGCATGGGGCCAGGTTGACCAAGCCAGGAGGAACCCCAGAAATTCCTGCTGCTTATCCAGTGGCTTCATCTCTCAGGCTGCGCTTGCTGATCTGGAAACCAGGGCTGGGCTGGTGGGCAGGGCAGAGCCGGGACACAGCTGGCCTGTCTTCATCTTGCACACACTAGGTAACACTCAGTAGCCTGGGTTCCAAAGAAGGACAGATCTGGGTTCAAGTCCTGCCTTGCCCTTTACCCACAGGTGACCATGGGCAACCACAGACACATTTCCCTCTGAGCTTCTGTTTGGAAAATGGGGAAAATAAATAGTACCAACCCGTGAGCAGGGTCCTGGGGAAACTGTGAACCGGAAGGGGAAGTGGCTTACCTGAGGCCTGGCGCAGAGCTGGAGGGCGTCCGCTGTCACTGCAGCCAAATCTGGGAGTAATCAAACCAATAATTGATGGATGTACATTAGGGTGAATCCGAAGTGGTCTTTCCTTGATTTTCCAGTCAGCGCATTTTCTAACTTCCTTTCCAGTGGTTGGAACAGCATGTTGGCATGGAGTCCTGTAAGGGCCCTGCTTTATTTTTTTTTTAATATTTATTTATTTATTCATGAGAGACACGGAGAGAGAGGCAGAGACAGGCAGAGGGAGAAGCAGGCTCCCTATGGGAGCCCAATGCAGACTCGATCCCAGGACCCTGGGACCACGACCTGAGCCAAAGGCAGATGCTAAACCCCTGAGTCACCCAGGAGTCCAAGGGCCCTGCTTTAAGTAGAAAGATGATTGTCCCTCACATGTCCAGTTCTCACTTGGGAGCATCCTGCAACATGCTGCGTTAGCAGGGTTGGTTCTCCTTCCGAGCAGTGACCTCACCTGGCTCTGGGGGCTCTTGGTCCCCCTGATAGGTCCATTTCTGGCAGGGTGTCTTGAGGATGGATGGTAAAACTTGGCGCTGTGCTGAGACACCCCAGGTCTGGGTCCTCACTGGCAATGGCTCTCCCCCCAGCTTGTGCCCCTGCAGGCAAAGCCCGGCTGCCTGTCCCACCTCCTTCACTTGTAAAATGAGCTGCACAGGCCACTCACTGCCACTCTGGTGGGTGGCATCCCTGCAGGCTCACCCTGCTGGTTGGGGAGGAGCAGGTGCAGATCTCTGGAAAGCAGAGTGGATGCCTTTCTTATTCCCCTGCCCTCTTCCACCATGGGCTGAGACCTGGATGGAGGGGGTAAGGCCATAGCCAATGGACCCATTCATACCTGTTTCCTGTGCAGGGCATGTTTCTGACCCCCACTTCAGGGATAAGGAAACTGAGGCTCGTTAGCTCTGGGCACATATGTATTGAACATATGTGCTGTGTGCTAGTGACCAAACCCAAACTTGGATTCCTCAGGGGACCTGTGTTCTGGTGGGGAGACTGGAGTGGCCCTGGGGGCACTGCACAGAGAGGGAGAGGTGCTGTCCCAGGGTCCCACAGCATGGGCAGGACTGAAGCCCAGCGATTGGCTCCCAGGCCTGGGGCTCCACCTCTCACAACCATACCCCTCTGAGGCCTCTTGTGCAGGAGGAAGAGGAAGAGGAGAAAGGAAGCCTGTCCCTAGGGATTTCTGGACTCCCACTCAGCTAACTAAGGTCATTCCTGCCCTGAGCCTGCACATATAGGGGGATGGGTATGGAAACATCCCTTTGATCCTTGGCAGGGGTGCTTGGGTGGGAGTGCCCAGCAGGTGCCCAGTGCTGGCTTTGCTCTAGGGCGAGCACAGCCCTCCAGGGTCTGGGGTAGGAGCTTTTGGTCAGGGGACTTTTTGTCTCCAGAACCAGCCGCCAGGGGTGGATCTTGCTCCTGAGCTGTTTCTCTGTGATCCATCTGATGCCGATGCTGGCTCATTCTCTGGCCGTGGCAGGGTTACTGTGAGCCTTGCAGGCACATGCCTAGATGTCATCCATGGAAGAAGAGGCACAGTTCTTTTTGTGCATCTCTGTCAGCAAAGGAGCCTTCCTCCAAAGCCCCATGGTAGACCCTCTATGCCTCAGCAGCCAGACCTGAATCATGCCTAGCTCCAGAGATGTCCTTGTGGAGAAGGGAGGAGGCCCCAGCCTAGGGGGATCTTGGGCAGCCAGGAAGGGGTTGAACGCTGTGGTGGAGGCTAGGATGGCTCCATGGGAGGTTGCTTGCGGGTCTCTCCCGAGTTTCCTGGGCCCTGCCTCAGCCATCCATTGCTCGGTCCCACCGTCTGTGCCGAATTCCCCGTGGCCCAGAGGGCTGGGGCGGGCAGTGTATACAGCTGGGAGAAGTAAAGGCAAACACTTCTCTTGTACCCATTTACATAAGTGAACTCAGGGGTCCTTGATGTGGCTCTGTGAGGTAGGTACGGTCATTATATACTCTTAGAGATCGGGGCACCAAGGCACAGAGAGGTTGTGAGCTTGACCAAGGTCACACAGCCGGGAAGGGGAGCAGGATTTGACCCTGGGTAGTTGGCTCCAGAGTCTGTGCTATTGGCTGCTTTGCACACTGCAAGGATGCCACGTGGGAACTGTGTGAGACTCAGTTTTACTTGTAAGGTGGGGATGGGAACAGAGGGGCAATTGGAAGAGTCCGAGAAGGTTGGGAAGGGCTTGGTAGGATGGAAGTCACCCAAGGGCCCTGGGCGGGAGGAGGACACAAGCTGTTCATTTCCCCACCTCTGGAGCTTGGACTGTGTCCATCTGTCAAGGGTGTGCTGGTGACTTTATCTTCTTTCAGCAACTTTTACTGAGCTGCTGGCAGGGCCCTGATCCTGTCCTGTCCTGGCTGCCAGGATGCAGTCATGGGTAAGATAGTCATCGTCCTGTGCTCAAAGAACTCAAAAGTCAGAGGAAGGAAACAGAGTTCAGGTCCTGGGTGGTGGGTGCCTGGGGGGCCATGTGGACAAAAAAGAAGGTTCCAGAACTCAGACTGGAGGATGAGGAGGGGAAGGTGTCCCACAGCGTGTAATATTTCAGCTGAGCCCTAAAAGGAAGAGTTACCAGATAAGGGCTTGGTATACAGTGGTAAGCAGTAGGAGCTACATGAGAAATGTGTCCTGCAGAGGGAGCCCCCTGGCCTCCAGCCAGTGTGCCAGGAGCTCTGGGGGACTCTGACCCTGTCTTGTCCACCAGGTGCTGGGGCTGCTGGTGTGGGCCCTGATTGCGGATACCCCGTACCACCTGTATCCGGCCTACGGCTGGGTCATGTTCGTTGCTGTCTTCCTCTGGCTGGTGACAATCGTCTTTTTCATCCTCTACCTGTTTCAGCTGCACATGAAATTGTACATGGTGCCCTGGCCGCTGGTGGTGAGTCTGGGCGGGGTGCGGGGCGGGTGTTTCCAGGCTGATCCCTCTGCCTCTGGGAGCAGCTGTCACAGTGTGACCTTCCAGACACGAGAAGTGGCGGGTGGGGTTGGCCCTCAGCCAGCCTGCAGAGCCACTTGGGGGAGGGAAGACACGGACATGGGCTTGGCTTTCTCCAGGGAAGGATGTAGAAGTGAGGGGCTCTTGGAGAGCCCACTGCATTTGGAATCTTGAAAGTGTTTTTCTTTTGGGGGTCGGGGAGGCGGTTGGGATTCGAACCTGTGTCGCAGGGCGTCTGGTGGACTCTGGCCACTCTGGGCCTGGAGGCTGGGCTGAGCTATCAGGAGTTCCCAGGACGAGGCCACTACAGCCCGGGAGAGGGTGGCCTCCCCGGTCGGTCGAGGGCCACCTCCCCGGGACTCAGGGCAGAGCGTGTCCATAGGAAGTAGGCCGGCCAGACGCAGAAAGCCGCTGCGCTTTTTCCCTGACCCGGAAAACCCCTGCAGCTGGGGTCTGAGGCTTTCAGTGAGCAGCCAGGCCAGAGAGAAGCACATGATTGTGAAGACGAGAGAGGCTGGGACTAGGAGGCATTGTTTGGAATTCAATGACTGTTTAAACTGAGGAAACGTGAGTCATCCTTAAGACAGAACGGGTTTGTTAGGTCTTGACATCACTGGCAGGAGCCAGGCAGTGTTTGTGGTGGGCGCTGGGCTTGGAGGGAAGACTCTGGGATGAGGAGGGGGTGGCTGGACTCCCTGGCTGGGGTCCAGCCCCTGCCCCGTGTCCTGGGAGCCTCGAAGGAAGAAATCGCCCGAGATGGTGAGGCCTCGGTGTCTCCTGAACACAGATTTGGGGCTCCGGCTGCAGTGTTATTGGAAGGAGATGCCTCTCCTGGGCCAGGATAGCAGGGCAATGTCTCTTACACTCCTGGGCCTGTTAGCAGGGGCAGGGGAGGCTTGCCTGCATCTAGAGACGACTGGGTTGGGATGGCCAGATTGGTACTTTCTGGAATGGGAGCTACCAGCCCCCTGCAGTAGGACCTGAACAAGGTTGAGTGAGTGAAGTAGGCCAAGGAGGGGTTCTAGAGAACCTGCACCCATCTGTCCATAGGGAACCACCTCTAGCCAGCGCCTACTGTTGTTTGTGGGAGTACAGGCCCCTTGGTGCCAAATCTTAATATATTAAGATCGAAAGTTTTATATGAAATCTTAAGGTTTTCATAGGAAATCTCATTTTGGAATGTTGGTAATTCTTTTTTTTTTTTTTTTTTTAAGATTTTATTTATTTGAGAGAGATAGGGCATGAGTGGTAGGGGTGGGGGGAGAAAGTAGGCTCCCTGCTGAACAAGGAGCCTGACAAAGGGGCTCGATCCCTGAACCCCAGGATCATGACTTAAGCTGAAGGCAGACACCAACCGACTGAGGCACCCAGGCACCCCTAGAGTGTTGGTAATTAAAAAAAAAAAAAAATCAACTCTGTAGGTTAAATCAAACATGCTTGAGGACCACCAGTTTGTACTTTCTCTGTTAAGACTGTTTACTGGCAGGACGCCTGGGTGGCTCAGCAGTTGGGCCTGCAGCAGTTGCCTCAGGTAGTGATCCTGGAACCCCGGGATCGAGTCCCACATTGGGCTCCCTGCATGGCATGGAACCTGCTTCTCCCTCTGCCTATGTCTCTGCCTCTCTCTCTGTGTTTCTCATGAATAAATAAATAAAATCTTTTTTCAAAAAAAAAAAAAAAAAAGACTGTGTACTAGCTCCAGGGGCCAAGCTTTGGGGAAATGGGACTTGGGCCTGAGTGTCAGCCGACGGTCCTTTCTGCCAGTGTGGCCTAGAATCCCGCTGGGTCCTGACCCTGGCATTTGACTAGTGGCCTTTGTCCTTGGATGTGGCCAAAAGGCAGACACAGATTTCTCCCCCTGAGGACAGAGGGGGATGAGAAGCCTTCCCAGGGCGAGGCTCAGGACTAAGGCCTGCAGTGCCAAGAGGGCCAAGTTTGCCCTGAGCCAGCCCTGGAGCTCTTTAGCTGATGCTCTGAGATGGCCTTGGTTTGGTCTCCTGCCATTGAGAATGGGGTTTTGCCTCTTGGGATGGTTGCAGCCCCTGACCAGATCCTTCAGGCCTTCCCATCATTTCCCCTCCACTCTCAGCCTTAGGTGTGTTTACACTCTCTGCTCAGATGGCCTCTGGGTTGGCCCCAAGTAGTGTAGTGGGTAAGACCCATGTACCCGTCCCCATCCTGGAGCCTCAGCCCGTTCTGGATACTAAGGGGGTGTGCTGGAGCGGGGAACCAAGGAAGAGTCTGCTGTCTTGAGCCTGTTCTCCCCTTCCCCCTGCCCCCCAGTTAATGATATTTAACGTGGGCGCCACTGTTCTCTACATCACGGCCTTCATCACCTGCTCTGCCGCCGTTGAGCTGACATCCCTGAAGGGCACCCGGCCGTATAACCAGCGTGCAGCTGCCTCTGTGAGTATGGTTCCCCGGGGCGCCCCTGGCAGTTATGGGGGGGATGGGTCAAACCAGGTCTGCGCCCCTGGACTTCCACTGCTCCCTGATCTGAGGCCATCACCTGCCACCTCTGAGTCATCTCCTCAGGGGGGTTCAGGGACGCTTTGTCTTCCATGAGTAACAGTGAACCTGGAGGAACCAGAACACTTGGGAAATACTTGTGATGGGAAATGGAAGTTTGGGGTTCACTGTTGCACTTTGCTCCAGCCAGGTGCTCCATTATGGATTTACAGCCCTCGCCCCGTTGGAGAATCTGTTAACAACTGCCTACCCTTTTTGAAAAGGACACATGCAAAACCTTTTGGCATAAACCATTTGGGGGATTTATAGGTTCTCTCAGGAAGCCCAAACATGAACTCCACAGCTAGTAGCCAGCAACATGCCAGTGACCCCGTCCACACCTGTCACGCCTCAGTCCTCGGGGCCCTGCACAGCCATTTCCTCCTGGACCCCTTGACTCCTGTGAGGAGGACAGGGTCTGCCGGTCCCTCTGGACAGACAAGGAAACTGAGGCTCAGAGAAGTGAACACTCCCAAGGCGCAGTCCCCAGGGTAGGGCAGAAGTGAGACCATGACTTGGGTTTGTTTCCTTAGCTTTGGAATGGGACTGCAGGGGCTAGTGTAGGGCACCTATGAATGAATTCCAGAAAATTCCTTGGGTACCTTTTGAACATTGCCTTTTTAAGATTTTATTTATTTGAGACAGAGCATGAGCTGGGCGGGGGGGGGGGGGGGGGGGGGGGGGCGGGGGGGGGGGAAGAGGGTGGGGCAGAGGAAGAAGCAGACTCCCTGATGAGCCAGGAGCCTGATGTGAAGCTCGATCCCAGGACCCCGGGATCACAACCTGAGCTGAAAGCAGATGCTCAACCGCTCAGCCACCCGGGCATCCCAGGGATTTAGCTTCAAAAAGACAACATTCAAAAATAAATAAAAATAAAAATAAAACAAAAGACAACATTCAGGGCTCAGTGGTTGAGCATCTGCCTTTGGCTCAGGGCATGACCCCGGGGTCCTGGGATCGAGTCCCATGTCGGTCTCCCTTCAGGGAGCCTGCTTCTCCCTCTGCCTGTGTCTCTGCCTCTCTCTCTCTCTCTCTCTGTGTGTGTGTCTCTCATGAATAAATACATAAAATCTTTAGAAAAAAACTAAACTAAATCCCTGACATGTGTACCCCTCAGCCACTCTTAGCACATTGTCCAGTTGTCCATATGCAGTCTGGCGTACCTTGCCTGCGTGGTTAGTAATGGTTTCCCCCGGGACCCCAGCAGCACCCCCCAAACACTTGCCGAACGAGTGTGTGGCTCAGTTGGAGCTGGTTGGCTGCCAGAGCACCTTGTTCTCGTTAGCTGAGGGGTGCTATGCCACGTTTTACCCCCTGTGCCAGACTGAGGCTGCCGTGCTCGTTATCATGGTCTCCCCCTGCCCCGCAGCACCACGCTGCTCACCGACTCAGCTTTGGTGTCTTCTTCCTTTCAGTTCTTTTCGTGTTTAGTGATGATTGCCTACGGAGTGAGCGCTTTCTTCAGCTTCCAGGCCTGGCGGGGAGTGGGCAGCAACGCGGCCACCAGTCAGATGGCCGGTGGCTACGCCTAGACCACTGTGCCATGGCCCACCGTGGGGCCGAAGGCTGCAGCCGGGTCATGGTGTGGGGTGACCTGCAAGTCTGAGGCCTGAGCCCTCTGTGGAGACAGCATGGAAGGGACTGCCCTGGCTCCATCCGCTCTGCTCGTCAGATTCGGGCTCACCTGGCACTCCTAAGGAATTGGGATCTTTCCTCTGGTTTGCCCCAAGTCAGATGGCACAGGGGCTGGAAAGAGGCCGGTGGCTGAGACTGCCTGCCCACCCCCTGTATTTAGTGGAAGGCGACCGGGGATACGGGGCTGTGTCTCTGCTTTGTCCGTAAAAGACTTCAGTGTCCAAGGCTGGGGCCCAGACTTCTCACCAACACTAAATACACTAACAAGGACTCCAGGCCTACAACCCCTGACACTCTGTAGAGTAAGCCTAACAAGCCACATGTATTTATCTTAGTCTTTGTTCCAGGACTGCAGAGCAAGTTTTTGAAACCGGTCTGATAACTTAAAAACACTATTTTTTTTCTTAAGTAGGCTCCCTGCCCAGTATGGAGCCCACTGTGAGGCTTGAGCTCACAACCCTGAAATTGAGACCTGAGCTGAGATCGAGTTGGCCACCAACCAACTGAGCCACCCAGGAACCACCCCCCTTACAACACAGTTGACTTGACCCTCATCCAGGCCAGTGGGCTGTTTCAATCAAGGGAGACATTTATGGAAAGAGGGTCATGATTTCTGACAACACGGTCTTCCTTTCCTGCATTTCAAATGTACTCATTATTTAAAGCAATCGGTTCCAAGCAACTTCTCAGTGATGAAAAACCCGGCCAGGCTTCCCTCCCTCACCCAAGCACTTGTTTATAATATTCCCTTTGGGGAAAGCTAATAATGCCGATGGCTTCCCTGACACTGTTGATGAGGCACCGGGGACATGAAGGAGGGAGGGAATCAAGCAAGGCCTTGCCTGGTAAGTTGTCCTGTGCTTAGTGGTGACTTTGTTCTTTGGAGCTTTTTGTTTGTTTTTTTTACAAAAATAAAGACAGAAGAACTTATTTGGAAAAGGTGTTGGGTAATCCTGGTTGTTGCTTATAAATTCTGGGAAGTGTCAGGTGTCGTGGTGCCAGCAGTTCCAGATACCTGGAGGAGGGGCCAGTCTGGTTCTGGGGTCTCTGAGCTGAGGCGGCCCAGCCCACTTCCTTCCGGGTGTCCTGACAGATTTAGCAGCACCTTTTACTCTCACAAGGGTCTCAGTTGAACACTAAGCCACTAGTCACTCTAGCTTTAGGCTTGTTGAGTCCTCTTACTGGACTCAAGATTGTCCTCCCATCAGCTCCCTTGAAGGTCTTGGTTAGTTCAGAGAACATATGTAATTAAAGCGCGTGGCCATACTTGATTCGGAGAGCCAGCACAGTCAGCAGAGAGGGGAAATCTCCTGACTGAGCCCATGCTTTTGCGGCCACAGAGTAACACGCTTTGAATAACCAGCTGGAGGCATCACTGAGCACCCTTTGGTCCTTTTTTGACAACCTGGGGACATATAAATAAGGTGGTCTCCCCTTAGCCACGTACTCGCTTCTGCGGTTTCAGTTACTCACGGCCAGCAGTAGTCTGGAAGCAGATGATCCTCCTGAGAAGGCAAATAGCAATGTCCTGCTGTGCCCCATTGCCTGCGCCCGCCTTCACCTTCCTGCACCTTCCCTCCCCTGGGCACTGTCAGCTCAGGTCATGAGAAGAGTACAGGGCAGTTAAGAGATCTTGAGACCGTATTCTTATAACTTTCATTACAGTCTGTTGTCCTAATTGTTGTTCTATTGTTAATCTCTTATATGCCTTTTTTTTAAAGATTTTATTTATTCATGAGAGACAGAGAGAGAGAGAGAGGCAGAGACACAGGCAGAGGGAGAAGCAGGCTCCCTGCAGGGAGCCTGATGTGGGACATGATCCCAGGACTCCAGGATCAGGCCCTGGGCCGAAGGCAGGCACTAAATTGCTGAGCCACCCAGGCATCCCTCTTACCACGCCTTTAGAAATTAAACTTTTTCATAGGTGGGGATGTATCGGGGAAAGTAGTATAAGGCAGGTTTGGTGTTATCTGTGATCTCAGGCATCCATGGGGGGGGGGGGTGTCTTGGGACAGAGCCCCTGCTGGTGGCGGCTACTGTTGGAGCACTGTGGTGGAGGAACCACTCCAGCCCAGAGGGTTGGGGATTAACCCAGACACCTGTGTCCCAGTTAGCTTGTTGAAACGTGGGCAGGATCCCTTTTTACTCTCAAGTGTCCCAGAATTTGATAAACTCTAGTTGTTCCAGGACTAAACCAGAGAGTTCAGTCTTAAGGGTCAACCCATTTTATTTATTTTTTTTGAGGCTTAAGAGGAAACAAAATCCTAAGGTTTCTGACCTGCCACAACAGCTAATTGCATTGCAGGTGTTCATGTGCTCACTCTGACTACTCCGTTTTGTTTAGGCCAGCACCCCCTGCAGTTTAGGGGAATATTGCTTCCAGCTAGTGAGGAGGCCACAGCAGTAAGACAGTGCAGCTGTCTGAACCTGGGTAGGTTTCTCACTCCAGACCAGCCCTGAGCTCCAACAAAAGTGACACAAGGACAGAAGTTGCTGTGTGGACAGAGACAGGTTTCTAAAATTAGAAACCTTATGAGAAATCAGAAAGCGGGGGATCCCTGGGTGGCGCAGCGGTTTGGCGCTTGCCTTTGGCCCAGGGCGCGATCCTGGAGACCAGGGATCGAATCCCACATCGGGCTCCCGGTGTATGGAGCCTGCTTCTCCCTCTGCCTGTGTCTCTGCCTCTCTCTCTCTCTCTGTGACTATCATGAATAAATAAAAATTAAAAAAAAAAAAATCAGAAAGCGTATCTGCTAATATTTAGCTATGACAGGCTTGCTTGCTTTTTTTTTTTCCGAGTGGAAAAGAATCATTTGCCTCTGTTCTCATTTATTTTTTTGTAACTGATTCTTTGCACTTGTACACATTTGTGGCTTTTTCAACTAGGCAGACAGACCAACAGGTCTTTGTCAAGTACTTCAAACATTAGAGGACTACAGCATAGTTCTCTATAGTGGTGTAATCCTCTATAAAAAGGGCAAGAAGCAAAAGGCTAGGAGCAGCAGCATTTGGAAAAGCTGGCTGAGTGCCTGTGGCTTGGAAGACCAAAGTAGCCGTGACCCAATGGTGACAGTGAAGAAAGGGGAGGACTCTGAAGAATCATGGTTCTTGCAATGTACTTCCAAGTTTACTTATGGTACAAAAGTATTTAATAAGCGCCACACATTAGTACAGAAAAACACAGTCTATAGCTCATACTTTAAAACCACAACAGCCAACTGAAATCAGTAGAGTCTTGTTTTTACTTAGGGAAAAAATATAGAAGGTACACATTGGGAATTGAAATACACTATGCTTTTTCTTTCTAGAGGTATGATATGTCTCTTCTGGTCAGTAATTTCTCTGAAACACTGTGCTACGTCAAAGCCTACAGATGACCAGTGAAGCTGTCTGCTCTCCTACTTCTGTTGAGCTAGCTCAGTGGAACACCATCTTGGCAGGCAGATTCTGACAGGAGGAGGCAACTACAGAGACCCTACCCCCAACAGAACACCTAACAAAATGATTTATATGGAAAGGGAATTTCAGAAACCTGTACAAACACTTAACATGCTGTAAGAAAGGGAGACCTTTTAGCCTACTTCCAGCATAAGCACACACTCGTTGGCGCCCAGTAAACCAGGCACGCCAACAAAGAAAGCCTTTTCGCTTTCATAGCACTAACAGCTAAAAAGCACACAGCATATAATACTTTGATCTTTAAGTGGGTAATCATGGAGGCTCCAAGATTATATCCACTAGTTTAGCCTGAGTATTTACCTATAAAAATATTTTTCTAAAAAATGCTTAAGAGGATTCTAGAAACAGACTACATCAAGGACTAGCAGAAGACAGTGATGCAAGGACTGCGAAGTGAAAGACAAGAAACTGATTTTCACATGGAGCTTCAGGTACAGGACTGAATCCTCAGCTGATTCCTAGAGCCGAGGCTAGCTGGGATGCGGCAGGGAGCTCAGCCAGGCGGCTGGCCTGATTAACAGCCTAGGGAAATGTTCCCCAACAGGAAGAACCAACCCCCTTTGAGGCTGCAGGTCTGATGAAACGATGATACAGAAGGCTGTGAGCACACAAGAGCCTGATGGACATGCAGAGCCTGCTGAGCCAAAGTGGGCCGGAGAGGATGGATTCTTCCAAATGCTTCTGACCTACCAGCATGTATATCAGGGGAAGAGGCCCCGGTGTGATGCCCACCGTGGGCTTGCTCCAGAAGGGCCTGACGCAGAGGCCTGAGGCTCGGGGAGGAGTGCTAGGATTACCGCACACGAGAAGGTGCTTCAGGGTCTCTGGAGGGTCAGTGGATTGTCTTCTGACCCATCAATACTTAACATTAAGGAGTTGTAAAACAGAGTCAGTCTTAACAACGTGTATTGTCACATTAGTCAGAGCCTCTTCCAGTCTATTGGGCTGGCAACGTCCAGAAAGATCCCATTGCCGGGTGGTGGGACCTAGGGCCGCAGGTCATTCTGGGAAGCTGGCACAGAAGATGATTTGCACAATGAAGTCACCACTAAACCACTGCTTAAGTCCAGTCCCCGACCTTCTTTTTCCTGGGTTAAAAAAGAAATAATCCTAAGAGGCAAGGAATAGGGGAAAAATAAAAGTCCTTCTCTAGGTCAGAACTCTGCCTCTGGCATGGGGGAGGAGGTGCTCAGGAGGAGGGTGGCCACAGAGGAGCACACAGGAGGGGGAAGGAGGTTATTTTGCATTCTGGTTCAGCACTGCCCCAGTCATTCATTCTTTAAAAGGTGTCACCTCTTTTCACAGAAATAGATTTTTTCCTATGAAAAGCTTGCATTAGAAGAGAGACAAGGTAATCAGACCTGCTTTTCAGTTTTGTCCTTTTGATTATTTATGGTAAGAGGTACCTGGGACTTGTTACAACAAAACACGACAATATAGTCCCTCAGTAAGGGTGCTGGGTCCTGCTTGGAGGACAGTAGCTTGCTCTTCTGATACCTGGTTAGCTGCCAGACTGATAGCCAGCCAGTGGTGGGGAGAAACCAAGTTTCTACTTGACATTTCCTTAGTGCTTTGATGTGGCTAACAAAGTGAGCAAGAGTGACTTACTGCTCTGTAGTCCAGAAACATTTCTTTAAAAGCCAGGAAATCTGTAAACGTGAGCAGCATGTCAAATATGTCGCCTGCCACTTCATCTTTATGGTGCCTGCAGAGGAAAAGGATGGCCTTTTCACAACAGGCTAAAACAGACTCTGTCTCTTCAAGATCCCACTAGAGGGTTGTGAGGGCCTCCCACCCAGGCAGGACCCAACCACTGAGTGCTGCCACCCTTCATGTTCATGCACTGGGGCAAAAATAAAAAAAATTAAAAAGAGGGACTTTTTTCCAGAGTGAAGGAGGAGGAAGGTGAAAAAAAGATACAAATGCAGAGTTAAGCGCAACTCACTGTAAAGTTGTTGTGAAAGCTGCCATGTTAAACCCAGGAATCCGCTCCAGCAGCTGTTCTTCAATATACTTTTCTACCAAAGAAATCTGCAACAGTGGAAAGGATCGTGGTTTTAGGAAAACAAGGCTGCTTTTCAGAAAAGCCTGGGCTCTAGGCCTTTGCAAACACTTCCTAAGAGCCTATTCTATATGCCAGGCTCCATGGTGAGCGCTGGGGAAACTAAACAACCCAAATAGGGCGCTTGTCCTCACTGAGCACGTGCCCTGGCTCACGTGGGGAAGGGGAAGGTGCTGAGATAGGTGGAGGCAGTGGACACCAGGGCTCCCAACCCCCATGGTAGGAAGTGAGTAATGAAGTAAGTGGAGCCTTTTTCCTTGGGTAGATGGGATCTATTAAAAAAGAACGGACAGGGGCGCCTGAGTGGCTCAGTGGCTGAGCATCTGCCTTTGGCTCAGGTCGTGATCCTTGGTTTTTGGGTTCCTGGGATGGAGTTCCGCATCAGGCTCCCTGTGGGGAGCCTGCTTCTCCCTCTGCCTGTGTCTCTGCCTCTCTCATGAATAAATAAAAAGATCTTTAAAAAAAGGGGGGGGGGGGCGAGCAAAGAAGCATACTGCTGGAGGTAATCACAGGTTCTATATACGTTGAGGCTTGGCTGGAGGAAACCACCCAAGATGTCATGCTTCTAAGGCTAAGAAAGTCCCGGAGACTCAACCTTTGCTCAGACAGAGGATATCGTACCAAGAGGGTAACTCCAGGCCTCAGCAAGGGTGCAGAGTTGAGACTCCCGGGTTCTGGTCTTGGTCTCCCCACCAATTGATTAATGATCTTGGTCTTGGTTTTCACTTCCACCTAACAGTCATGCCATGTCTGACTGGATGTGTTGTAGCAAAAAACACAGTTGATGCTTAATAGAGAGGGTCTGAACTGTGTGTCTCCACACAGACCTGGGTTTTTTGTCTTTGTTTTATAAATATAATACAGTACTTTAACTGTAATTTCTCTTTCTCATGATTTTAGTAACATTTTCTTTTCTCCAGCTTCCTTTAAGAATACAGTATAGAATATCTATAAAAAATACGTGTTTATCAACAATTTGTTATTGGTAAGGCTTCCAGTCAACAGGCTACAAGTAGTTATGTTTTTGAGAAGTCAAAAAGTTATATGGGGATTTTTGACCACAGGGGCATCGGCACCCCAAGTCCCCATAGTGTTTAAGGGTCAGCTGTAGTTTGTGTCCAAGTCCAAAGGTCAAAAGCATATCAATGCAAGGTACGGTGAACCCATGTTATAACTGAAGACAGGAGTATGATCAAGCCAAACTTCTTTTTAAAAATAAGTTGGATGGGGCAGCCCTGGTGGCGCAGTGGTTTAGCGCCACCTGCAGCCCAGGGCGTGATCCTGGAGACCTGGGATCGAGTCCTGTGTCGGGCTCCCTGCATGGAGCCTGCTTCTCCCTGTGCCTGTGTCTCTGCCTCTCTCTCCCCGTGTCTCTCATGAGTAAAGAAATAAAATCTAGGGATCCCTGGGTGGCGCAGCGGTTTGGCGCCTGCCTTTGGCCCAGGGCGCGATCCTGGAGACCCAGGATCGAATCCCACGTCAGGCTCCCGGTGCATGGAGCCTGCTTCTCCCTCTGCCTATGTCTCTGCCTCTCTCTCTCTCTCTCTCTCTCTCTCTGTGTGACTATCATAAATAAATAAATAAATAAATAAATAAATGAATGAATGAATGAAATAAAAAAAAGAAATAAAATCTAAAAACAAAAACAAAACAAAAAAAAACCAAAAAACAAGTTGGATGAAAGCCACCAAATGCTGCGGAGGAAAAGCAACAGATGAGAACTAAACCAGATTCTAAACAATTCCTGACAGGTGGCAGCTTCTCAAAGTCCAGCATATGTCAAAATCTTTTGGTTTTCAACTCACATTTTAAAGAACTCCTACTAATCTCAGGGGGAGGGAAACAAAACCACTTACATATTCATTAAAAATAGGCGTGTAGGTGAGTTTATTCTCTTCTGTGTCTTCAAACTCCTGATAGTACTTGTCCATGAAATTCCTCTGTAGTAACTGGAACTCGTCATCTGAACAACAGTAGGAAAATGTTATGCTTTTTATTGGAAACTAAAAACCATTCTGATTTATAAACAGGCAGGAATTCTCTGCCAGCACAAGTGCTTTCTCAATGGCCAGGATCTAGGAGAGGGAAAGCTAAAGATGCTTTAAGGAAGTGTTCAATAGGATACCAGTGTTCAAAAAGCCCAATCCAGCCTTTTTATTAATAAGTATTAGTATTTTTTAAAATGTGGTAACATATACCTCACAAAAAATTCCCCATTTTAACTATTTTTGAGTGTGGTTTGGTGGCATTAAGTACATCCCCATTGTTATGCAAACATGACCACCATTCTTTGGTCCATTTTAAAGACACCCAATTCAGGGTGGCTTGGGAGCTCCTTCACATTCCTTTTCCACAAAGGAATGGAATGGTTCTCTTATAATATGATTTCAGCAGCTGTAACAGTGCAGTGATTAAGCACATGGGCTCTGATCCTAGCTCAGCCCCTTGAATTGTGTGACCTTGCCACACTTCTTAGTATCTCTAAGCCCCAGTTTTGTCGACTACAAAATGAGGATGATCAAAGTACCTATCATTAAGGATTGCCAAGTGGAATTCAGATAAGGACTAGCATAGAGATTAGTTTATAGCAAACACTTGAATGTGAGAGAACAGGGAACGTTAGCAAGTGAAGAGAATATTACTTCTGAAAGTAAAAGGAAAGCTTCACAAATGACCCAGACTTTAGGATAAATACCCTGAGCTTAAAAAAAGGGTCCTAAAAAAAATAATAATAAAAAAATAAAAAAAGGGTCCTTTTCCCATGGCAAACAGGGTGCCCAAAAGGGCAAAAGAACTCAGAAGTATTCCTTGGGATTCTCCCAGAAACCGTCAGAGTCACAGAGGACAAGGGCTTACTGGTGAAATATTTAAAGTGTGAACCTTTTTGGGACCTGAAAATAAAAAAGCTTGGGTCAGTCATTTTCAGACTAAACTGGACTAAGAAACACTGCTAGGGCCACTAAACTAACGCAGTCCTTTTTTGCCTAATTTGAAGAAAACTCTGAATTTTCTCAAAGTTTCTCTCCCCCACGTATTTGTCTTAAACCTTGGGTGCCTGTCACTGCTTATTAGCAGGCCTGTGTGCACCCAAGTTCATGCACAAAGCGAGCCTCAGAACCCAGGAAAATACAGAACCAGCTGAACTATGGCGCTTTATTTTCTGCATGGACATGTGTGCTATGACTATGGTATTGGGCTGTGGTTTATGTGATGGAAACGTTAAAGCTCAAAACTGAAAAATGGAATTCCTCTTACTCTGAAATAAGGTAGGCTGTGCCAAGAGCTTCCTAACGTCTAGGGCCCCATCCCCTCTGTAAATCCCTTCCAGGACCTAAATCTATGGTTATTGTTGAAGCAGTGGGGGATGTTTGCCTCAAAAATCACAGCAAGGCTTAATATTACTCTGTGCTACGTTGAAACTGATTCGCAGCTTGCTGTTTTCTCTCAAAATGAACTCCAAACTGCAAGGGGGTAAGAACTACAGGGGGCACAGGTTAGACCGCGGCCCAAGGAAGCTTACCCATGATGATGTCCTCTAAATATCCAACCACAGCGTCGAATTCTGCATCAGAGGCAGAAGAGCTGAAAAATATATACCGCCATTAGGTGCTGTTTCAAAGAATTCGCTTAAAAAATAAATCAAGGACATTTTAAACATGCCTAAAAACGAAACCGCAAAACGAACTTCCCATCACCCAGCTTCAACCACTAAGAATGAGCATCGTCTAAGGGAGCGATTCCAAACAGGGCGATACATTTGACACGTTGGTGACATCGAAGCTCAATGAATGGCTCCACTTTCAGAAAACCTGTCCTGACACGAGGAACTACGACAGGGGCAGGTAAAGGGAGCGACGGCCCGCCCGTCCGCCCGCCCCCGGGGTGTCGCCATCAGCGCACACCCAGCGGCCTGCGAGCGTGGGCCCGGCGCCAGCGACACACTGGCGGAGGGCGACCGGCCCGGGAGTCCCCGCGGTGGTGGCGGGTCCTCCGCCCCGTGCTCGGCCTCGGCAGCTCAAGGCCGCCGGGCTCTGCTGACGACGGAGGGTCGGAGGCAGGGGGACGGTGAAGGAGGCGTCGCCCCCCCCCCCCCCGCGGCCTCCAGGCCTCAGCAGGGAGGCCGCTGCAGCCGCGCGGTCGGCGGCGGCCCCTCACCCCGCTCCCGGCCCTCCAGGACACCCCCACTTCACGGGGCGGAGGCCCGGGCGAGCGCCGGGCGGCGTCACTCACAACGACAGCGCGAAGCTCTCTTCCTCTAGGGCGTCCATCGCCGCCGCCGCCGCATCCACCCGCGGGCGAGCGCGCCCGTCGGCCTTACCCCGCCCGCGGCCCGGGCCCAGCCTCCGCTCTGCTCCGTAGAGCCCCAGCCCGCATCCGGGAGGCCTCGCCGCCGACGCCGCGGCCGCTCACGGCCCGGGCCTCAGGCCTCAGGCTTCCCGGCGGCGGCCACGCGCCGCCCGGGCCCCCGCGCCCGGCCAGGCCTCTCGGCGCGCGCCGCCCTCGCCGCGGGGTCCGGGCGTCAGTTACCCACAGCCGGGCGCCGCGCCCCGCCTCCCGTCACCATGGCCACCACAACCCCTTCCGCCGCCTCGCGCTTCCCGAGAGCCAATCACAGGCGCGCGCTGCCCGACGCCGGGGGCGGGGCAAAGTGGGGAGCGGAAGTGAGGAAAGGGAGAGAGGCGCGGGGGCCGGCCTTGAGCCTCAGCGGCCGCCTAGTCCCTGGACTGTCCTCTGGGTTGGTGGCGGCTGACTCTCGCGTCGTCCCCTCTTAACGAGGAAGGAATGGAAGCTGAGGACCGCAGTTTCGCTTGCAACTTGGGGATAAATTACAGGATTTAAGAAGATTAAAAATAGGGGGCGCCTGGGAGGCTCAGTGGCCCAGGGTGGGACTCTGGATTTCCGCCCGCCCAGACCGCGTTCCCGGGATGGAGAGCCCGGCCTGCGGCCTGCGTGCACTCCGCGCTCAGCGTGGCGTCCGCCGGGGATTCTCACTCCTTCTCCCGCCGCCCTAACGCCGGCCCCCCGTGCTTGCTCGCTCTCTAAATCTTTTTTAAAGAGATTAAAGTGGGTTGTCAGAGCACTGTAAACTGCAGATTTCTTGAGTGCCAATCCCTTAGCTTTTGAATCTCATAATGCAGACCTCTTCTAAGACAGTTGCGACCTTTTGTGGAATTTACATCATAAAGATAATATTCATATCATAAACATTGTTCGGCAAGCAGTTATTAGTTTCTTGGCTAATTAGGCGCAATAAAAGTTGACAATTACTGAACCAATGTAATCAGAAATGGGATAATTTTGTTCCAGGAAAACTCCCCTCCCAAACTCAAATTTTGCAAAAGGATTCCCGAGAGCTGATTTCTCTTTGTTTATTAAAGATTTTATTTATTCACGAGAGACGCAGAAGCATAGACAGGTAGAGGGAGAAGCAGGCTCTCTGAGGGGAGCCTGATGCGGGACTCAACCCCCGGACCCCAGGATCAGGACCTGAGCCAAAGGCAGACCCTCGACCCCTGAGCCACCCAGGTGCCTGGAGCTGATTTCTCAGGATTGGACCATGAGGCCTTATGTGTCTTTGGTTGTGTTATACCCTTGGGCCAAATGTGTGGTACATGTCTGCAGTGAAGGTTTGATCTGAGGGTCAAGATGGCCAGCCTGAGTGAATTGACATTTTGAATGGACATAAAATAGATCTCAGTGAGGGGTACCTGGGTGGCTCAATGGGTTTGGTATCCCACTGTGGTTTTGGCTCAGATGGTGATCTCCAGGTCATGGGATTGAGCCCTCCCCCACCAAGCAAGAGTCTATTTGTCCCTCTCCCTCCCCTTCTGCCCCTCCCTCGCTCACTCATGCTTGCTGTCTCGCTCTCTCAAATAACATTTATTTTTAAAAGGTTTTATTCATGGGATCCCTGGGTGGTGCAGCGGTTTGGCGCCTGCCTTTGGCCCAGGGCGCGATCCTGGAGACCCGGGATCGAATCCCACGTCGGGCTCCCGGTGCATGGAGCCTGCTTCTCCCTCTGCCTGTGTCTCTGCCTCTCTCTCTCTCTGTGACTATCATAAATAAAATAAAATTCTTTAAAAAAAAAAAAAAGATTTTATTCATTCATTCATGAGAGACACACAGAGAGAGGCAGAGACACAGGCAGAGGGAGCAGCAGGCTCCATGCCCTCTCAAATAACATTTTAAAAAATAGTTAACAGTGGAATCTGGGGGCAGCCCGGGTGGCTCAGCGGTTTAGTGCCGCCTTCCGCCCAGGGCGTGATCCTGGAGACCCGGGATCAAGTCCCACGTTGGGCTCCCTGCATGGAGCTTGCTCCTCCCTCTTGCTCTTTCTTGCTCCTGTCTCTTGCTCTGTGTCTCTCATGAATAAATAAAATCTTAAAAAACAAACAGTGGGATCTGGAACTAAAAATGATTATCAAGACAGTTGTATCCAGAGTGAATGAGATCAGATCTCAGAGCTATTATATTTAGCACCAAATAGAAGACAGGTATCTATAAAGGTTTGCTGATTAACTAGACTAAGTTATATTTAAGGCAAGTGCTGGTTTTGCAGCTCAAAGCAAACTCAGCATTTCCTCATGACCTATTTTCTCTATAAACCACTTATTTCTTCTGGATTAAATGAACGTGCTCACCATTTTTCTACTTCTGAATCATATGCAATCAGAGTGGAGTAGGAAATTATTTCAGCTGTTCTGGATATCTATTGCTATTACAAACTACCCAAAAATTTAGTGACAACACAACAATTATTGTGCTTAGCAATCTGCAATTTGGGCAGGACTTGGTAGTGACAGTCTCTGTTCTACTTGGCATCAGTTGGGGCAGCTGGAATGGGGCTAGAGGAGCCTCTTCCAGCATGCTCACTCACATGTCTGGCAAATCATTGTTGGCTCTTGCCTGGGAGCTCAGCTGTGGATGTTGGTCAGAGGACTACTGGTTGGCAGGGAGGGGGGGGGGGGGGTGTCCTCAGTTTCTCTCCATTTAAATCTTCCCAGAGATGGTTGAGTTTTCTCACACCATGGTGGCTGGGTCCAAAAACAAATATTTCAAGAGACAGGAATTGGAAATTGCCAGCCACTTAGGGACTGGAAACTGGCACAGTGTCACTTCCACTGAATTCTATTAGTCAAATAGACATGAAGTCCATCCAGATTTTAGGAGAGGGGGCTTAAACTTCATTTGTAGATGGGAAAGATGTCAAAGAATTTGTGGCTAATTCCATTTCACCATTTCTGGGTTTTGTCTTGTTTTAAGATTTTATTTATTTGAGAGAGAAACAGAGCACAAATGGGGGAAGGGCTGAGGCAGAGGGAGAGGGACAAGCAGACTCTTTGCTGAGCAGGGAGCCCAACATGGGGCTGGATCCCAGGATCCTGAGACCATGACCTTAGCCAAAATCAGCCGCTTAACCGATGGAGCCACCCAGGTGCCCTACCATGTCTGGCTTTAAGAACAAATGGGCACAAAGATAATAATAGGTACCCATTTACTCAGGCATGTGCCAGTTACTGTGCTAAGCATGTATTCATATACATGGTCTCTTTTTGAAATACTTGAAACTCTATGAGAAAAAAAGAAACAACTCCTAAAGGTATTATCTTATAGATTAAGAAACAAAGGCTTAGAAGTACTTGCAAATGGGTGATAAGTGGCATCATTGAGCTGGAACTGGGTCCAGGCTTACTCCCAAGGTATGTTTAACTGTCATGCTATATATGGCTCCGATCCCTGAGCTGTCAAACAATACTCCTAGAAATCAGAACATGTTTTTCTATTAAAACAGAATGGTGGCCTTTAAAGAAAAAATTTAAGACTCACTTGAATATATTATGTTTTCCATTAATAATTTTTTTTAAGCTTTTATTTATCTATTCATGAGAGACATAGAGGCAGAGACAGACAGAGGGACAAGCAGGCCTCTCACAGGGAGCCCAATGTGGGACTCTATCTCTGGACCCAGGATCATGCCCTGAGCCGAAGGCAGACGCTCAACCACTGAGCCATCCAAGCGTCCCAATAATCATTTCTTAAATCCTTTGTGGGTAAGCATTAAAAAAAAAATCTTAAGGAACGCCTGGGTGGCTCAGTGGTTGAGTGGCTGCCTTTGGCTCAGGGCCTGAACCTGGATTCCCAGGATTGGGTTCCACGTTGGGCTCCTTGCCTGGAGCTTGCTTCTTCTTCCTCTGTGTCTCTACCTCTCTTTCTGTGTCTCTTATGAATAAATAAAATCTTAAAAAAAAAAAAAAACACAACAATTTAAGACTTATTTTGGGGGGTAGAGGCAGAGGGAGAGAATCAAGCAGACTCCCAGGTGAGGGAGTAGCCAGGTAGGGGGTTTGATCCCACAACCAATGAGATTATGATCTGGCCTGGGTGGTTCAGTCGGTTAACTGCCCAACTCTTGATTTCGGCTCAGGTCATGATCTCAGGGTCCTGAGATGGAGCACCCCTGTCAAGCTCCACGCTCAGTGCAGAGTTTGCTTGTCCCTTTCCCTCTGCTCCTCTCCCTCTTCTACTCTTGACGCTATTTCTCTCTCTAAAATAAAATCTTAAAAACAATTGTTTTAAGTGAATGAATAAAAAATGGACTATCTGGGCAGCCTGGGTGGCTCAGCGGTTTAGCGCCACCTTCAGCCCAGGGTCTGATCCTGGAATCCCAGGATCGAGTCCCACGTCAAGCTCCCTGCATGGAGCCTGCTTCTCCCTCTGCCTGTGTCTCTGCCTCTCTCTGTCTGTCATGAATAAATAAATAAAACCTTAAAAAAAAAAAAAAAAGACTATCTTGGAAAGAGCTGAACAGTTTCCTGGATTCAAGATACCTGAAATTCATGCAAAAGTCATTTTCTGCAAATGAAATTTTGATTTCTGTGATTGAATCCTTGTTTTCTGGTGTGCAAATGGCACCATAACTTTACCTTGCTTTATCAGTATCATTCCAGAAAGATAGGAATTCATTAAAAAATTTTTTTGGCTGGAACCCTGGGAGCATTTCTCCAATAAATCACTGAGAGGGCAGCCTGGGTGGCTCAGTGGTTTAGCGCCGCCTTCAGCCCAGGGCATGATCCTGGAGACCCAGGATTGAGTTCCATTCCAGGCTCCCTGCATGGAGCCTGCTTCTCCCTCTGCCTGTCTCTGCCTCTGTCTCTGTGTCTCTCATGAATAAATACAATCTTTAAAAATCACTGAAGAAATGCCAGCATTTAATTTTTTTCTCTGTGGTTATCAGTAAAAGCCTAGCTTTCAATTTCTCTTAGAATGCTTACATGCAGTGCAGAATATTCCCTTACATGCTTACATGCAGTGCAGAATATTCCCTTCTACATTGCTTGCTATTCCCAATTTTTTTTTCTCTTCTATGTGGTCTTTCCCGTTGCAGCAGTTCCAAGATTACAACTTTGCTCCCATCCCGAGTAACTTAGTATTGAAGTCCTTTTGTCGGGCAGCCTGGGTGGCTCAGCGGTTTAGTGCCGCCTTCGGCCCAGGTCGTGATCCTGGAGACCCAGGATCGAGTCCCGCTTCGGCTCCCTGCATGGAGCCTGCTTCTCCCTCTGCCTGTGTCTCTGCCTCTCTCTCTCAATCCTGTGTGTTCTCATGAATAAATAAAAAAAAAATGAAGTCCTTTTGTCTTATTGTCTAGTAAAGAATTGGAAAAGGCTATCTTATGAACAAAATTCAAGAGTAGATTTTTAGAAAGCTAATAGACTCTTGCATTCGATTTGTGAGATGACCTATTAATTCTGTCCACTTTTCTCCACTGAATTTATAGACCACCCTCACCTGTCTGCTGGACTTCAAAGTCTCCCTACTGGTTTTACTATTTCCCTGTTTTGCTTGTTCTCTGCCCTGCACTGCTCCTTCCTCACCCCTACCTTGTCCATTCTCCACATAGATGCTAGAACTATCTTTTAAAATCTCTTTGCTTTCTATTGCACTTAGGATAAAATATGAATTCCTCAACATGGCTTCATGAGTAGTCCCCTGACCTCTCCAACATGGGAGCACACTGTTCTACTCTCTCAGTTCCTACCTTATTAACTTCAGGAATCTTCCATCAGATCCTGAAGCTCACTGAGGTTTCTTCCTAGTTAGGCCTTTGCCTGCAATGCTGTGTTCCCATAGCTATGGAATCCTAGAAGCTTGTTCTCGGTCTCCATGCCTGGCCATGTCCTACTTTTCCCTTGACGTTTTTACTAGTGTTAGTTCCTCAGTAAGGTTTCTTCTGTCCCCTTCCACCCATCTAAATTAAGTCCTACTCATTCTCTCTCTCTCATAGCACCCTAATCTTTGAAGGCACTAACAACTTATGAAACAAATATATTGTCTTCTCCCCACTGTCAGACATAAGCTCCACAAACAGATATGTTTTGTATACCATGCAAAGTGCATGGTATACACCTAGTAGAACATACTAGGTGCTCAACAAAGATCTGCGGGATGAGTAAACGATTACTCTTGCTTCTTAATTCTAATACTTGACTCTCTCCTACCTTGGAAAGTAGCCCTTAAAACTGAGAGAAGGAAGTCTTGGAACCTTAGCAGCAGGTACCAATGAAAGTTGTGAAATCTTAGTCAAAAAAGGCAATAAATGTTTTATTTCTTCAATGCAAATTACTGTATTCACAAGCTAAAGAAGGTATATATATATATATTATATATATATATAATATATATATATATAATTTGAAATTATGGAAGACTAAAGACATGGAAAAAATCCAGCACCCCAACAAGTACGGCCAGGAAGGAAATCAGCTCTGTGATAGAACAGTTTAATGAATTACAAACAAGAAAGGGTGGGGAAGGAAGAAAAAAAAATGTGCATTGAGTTTAAGACACTGTAAAACTCAGAAGACATATTTACTATTCAAGTATAAACTCAGTAAGGACTTGGCATAAATTGAAAGGCAGCTGCTGAGGTACACCATTATAAAATAAGTTCTATGAATTTACAATTCTACCTTCCAATTTTCTGGGAGAAAAAACCAAACTCTTGAAGGTCTTCACTGGAGACCCTGAGAGGGATTAACACTTTTGATGAAGACATAGCAACAATCCATGATTGAATTTACTCTTCAAAAAACATGTATTTATTTAAAACAATAGGAATACGTGCTCTCAGACTGTCCTCTAAGAGTTTTTGAGACTGTTAGTTCAAGAGTTTCAAAGTATATTACTTCCAAAAACAATACTGATTTAAAAAAAATTTTTAACAAAAAACAAAAAACCTGATTTGATGGTACCTTAAAAATACCCTAAATACCAAATTTTCTCCAGTCTAACATTGCAATTAATTTAATAACTCCTCCTGCATTGTTAAAACATTTTTTCCTCAGAAAATGCGGGTACTGAAACTGGATAGAAACACCATGAATGTGAAAATACCACCAGTTTTCTGCAGTTAAAAAAAAACTACAATGTTCTTTGGAATCACGGAAATATCAAAAATTGGGTTTTTTTTCCACAGTCTGTGCACCTTCTTTTAGGCCCTCCATGTTGCTTGTAGCATTGACCTGTGTGGTTCTAGTTTATAGATTCAAGTCTTGCAGTGCAATATCCACGCTTAACACACCGGTGTCTCTGTGACCAATGGGGAGTTATGTTTAACCCAGAAATGCTGTTTACTTTTCCAAAATGACTTCTGCCTCAGATAAAAACTTTAGAATGAGACAATATATCCTGTTAAACAATCAAATGCACCCAACATGGAGAATTCCAGTGTGGTTTTAGCACTCAGGAGGGCACGGTCTCCTAGCGTTTTTCATGGAAGGACCACAGGCCTAGCTGTTAGCACTCAGCTTTCCTTGGCCTTAAAAGGAATTTCTCAGGGCTGGCAAGTTGGGTTAGATTCTAAGAGAATTTTGTCTTTAACAAACTACCATTTTTAGCATAAAATCTGGCCATGGCTATAAGTTTCAATGTGCGCACAACTGATTAGAGATGTTTGTTTTTTTTTTTTTTCTTTGTTTTTCTCTTCAACATTGGCTGGAATCAAGTAGAAATAAGTCCATGATGCCTCTTCACATGTGTCATGAAATATGAGAGATCTGTCTGACTCTAGACACTATTTCTTTACGACACAACGGGCAGGTCTCCAGTTGCAAGGCACAATCCATGCACAGGTCACTGAGGAGAAAGATACAAGTGCTGGTCAGGTTAATGCTTCAAAAGGGCAAACTGACAATGTGCCAACTAATCTAAAATATTAACAAGTTTGTTCAGTGAAAGTATAATCATTACACATGGTTAAAAAATGAACTAAATATATAAACCAACAATGAGTCTCCCTCTCATTTCTGATCCTCCATTTTCTTCTTCTGAGAAGCCAAAAGTTCAAGTAGATTCTTCTAGAAAGTCTGTAAAGTCTGTATGTACACGGCAAAAACTTACAGATGTGTGTATTGTGTAGGGATAGAACATGGTATTTTCCCAGACAGCTATTCAGCCCAATATTAAATTCCCATTTCACACTGCAGATTTGACACAAAGCCTTTATATGCCAAATTTTTCATTTGTATGTAGTTAGTTTCACTTCTGGGTTTCTGTTCTGATCCACTGTGCTGCCATTCTTTTTATATACTGGGAGCAAACTATAAGCCTTTATTTTAATAGATCTTAAGATGTGGTAGGTAGGGTGGGTCCCCTCCATAACTTTTCATTTTCACAATTTTCTTGCCTTCTATCATGTAAGCTCTTAAATTAGCATTTCTATTTCCAGGAAGGAAGAAAAAAAGTTGACCCAAATTAAACTTGGAGTTACGGGAAAATTGTCCCCTTTACAATACTGAGAGCTCTTTCAAGAACAGGCCCATTTATTCAAGTCTTGTACTACATTTAGTATAAAGTTTAAAAGTTTTCTTTTCATAGGCACCACATATTTCTTGGTATGTATTCTCAGATAGGCTTTTTTTTTTTTTTTTTTGGTAAAGTTTTTATTTACTCGTTTAAATAATCTCTACACCCAACAGAGGGCTGGAACTCAGAACCCCAAGATCAAGAATTGCATGCTCCATGGACTAAGTCAGCTAGACACCCCTGGTCTGGAGAAGGTTTTATAGAATCTTTTTTTTTTTTTTTAAGTTTATATAGAATCTATCTATTCCCTGAAAGTTTGAAATAATTCCTGAAAGTTTGAAATAATTCATCTGTGAAACCATTTGGGCTTTGTGCTTTTGCAGGTGTGTGTGTGTGTGTGTGTGTGTGTGTGTGAAATGTGGCTTTGATAATCATCTTGATTTCTTTTATGGTACTAGGAATGCTTAGATTGTTCATCTCCTCCCAGGGTCAGCTCAAGTCATTCAGTTTATCCAGATTTCCTTTCTTCCTTCCTACCCCTTTAAATTGTTGTTGCTGCAGAAAGTTGAGCTAAATTTTCTTATGATTATAGGTTTCCTCTTTTGATTCTGTTTTGTATATATCTACTATGGAGACTGCTAATACTTAAAGATACCTGGTTCTGAGTTTTTAGATTTTAGCCCCCATTCATGAGCACGCTTTGTGTGCAAAACCACTGAGAAGGGCCAGAGAGCCCAAAGCTGAGTAAGACCAAGTACTGCTCTTTGGGATCTCAACAACCTCGCAGAGACAAAGATTAAAAAGGGTGTTGAGATATCCATTCTTTAAACTTTGCATCTGCCCGTGAGGCTCTAATAATTAAAATCTTCAAAGGTGCTCAAACTGAGAATTCCAGGCTGCAGAGTTGATGCCAAGGAACAGCCACAGGTGGAGTCACTGGGCTTTTCTTTCACAAGAGAAACTGGTAAAGCTAAGGGTGAAATGAGATACACTGCCTGCACTTCCCTTCACAGCCAATTAGATAACAACCCATTGCAAAAGTTACCAAGGCAGAGTGAAGGGCCCAGGCTGAGCCACACCTGGAGGTGATAAACTGGGGTCCATCACTCTAGGCTCTGGACCCCCAGGAGACCTAGTGACTAAAGCTCTGCCAAAAGAAAGAGCAGGGCAGGTAGAAAAAAAAGAAAGAACAGGGCAGGGTACGGGATGAGCTGAGTTACAGGGAGCTGGTTTGGACATCACCCTCGGTACTGCTCATCCACATTCAGCACATATGCCTGGGCCAGGTTAGGGCTGGCACACTGCCCAGCTTCTGTTTCCAACCTTGGTGGGGAGGCCTTCTTGGGGGGCATTGTACTTGTTACTCTTGCTGATATTTGGACACTCTTCTATAGGATCCAGGCTGCCCTCTAGTTCATCTCCTATAACTGAACTTGGTTAGATGGGATGGAGGTGTTGCCTTCTCAATGGTTAGGAGGGTAGATAGTAAGTAAATGAGGAGGCCCTAAAAATAAAATTGAAAGGGATTTCCCAAGAGGATCATAAATATTATTAAAATCTTTACATTTTAGGGCAGCCCGGGTGGCTCAGCGGTTTAGCGCCTGCCTTCAGCCCAGGGTGTGATCCTGGAGACCTGGGATCAAGTCCCATGTTGGGCTCCCTGAGTGGAGCCTGCCTCTCCTTCTGCTTGTGTCTCTGCCTCTTTCTCTGCATCCCTCTGTGTCTCTCATGGATAAATAAATAAAATCTTAAAAAAAAAAAAATCTTTACATTTTGCGAGGTGAAAACTGTATTAAAATATAATACTGAGTAAAAAAAAATAAAAAGAGACGCCTTCCATCAAGCAGCTTCTATTTCAGATACTTTCTGGAAGATAGCCATGTTTTCCCTGGCAAACTCTAATTTCTCATTCAGTCCACTTTGTATATAATAAACTTTAATGGACAGATATGGAACTGTGGGGGATCCCTGGGTGGCTCAGCAGTTTAGCTCCTGCCTTTGGCCTAGGGCGTGGTCCTGGAGTCCCGGGATCGAGTCCCACACTGGGCTCCCTGCATGGAGCCTGCTTCTCTCTCTGCCTGTGTCTCTGCCTCTCTCTCTCTCTCTCTCTGTGTGTGTCTCTCATGAATAAATAAATAAAATCTTTAAAAAAAAAAAAAAAAGAAAGAAAAGAAAAAGATATGGAACTGGTAACACTGCATAGAGTCCAAGGGCAGGCAGCTCCTGGATGGGCCACAATGATAAGCAGATTACTTTGAGCTGAAAATAATCAAGGTCCTAGGTGCTAGAAAAAGTCTCAGGAAGAGACTGTACCTTCCCTGCAACTGTCTAAAAAATTTTTACATAGAATACCTGTTACCAGGAAAAGAATTATTAACACACTAAGAAACTTACCTGTATAACAGGGCAACCTTTGTTTTCCAGACATCTCCTCTCACCTTCCTGCTAATGGCTTTCTTCACCTTTTTACCTCCTGACTTCTGCCCCTTTCCTTAGCTTAGGAAGACATACTTACATCATTTTGTCTGTCTTTGGAATTTCTTGTCTGTGTGGATTCCCCATATATACAAAACTAAATTTGATTTTCTCCTGTTAATCTGTAGCATATAAATTTAATTCTGAGTCTAGCTAGAGGAACTCTGGACAGAGGGAAATTTCTTCCTCTCCTATAGCTGTAAAAGCAATTCTAGAATAGGATGAAATTTTACCAAATGCAATACACAAAAGAAATGACCAAACCCTCTTACCTATGTCCACATGGCTTCAACTGTGTGTCTGCTACTTCATCACAACACAGGGAGCAGCAGTTTTCCCGGATACTGACTTGCTTCAAAAGAGCAAGACGCCTGTGCCTGAGTAGAAAGAGTAGTCTGAAACTTATTTGGTCAACACATAAATGGGCCTATTAGCAGTGATACATATTAAATACTTTGAAAATGCTCTGTCCATATGAAGTACACTATAGGTATTCCTTAAGCTTTGGTCAGTAAGGTTCTCACTTGCATCTCATTTCAATCCTATAGTGATTTTCTATAGAAGAGAATGACAGAGGCAGTTATTCACATTTTGTAGACAAAGACATTGTTCATAGAAAGGATTTATGTAAGGTCACACACATGGTAAACAGATTCAGGAATCAAATTCAACTCCTGGTTCTCAGTCTAGTACTAGTTTTATTTTATTTTATTTTTTTAAAAGGTTTTATTTATTCATGATAGACACAGGGGGGACGGGGGGAGAGGCAGAGACACAGGCAGAGGGAGAAGCAGGCTCCAGGCCAGGAGCCTGACGCAGGACTTGACCCCGGGACTCCAGGATCGTGCCCTGGGCCAAAGGCAGGCGCCAAACTGCTGAGCCACCCAAGGATCCCTCTAGTTTTATTTTACCAGCAAATTTTCACCTTTAAGTCCTATAGCTCTGAGAGTTTGATGAAAAGCAGTATTTTCCCAAGAAAAATGCACACATATAAGTTCCTATACAATTTCAAGGTGTTTATGATAGTCCAGCACAGATTATTCTGGAAGCCCACACACCTCGGGGTAGAACCCTTAAATTACATGTTGACCCGTCTGAAATGGAAAAGCAGACAGGCAGAACTGCTTTGCTGAAGGTGCAGACCTGGTAGCTGGGCAAGAGAGACATGAAACATTCACTCTGTTCACCTTAAGCCTAAGTCTGGAAATTCAACAATGAAGAGAGGACTAAAAACATATCCCTGCCTTCACAAAGCTTCCACTTCATGGAAGAGAGACTAGAAAGAAACTAGGTGAGAAAGCAAAATATATAGAATTTTAAGTGCTGATGAGAAGTATGAAGAAAAAGCAGGGAGAAGGATGAGGTAGTGTGTAGGAGAAGCAGGGAGATACCATTTTAAATATGGCAGCCATGGGAAGTGACACTTAAGACATGAAGGGCATGAGGGAATGAGACCTATGATATCTGAAGAGACACTATTTGTGATATTGTAATTTATTTAAAGGTTTTATTTATTTATTCATGAGAGACAGAGAGAGGCAGAGACATAGGCAGAGGGAGCCCCATGGGGGACTCGATCCCAGGACCCCGGGATCAGGCCCTGACCCAAAGGCAGATGCTCAACCACTGAGCCACCCAGGCGTCCCTGATATTGTGATTTATAATAAATATACATTTGGTCTAGGTCTGGGTTCCTGGCATAGAGGTCCTAAAACCCTGGAAATTTCCTAAGAGAGGAGAGCAATAAAGATGTTTTGTTGTGTTAATTAGGTGGATACTGAAAAGCCCCTAGGTAACCTAAGATTTGGGCTGGTTGCTTTGCCAGGGGAACCAACCCTGTAATTAGCGGGTTGGAACTTTCACTCCTCCCCCACCTCCCAGGAGGGCTGAGGGGCTGGAGGTTGACTTCAATCACTAATGACCAAAGTTCTCATCAATCATGTCTCCTTAATGAAGCCACCATAAAAACCTGTGAGGAGAGAGTTTGAAAATCTTCAAGGTTGGTGAACACGTGGAGGTTTGAGGAGAGTGGCGCGCTCACAGGGCATGCAGGCTTCTTGCCTCTTCCCACATGCCTTGCCCTCCGCATTGCTTCCATCTGTTCCTATATTATATCCTTTTATAATAAACTAGTAATCTAGTTACTAGGAAAGTAAACTATTAAGTTCTGTGAGCCACTCTAACAAATTAATCAAATCTGATGAGGGAGTCATAAGAATCTTCCATTTTTAAAATTTCTTTTTAAATTTATTTTATTAATTTATTAATTTATTTATTTTCTTCAATTTAGACCCAGTCAGAAGCACTGTAAAAATTCACACTGGCAACAGTCATCTAAAGTGGGGTTGTAGGACAGCTTTATAGGACTGAGCCCTTAACCTGTGGGATGCGATAATCTCTCCAGATAGAGAGTGTGTCAGAATTGAGTTAACTGCTTGTGGTACTAGAAAACACACAGGCCTATTCTAGTAGCAAGAATAACCAGCACAAAGGCCCTGAGGCTACAATCTGGATGTTTCTGGAGCAGCAAGGCCAGGGTGGCTAAATAAGGAGCATGAACAAATAGGAGATAAAATGGGAGATAAAGGGCAGCCCCGGTGGTGCAGCGAGTTAGCGCCGCCTGCAGCCCAGGGCATGATCCTGGAGAGGATCATGGGTCGAGTGATCCTGGAGAGGATCCCTGGGTCGAGTCCCAGGTCAGGCTCCCTGCATGGAGCCTGCTTCTCCCTCTCTGCCTGTGTCTCTGCCTCTCTCTCTATCTCTATGAATAAATAAATAAAATCTTAAAAAAAAAAGGGGGAGATAAAATCAGAGAAATAACAAAGGAGAGGAAGGGACAGATCGTTTACAGCCTACAAGGTCACAGTAAGAATTTAAGTTTTCACCTTAAGTGAAATGAAAAGCCACTAGAGTCTTTTGAGCAGAAAAGGGTACAATCTGATTTAAGCTGTAACAAAATCATTCTGGAGGCTGTGTTGAATAGACTGAAGGGGATCCAGGCAGAAGCTAAATGTCAGGGCAAAAATGATACACGTAGGAAATGATGGCAGCTTGGACAATGGTGGCTGCAGTGAGAGTGACAAGAAATAGTTGGATTTGGGATACATTCAGAAGGCCCAGCCCCCAGGGTGGCTGAGGGATAGGATATAGGGAATAGCAGAAAGTATGGTGTCAAAGGTAACTCTGGGATTGTGGCCAGGGAACCTGGAATGATAATGGAGTTATTAACGAATGAAAGTAGCCAGCAGTTCTACAATCCTGGCCTCCAGTGGATGACTATTGTGGCTGAGAGGGGATATGGTTTGTCACTGTACTCTTGTTTTCTTTTGCATTTGAAGTTCCTCCTAATAAAAAGGTTGAGAGGAGGGATAAAAAAAGAATGAAGGAGAATTAGAGACAGTGAGTATATACCATATAGAATTTATAAGTTCCCAATTAGTCACAGGGCGATGATCTCCCACCAGGAAGCCAGAAAGGAATATATTCCAATGAGTAAACAGATACAAGGAAAACTGTCTTAGGCACATCCACACCTAAGGCTACAATCTGTAATGAGGTGCAACTGTAATGTTAAAGGGGTACAAGGTAGCAGCAGGAGGTTTACTTGGCCTCCACTGATTCTTATGTTGGTGCCACTCAGAGACCATGCAAGGTGAGGTTGTCCTAGCCTCTAACACCGCTCTCATTTAGGGCTGTCTGCACCTGGTGTCAAGCTGACAGGGAACTGAGAGACTACATAGAACCTGCCCGTAAAAGACTTTTTATAGGTGATACCTATTGCCATCTGACTTTTTTTCTTTTAAATATTTTATTTATTTATTTAAGAGAGAGAGAAAGAGAGAGAGTGAGAGAGAGTGCAAGAGCACAAGCAGGGGGAGGGACAAGGGAGAGGGAGAAGCAGACTCCTTGATGAGTAGGGAGCCCAACAAAGGGCTGGGATCCCAAGACCTTGGGATCATGACCTGAGTGGAAGGCAGATGTTTAAGGCAGTCATGCACCCTGTCATCTGACTTGCAAAGTTTAATTCTGCAGGGGTGGTTCACTAAGTGCTGGAGCAGTGTGAACTATGGCCAGCCTAATGCCAGGCTACATCCAAGAAGACAGGCTAAGTAAAAAGGAATGAGGCAGGACAGACGTGCAAGGTATCATCACTTCATATGTTCACCAAAAGGAATTTAAAGTTCAGAATCTCTGTCAGACACCAAGCCACGTGGCAGGGAAGTTCTAGGAGTGAACCTCAGGTTCCTGAGCTGGCATGTACGTGGCCCTTCTGCTCCTGCCATATCACAGAGGTTCTATTGTAGCAGGCAATGCTGCTGGGTCACCATGTGACATTTTCTGGTTCACTGGAAACTGCTGAGCCACTTTTGGCCTTGAGACACCGAGTCCAAGGTGAAGCACAGCCCAGAAGGACTGTTTACAGACCTGCTTTCTTAGCCACAACAGGAGCTAGGATTACAACACTGTGTTACAGATACCTTCAGGGGCATGACGGCTCAACCCTGGCTCCACCATAGCCAGTGGGACCTCCTTGAGTGCTGACAGATTCTGTCACTGATCTGACCCAAGTGGGGTTACTAGCAGGGATGCTCTTTCTCACATAGGCCCAGAAAGCTGCTCTGTTAAAAAATGATAACCTTTGGCTCATATGGTCAAATAAGCTCCAAGTTGAGGTCATTACTAGCAAGTGTCTGGAGTCTCTCCTAGCTTAAGGAACAGACCACGTTTATCACAGAGAAAGAAAAGCAGGTATTCATCCAGGAGACAATGCTGATCACAGTTTTTAGAAAAGCGGGGCTGTGGAATTTTATCCAAGATGGCATTCTCTGTCCTAATGGCAGCAGAGCAGTGTTGGCATCTTTGCCACAATGGCTAAACCCAACAGGAAGTCTATTTCAACAAATCCCAAAGTTAACAGCACATCTGTTAAAAGATATACTTGATTTCCTAATGTTTAGGACTTTTCATTGACCTTCAGGTAAAGTTAGTTGAGGGGCTTTTTTTTGTGTATGTTCATGTGTTATGTTGTCTGGTTTTTATACCAATGTTATTTAGTTCATAAAATTATTTGGAAGTGCTTTTTCTTCCTGGGTTCTGTAACATTTTAAATAGTAATGAAGTTATCTGTTACTTAAAACTTTGGTGGAAATCTCTTGTGAAACCACCTGGGTCTGGTGGTTTTGGTGGACATACTCCTTACTTTGATTCAATTAATTTTGTAATAACTGGTTTGTTTGTATCTCTTTGAGTAATTTATATTTCCTAGGAGGTCATCCATTTTACTCAAGTTTTCAAAATTATTTAAAAACTCAGGCTTTAAAATAAACAAACAAACAAATAAAAACCCAGGTTTTAAAAATTATTTAAAAGCTGAAAAAAAGTCTCAAGGAACTGTTTCAGCTTCTCACGAAATGCGGTGAAAGTCTGCAGACAGCCTAAGTGGTCTCCTTACCTTGGCAAAATGATTTTCTCTTCAGCTGTTAGGAAGGCGTAGTCATTAAAAGTGCTAAATTTCATAGATGGTGGATATTTGAATGGTTTAGCTCCAAAATTGAACTCACATTGTTGATATGACATGAAACTAGCTGCAGCAAAAAATCCAGATCTAGAAATAAAAACAATGACAGAGGTCAAGAGAATTCATGAAAAAAAAGTAATACTCATACACAAAGTGGCTTTTATATGTTGTACCCTAGCAGAAAGGAGGGTGACAGATTCTGTTTACTAAACTAGATAGGGCTGTGACCCTGACACTATCCTGCCCTCATCTTCCATATCAAACTTTGGGACCATTTTAAGTATGATCAAATGGGCCCCCAATGACTCAAAATAAAATTATTTCTCATTACAACTGACCATATAAGTGGACAAAGTCTTTTTCTGGAGAAAAGTGAATCCCACGTATCTACTCAAATTTTTGACTAAGGAAAGCTACTTACACAGTAGATGAAAAGACTTGCTTCTCAGGAGGCAGCTGGTTGCCATTTAAAAAGAAGATCATTTGCTTTTCATTCAAGTCTAACAGAAATCCTACTGTGTCTCCTAGAGGATAAAGTGGAACATTATTAGGGTAAGGGTTTAGTACTGCCAGGGTTCTGCTCAGTGTCTCAAGCGTTAATTAAATACACCACTGTATAAATCTGTAGCTATGTATTAACACATTCACCTTCCTCACTTTTTCTACAGCTGATCTAATACTTTAAAGTACCATTAAGAAGAAAATGCTGCCAAGTAATCTGTGACAAACTATCAATTTTAGGTTTCACCTCAATATCAAAGATGTTAGAATGTGGAAAAATGTGCATTTTGGGATCGGTGAAATATGGCCAGGTCCAAATCCTGTGCTTCCTTGCCTCTCCACTGAGTAACAACTCCCAGAGATAACAACTGCTCAAAAGCATGTTAAAAAAAAAAAAAATCATTCATCTGCACTCAAAGTTTCTGCCTTTTAAACTGTAAAAGATGGGCGGCCCAGGTGGCTCAGCGGTTTAGCGCCACCTTCAGCCCAGGGCCTGATGCTGGAGATCCGGGATTGAGTCCCACGTCAGGCTCCCTGCAGGGAGCCTGCTTCTCCCTCTGCCCGTGTCTCTCTTAATAAATAAATAAAATCATAAAAAAAATTAACTGTTAAAAATAATAAACATGCAATTATACAGTGAAGACAAGAAATATGGATACTCAAAGCTGGTGGAGAAGAATCTGTCAATAGATGGCAAAAGCCTTGAAGTTCTATATCCCCCAAGCCAAAGAAGTTTCCCTTCCAGGGGTTTATCCTGAGAAAGCCAGAATGGTTTGTAATATTTTTTTAATCATAATTTTCAAAAGCAAAAATCTAATTGTCCAACCCCTTGGGAGCATTGGTTGATATAGTATAATGATATAATGGGTTATTGAAAAAGCCATTAAAAATAATGTTATTTAATAATCTGGAAAGCTGCTCAAGGCATATATAACAACAGCAAAAAATATACCAAATTTTAAGTGTTTAAAAAAAAAATTAGAGGTCCCTGGTTGGCTTAGTTGGTTAGGCGTCTGCCTTTGGCTCAGGTCATGATTTCAGGGTCCTGGGATAGTGCCACACATTGGTGGTGGTGGTAGTGGTGTGTGTGTGGGGTCTCTGCTCAGCAGGGAGTTTGCTTGTCTCTCTCCCTCTGCCTGCTGCTCCCCCTACTTGTGCTCTCTGTCAAATAAATAAAATCTTTAAAAAAAATTATAAGGGATTTTCAGTTTGCTTTTCTCCTATTTTTCAAATTTTTATGCTAAGTGTATTACTTCAGTAATCCTTTTCAAAATTATTAAAAACACAAGTGAGGCAGTCTTTGTAGACAGTGCTTCCATCTTCAGGTCTGCTAAATGGAGAGCTTTTATGTTCCTTTAAGAACCTGCCAGCTGTTAAAATGAGGGCTTATATTGGCTTTTCAGGTTTCTCTTTTCCCACACTATCATTTGAGCTAATTAGGTGGAGCCATCCCCTCACAGCAGTGGTCAGATTCCTGTTCTCTTAGCATGCCTTTAAAGTCAGTTGACATCCATAATGCTATTGGTGCAGGAAACCGAGACAGAGATGCTTAGAGAAGGAGTGGAGTTCTTTCCCCAATATTGTTCCATGCTGAGGGTAAAATCCTTCCAGAGGTTCTATCCCCTACCATATGTCTCTACATCTTCAAAATGAAGTAGGACCATTAGAAGGCCTCCCAAGAATACTATCCTCCAGTGCAATGGTGCCATAGCAGGGGGAAGCCTGTTTTCACTGTGTTTAGTTGGGGATAAAAAGATTCAACAATCTTAAACCCTTTAACAAATTGTATGACTGTAACTTTGCTGCTTGAATCTTTCCTTAATAAATTGTTTTCATGGGTCTAAGGCATTGGATACTGCAAAATGGATGGAATGAACACTGACTGGGTCAAAAGAGACCATAAGTTGATAAAATATATTCCTGCTAAAATCCTAGAGCCATGATTGACAGTCCTGGCAGTATGCGCCTCCTGCAGCATCCCAAGCCTGAGGTCTGGAGAATGGAAGCTGGGCAGGTATGTTTAAGACTTAAAGTTCTCAAGTGGTCCTTAAAAGCTTCTCTAGAAGGGCCCAGAATGTGGCAGAAGAGTGCCTTTTCCCCAGCCATCTTTACTCTGAAAAATCTTCATTTTACTGGCATTACAATTTCAGCATCCTCAGTATTTCCCTGGATGCTGTGATTCAAAACATGTACCCAGAGGGATACCTGGCTAGCTCAGTCAGTGGAGTGTGCTACTCTTGATCTTGGGGTTGTGAGTTCAATAAAATGGCACTCATATTAATCTTATCATTTCCCCCCCTAAATTAAGGATTTTATAATCTGAAATGATTTTGCTAAAGGAAGGGCCCCACCAGAGGTGAACTTATCAGAATACTGGTCACATCCATGACAGGGAATACAAAGGCTCATATCCCTTTTTCACATAAAATCTTTTTCCATTAAAATATTTTAAGGCCTAACATAATAGATGCCTCATCATAACCAGATCTTAATCTAGTCGATAAATTCATGACAGAGAGGAATGAATACCTTCTTTCCAGCACGGGTGTAGGTGAGGCTTACTTCTGGCATTGTACCAAATCAGCTGCCGGCAGCCATCGTATGCACAGGAGTATTCATCGTCCCCAATGCCGTAGCCTTCCTGGAGGGAGACAGGGCCCAGAAAATTAGCAAGCTCTGCCTGCTGTGTTCAGGGAAAAGATGGTGTGTCTTTGTAACCATTAATCTGGTGGCTGGAATTTGAAGCTTTTTGGATGAAGGGAGCCTATGGTTCTTAGAAGATACTAAATTCTGATGTGCCCTGGTTCTCTGTGACTAGATAATGGCTTTACCAACAAATATCTCCCAAGTTTTCACATTTGTTAGTTCACTGAATCACTAACATTTTGAGGCTGGTGCCATCAGACTCCACTTTTAAGGGGAAATAAAGGCTCCGAGGGGTCAACCATGTTGCCCAAGGACAAATCATTACTCAGAAAGTCTGGACACTGGAATCTTCTGATTCCAAGACCAGTGTGCTTTCCACTTCATTGCAGTTGGGCAAACACCTTTCTTGCATGTAGTAGACTTCACAAGAACCACATGCTCAGAGATGTCAAAATTGGAGACAAGAGAAAGGTTATAGTGGATAATCAGCTAATAGCTATTCTGAGGTAGGCTCAACTGGAGCATTATATAGGTCCTTGGCAGCTTCTTTTGATTACCTTTTAAGTTATTTTATTGTTAAAAGGGTGGAGGGCTATTAAATTAAGTGCTTATGAAAAAATAGAACAGAAGCAGCATGCATATCAGACAATTGCTATCTTCCTTCAAAGGCCAAAGGTGAAAGATTGTTAGTGGAGAAAAGAATTGAAAATGTGGGCCAAATCCAAGCAAGATCTCAGGTCCTGGTGATGGTCTGCTTGTTCTTTCTTTTCTTTTCTTTTTTTGAAGATTTATTTATTCATGACAAACACAGAGAGAGAGAGAGAGAGAGAGAGAGAGAGAGAGAGAGAGAGACATAGACAGAGGGAGAAGCAGGCTCCTTGCAGACAGCCCCAGTACAGGACTTGATCCCAGATCCTGGGATCACACCCTGAGCTGAAGGCAGACGCTCAACCACTGAGCCACCCAGGTGTCCCTTTTTAAAATTTGTATTTAAATATTTTATTTATTTATTTATTTATTTGAGAGAGAGAGAGAGAGAGAGAGGGAGAGAGAGAGGGGCAGGCAGAGGAAGAGAACCAGGCTCAATGCAGGGAGCCCGACGTGGGACTCGATCCCGGGTCTCCAGGATCAGGCCCTGGACTGAAGGTGGTGCTAAACCGCTGAGCCACCGGGGCTGCCCTCCCCCTCCTCCTTTTTTTTTAAAGATTTTATTTATTTATTCATGAGAGACACACAAGAGAGAGGCAGAGACATAGGCAGAGGGAGAAGCAGGCTCCCTGTGGGGAGCCTGATGCAGGACTTGATCCCAGGACCCCGGGATCATGACCTGAGCCAAAGGCAGATACTCAACCACTGAGCCACCCAGGCGCTCCTGGTCTGTTTGTTCTATGGGGATAAACAATGTGGTGAGGAGATCAAATCCACTTTTTTTTTTGGTGGGCTCCACGCTCAACATGGGGCTTGAATTTATGACCCTGAGATTGACTTGCATGCTCTATTGACTGAGCCAGCCAGATGCTCCAGTGAGGAGATCAATTGGAAAAAAGGCTCGAACATGTTCCTTGCACTACAATATACTGAATTCTGATGAGTGTTCTCCAAAGAGAAGCTTCTGAACTAGCTGTTATAAATGCATTATGCAGACTATTTTTTTTAAATTTTGTTTATTCATGAGAGACACAGAGAGAGGCAGAGACATAGGCAGAGGGAGAAGCAGGCTCCATGCAAGGAACCCGATGTAGGACTCGATTCCGGAACCCCAGGATTACCCCCTGAGCCGAAGGCAGACGCTCAACTGCTGAGCCACACAGGTGTCCCTATGCAGACTATTCAGGACTTAAATAAATTTGCATCTTCCTGTCTGTAGGCAGAGAAGAAATTCATCAGTTTACTTAGAACACCTTGCTTCCTTCAAAGCCTGAACAAGTAAAAAACTTATTTTTTATTTTATGGGTGTTGGATATAGGCAAAAGACAATTCTTTTCTACCTTTACTTTCTAATGTCCTAGGAAGTCCTCAATGGAACAATTGATAGAAATTTCTAGAAGATTCCTAGCCACAAGAATTGGTTAATAGCAGACCTCACCATGCAATGTCTTCCATATCTTGATAAATTTCACAGTGGGACAAAGGTGGAGCTCTATTAATTTCAACCACAGATCTCTACAGACTAAGAAGTAGGTGTTTCTGCCAAGCAGAGATGCACTTTAAAAATTCCTTTGAGCTGACATCTCAGAGAACAATCTAGATGTACTATACCCTCTGTCAACCTGAAAACATTTCCAGCAGGGCTAACTATGGTTTCTGCTGGCTGAGACAGGTAAATGAGAGGACAGGGTAGCTAACTTAGTACTTGGGAGTGATAATTTTGATCTGCTTGTTTATGGTCACATATATTACATATATTTTAGTCATGGAAACATTATTAAAAACAAAGTTTTATCCATAACTGTCATTCACAAAATATTTTGAACCCTCGTCCATGTGGTGACACGATCCTTTTTTCTGCTGTCCAGCATCCTAACTGCTTCCTGTTTTATGTAATGTAATGAAGATACAGGGTCCTGCCTCCTGCTCTGGAGGTGGAAGGGTAGGTTGGCCAACTGGATTGTTCTAATAGACACCCAGTATGGTATGAGTGACCCCACATAAAGGGATGGTTAGGACTGATTTGTGGCAGAAGCGTTGGCATCCTGGCCTTTTTTTTTTTTTTTTAAAGATTTTATTTATTCATTCATAAGAGACACAGAAAGAGAGGCAGAGATACAAGCAGAGGGAGGAGAAGCAGGATCCATGCAGAGAGCCTGATGTGGGACTCCATCCCAGGAATCCGGGATCATTCCCTGAGCCAAAGGCAAATGCTCAATCACTGGGCCACTCAGGCGTCCTTCACTCTTCTCATCTTTAAATGGGGAGAACACCTTTCCCCCAGGTGTTCAAATTCTTGAAAAGATTAGAGATAGCATATAAAAGATTTGTCACGTGGTAGATGCTCACGAGAGGGCAAAAGGTATTTCAGATAACTTAAGATGCACCCTTAAAGATTTGCTCCACCGAAACCTCCATAAAAATACACAACACAACAAGATAAGCTATTCTGTGGGTGACCTGAACAAGGACTACTGTTAAGATTCTCATTTTAATGCTCTGTCTCTGAGTCTGACACTTTAAACACTGAAGCCCAAGCAGTAAGAGTTAAAGCAAGAGGCACTGTGAAGAAACCTCAAGTAAGCAAGAGGCACTGTGAATAAACCTCAAGTATTTAGAAACTGGGTATTTCTAGGGATGACTTATTCCATAAAACCACACCCTGTCTATACAGGCACAAAGATTCAGAATTACCAGAACAATGTCTATTTGAAGCAAAGTTTTCAGTTTGGCAACATGATTAAAATCCTACATTTGGGGAAAGAGATAGCAGACTCCATTGATTTCTAACAGGGAACCAACCTGTGCTTGGATTGGGGTAAATATATATTTTTTGTTTTTTAAAGAAAGGAATTCAAAGTCTATCAGACAATTTAGAGAGTAGGAAAACATCTTTTTAAGCCTCTTAATTTGAGGAGCCAAAGTTTCTCCAACTATATGGGAGAAATCAGTTTAATCTACCAGACAAAATGATCCAGCTTCACTGATCAATAAAAAAAATTTTAGTCATTCAGAATCATATATACTACACATAGATCTGTGGTGTGTTTGCTGCCAAATGAAGAGAAACAAATGTTATATCAAAGCTTTCCCCCCAAAGGAATCCATCTTTCTTCTAGTTCTGGAACAATTTTTTTTTTTTAAGATTTTATTTATTTATTCAGGAGAGACACAGAGAGAGAGGCAGAGACACAGGTAGAAGGAGAAGCAGGCCCCATGTAGGGAACCCAACATGGGACTTGATCCCGGGTCTCCAGGATCACATCCTGGGCTGAAGGTGGTGCTAAACCACTCAGCCACCCAGGCCGCCCAGGAACAATTTTTTTTACATCCAAATGAAGAGTCTAGCTAATTCTCTGAGATTCTTCCCATTTTCAAATGCAAAGAGAACAGGAAGGAGCCTGAATTGTAGTTTGAGATTCTTTAGGTCCTTCCCTCAGTCTCAGTTTTCTCATCTGGGAAATGGAAATTCTGAAAGTAAAAAAACTGTGGTGGGAATCAGACTACTGGCTCTAAGATAGTGCTCTGGAAATGAAGCCCCCTTTCCCCCCCAAGTCCTAAAAAACTGTCTTCAGGATATCCTTTGGGGCAGGCCGTCAGGGTAACTGATACTACCTGCTTTAAAGCAGGTGAGAACTAAGGTCAGAACTAAGAGACTAATTGGCATTGTTCTCCAGACCCACATACTAACTTTTATGGTGCCACAATCAAGCCCCACGCATCCAGGTTTTAATTAAGGTCCAGTCAATGAGGAAGCCCTTCATCAGGGAAATTTCCCAATGAAAGCAATCACAGACTGGGCTCTAGTCTCCATCCTGGACAAGAATCTGACCTCTTCACTCGCCCTCTTCCTCCAGTTGTCTCTCCAACAAGGAATTTAGCCACACACAGTTCCAAGATGCTATACAGCTTTGCTCAAAGGACCCTTCTGAAACTATGCTTCTGACAGGCAAGCTCAGTTTGGTTCACGTCTAAAACCCATCCTAGGACCTTACCTATGGGAGACTATTGTTTAGATTAACAAAGTAATTCAAGGGGTGTTCCAGTTCGAAGAGTAAAAATCCTGTGTCCACAAAATATTCTAGATCAAAACTGGATTAATTCCAAACAGCTTAAAAATTGCAATAACACAAGAAGGAGGGCAGCCCCGGTGGCCCAGCGGTTTGGCACCACCTTCAGCCCAGGGTGTGATCCTAGAGACCCGGGATCGAGTTCCATATCGGGTTCCCTGCGTGGAGCCTGTTTCTCCCTCTGCCTGTGTCTCTGCCTCTCCCTCTCTTTCTATGTCTGTCATGAATGGGTGAATAAAATCTTAAAAAAAAAAAAACAAAAAAACAAAAAACCCAAGGAGGCTGTTCAGGCTGGGCATCGGAAGGGCATAAATTGGCAAGAAATCAACATCTGTAGGAAAGGGAGGAACTCCAGCCTCTCATACTCAAGTAGCGGTAGCTGAATCCTACTTCCTCTAGCAGGTTTCATCTTCCCCCTACACGACAGCTTTCTGTAACAGAAGATAAATGCTAAATATCGAAAACAAATGTGCCTACTAGTTACAAGGTAAAAATCAAGTAAATGAAGTCAATCCAACATCTAGAACTTTATGAAAGGAAGAGAATTCCTACAAAGTTCTTACAGCTTAAATGCGAGGTAAAAGTCATCACAGATCCCAATATAAAAACTGAGCCAGAGATGTGTGGCTGGGGCTGGAGGAGAGCCTACAAAGACAAAGGACACACCTAACCTCTAGGTGAAAAAACTCGAGGGGAAAAAAAACTGAGGGGCAATTTTCCTTGTGTTTTCCTATTTTGGAAACAGGTTAGCAAGCCCTGCAAGGGATCTGGCAGCATGTGATTCAGCCCAAGAAATGATTATTGTGCAAACTTACCTGGAAAATTCATGTCCTCCACCCACTCACCAAAAAACTGCTGTTGTCCCCCTCTACACAGTTCTCTAGGGTACTCACATGATTGAGAAATTTGCTATCTCGTGTGGCCCAGCCAATCTGCATGACACCAGAAGTGACCACGGTGACTTCGTAGTACCATACCCCAGCATCCACGCAGAAGGTGCAACGCACGCTTTCAAAAGAGGAGGCATCACAGCGAGCCTGGCAAAACCAAAGCATGTGACAGCCCACCATCAATGCCTGAAGACCACGGAAGATAAATGACCGCCCAGAGGTGGAATGTCTTCTTCCTTATTGAAGTTGCTGGTAGATGGTCGTTTCTTTCTCCATGCATCCTCAGTGACACAAAGTGCAAAACAGAGTGAAAGAGGCTCTTTTATAGTTTTATTCTCAGGGAGTTCTAACAGGCTTGGAAGGCCTCAAAGATGGCTGCAGTAAGCATTCATGAGGTTACTGGCTTCTTTTTGAAGTACTTACATACAGAGCTTTACCCCCCCCCCCCCGGTAGAATCTTTGGCAAATGCGTCAACATGGCCTTAACCTGTACTTGTTAGGATGCAGAGAGGAGGACATTGAAGGGTATAAGACGGGGTTCCTAAAAATAATCTAAAGTAGAAAACTACGGCAGGCATTTGGCAATAACGTAAGATCAAAGAGCTGTCTACAGCCATTCTTCAAACAGCTCTTTCATCTTGAGGTGTCTGGTGCCTGATGGTGCCTTCCTGCACATAAGCAGCTTTCATCAACCTGCACCACAAAATCAGCAACATCTCCAACATACAGGGAGGAGGGGAAGCACAAGACAGAATACAACTGGTGATGCAGGGATTTAAAAAGGAAGAGCCTCTTTTAACCTTTGGATGAAAAAGATGGCAGAGATTGAAAGACATATTTGAATCAAATTGTCTACAGAGAACAAACTGAGGGTTGCTGGGGGAAAAGGGGGATGGATTAAATGGGTGATGGGGATTAAAGAGGGAATTGGTTATGATGAGCACTGGGTGTTGTATGTAAGTGATGAATCAATAAATTCTATACCTGAAACTAATTATTACACTGTATGTTAACTAACTGGAATTTAAATAAAAACTTGAAGCTATAAAAAAACAATCAAATTATCAAATATTATAGTGCTTACTATCTGTATAGCACCATGTGGGATATAGAAGAGTAAGTAATATCCCAAACACCCTCTTTCTGCATGCACCCTCTACCTCTAAACACTATAAGAACAGGACATAAACTTCCATGTATTCTGCAAGAAAGTGCTCTTTGTTCGGAACCAGGGTGTGAAAGATTTCCCCCCACATGTGCCATCTATGGAAGTTTTACCTCCAGTCCATGAGGCGAGATCTTCAGGTACTCGCTGACATCGTTGCTGTTCAGCATGGCCCTAATGCTATTCAAGTCCACTTTCTCATATGTCAGCTGCCTACTGTCTTTTAAAACTGTGAAAGAAAAAGTGGTCATGTTTGTAAGGCAGGCTGTTGTGGGAAAAAACCCAGCATCCTCACTGACTGCCATTCTAGTTAAGAAGTGCAGGTGCTCAGAAATGGCAGAATTGTAGGGAGACTTAAAACCTTTCCCTCCTGCCACACTATCATGTGAGGACCAACCAAGCAAAAGCTAGGACAACTAGGACAGCACGGCTAGCTTTATGCTTCTGTTAACTGGATTTCTTATTCTGCATGCAACAAAACCCAAATTATACTTTTTTGAAACAATTCTTTCACTGGCACCATACAGGCCGTGCATAAAATAACTCTCCACAGTGCTGTGGTATGGAGGAGGGATATACACATTGACCATACTTTAGCATGTGCTAACTATGGAGGGGGAGCGAGGATTTAGTAGTAGGACAGTGTCAGTTCTAGCAGCCCTTAGAGGAGAAAAAGAAAAGCCAGGAGCAGCCCTCCTGGCATAGGTAAGATGTATCTTGAGTTTTGAAGAGCCATTTTAGGACAGGGAGAAGGGTAAAGAGAAGGAACGCCAAGTGAGGGAAAGGCCTAGAGGTAGGGATGACTGGGGCCTGCTTGCAGGACAGTGAGGTAATAGTTTGTGGAGGGAAGAGTTGATTGGACACTGACATCTGATTAATGGCCCTGATGCAGCAGGAAGGAGGGTAAAAGTTTTTGAATAGAAGAGTGCTGGAATTAGAAGTGTGCCATATAATTCTTATTTGGATGATCTCTAGAATACTTTTCTGCTACTTCACCTACAGTGTAAGCCCTTACAAGGAAAGCATCATACTTGCTATTACAAAATGAAGAATGGTGACCCTATGTAAGAAATGGGTTTGGACAAAGAAGCAGGCATTTTAATAAAGGACAATGTCTTATCTACTTACAGAGATTGTCTAAGCTCCACTGGGCACAGAAGCCTACTTGACGCTTCAGATAATCAGGATCATCAGCCCAGGACTCCAATGTGACAAGCCGGTCACTAATACTGGATTCAGAGATAGTCAATTTATTTTCACCTGTTTGGGAAGACAGAAACCTTAGAGCAACCATGAAAGAGTAGGATGATTTGTGGGCGAGGTAAACAGGTGGGTAGGAGCGAGGAGAGGCGATCAGAAAACTTGGAAACTAGAATAATGACATAGCCCAAGAGCCTCACCTGTTTTCGGGTAAGTAGCAACCTTATCACTAACTTCTTAGCTATAAAAAGTGAATGACAATGGTCACCAAGTTCTCATTCTTAGGTGAGAAAACTCTTAGCTTCTATCTCTATTACATCTTACTGGCCTTGAGGCATCTACCCAGACAAAAACAGAACATGTGCACGTTTGATGGGGCTTAAAGCAAAAGCTCATTCAGTAAGTAAGAAAAATAAGATTTTTAACAACCGATACAGAAGATCATTAGTGTAAGAAGTCACTATACCTACTTGTCTGTGCAAACTTTTCCAGTGCGATAAGTGCAAAAAGCATGACTGTGGGGTGGGACTGTAACTTCTGAAAGACAACAAAAGATAAAAAACAAAAAGAAACATCATTCCCCTGCAGAGGCAGCAAGTGAGCAATTTCCTCTTCTTATGTCATGTGTGCTAGATTTGTTGTGAGCAGTCATTAAAGTTTTACTCATCTAAGTCCTCAAATCTCTGTTTGCTAATACTGTTAGTAATGAGGAACCAAGTTAGAGTCTCGTAAAATCTATTTTTTTTGAAGTCATGGGGTCCATTTATAGATATGCAGATTTCAAAAGTATTTTGTTAAATGCACTATGTTATTCTACTTAGTAACATTTATATTAGGGCTTTGTGAAATAAAACCATGCTGATTCTTACATTCATTTAAGCAAGCCAAATGGAAACCTAGAATTGTAGCTAAGAATGACTTTTACTCAGAGCCCTTAAAGGAACCATTCATCATTACCAAGTTACGAAATGATAAATGATTAAATGAACAACCAATGGCTTAGTTTTCAATCTGTTCTCTGAAAGGAATCACAGAAATGCTAACAGTGGGAGGGAGAGCGTTCTTCCCATTACAGTTAACTTCCACAGGTGTGTGCATTTATCAGCACCCCTTCTCATAGCTCCATTTGGAGCCTGCAAAGGAGCTCTAGAACATTAGATGATTCCTACTTACTTCCCTGGGGCTCAAAGGTTCTGCAAAGCTCATATAACCACCAGCCTGCCCCATAGCAAAGCCTGTTTGGCACCCTGCTTCTTGCCATATCCGCTTTCAATCCCTCTGTCTGCTTTTTCTGGCCCTGAGCCCTTTCCATCAGGCTGTCCAGGCCTGTCCTCCTGTCTCTGAACACTGTCTCCTGATCAGACAATTTTCACTAATATGCCAGGAGCATGGCCATTCCTATCTCTGGGCTTCTGCTGGTGATACCTTTAGCCAAGAAACCCATTTTTCCCTCCATTGTACACGGACAAATCCTAACTTATGACGTGACCCAGCCAAGGTCCAAACTCCATGAGGAAGCCTGTCTCCCACAGCTCTCTAGCATTCACCACTCACATCTTACACCTTTCCATCACATTCTCAGAACTCTTATGGCACTTAGTCTAAAATACCTGATTTTGCCCTTAATCACATCCTGTCATAAAATGCAGGCTAAGTGTCTTGTCTGGGTAGTTTTGTTCCCGCAGTTAATCAGGAAGCTTCTTGAGGGCAAAGGACTATTATACTACTTTTGTATCTCCACAGTGCTTGCTTAGCATAGTAGAATGTGTTTTACATACATATCATATAGGTACCGAAAAATAAGGTATTTTCTAGATTTTGAAGGTCAATGCTCACTTGGCCTGCAAAAATACCTATTAGAAATATAGACCAGACAAGTCTGCAGTCCAGCAGTATGGGCAATCTGACAGCACAACTTCAGAAAACCATAAGCTTCACAGACAATAGATCAAATACTCTATGGCAACAGTTATAAGAGCAGTAGCCAGGAGGGGAGGGAAGGAGTAGAGATTTATATATACTGGCAATCTGACCTGACAGTTTCCTGGCTTGGAATGCCATGTAATTTTGTTTCCACTGTGGAGGTCCCTACTACCATTTGGCAGACTCTAAGGACATGCACACAAAAGCCAATCATAGCAGCTATCTTATGACTAAACTTAAAACCAGACCAACTTGGCTGCTTTTGCTTGTAATGAATTCCTATCCCACTCTCATTTTTTTTTTTTTTTAATATAAGAGGGAATAGATGAACACTCAGGAAGCACCTGCAAATAAAATTTATAACCAATTCCATAATCTGTGCCAGTGGTTAAGCTGGCAATTTTAGAAAAACACACACTTTTAGATGACTAAGAATAACTGGCTTCGATGCCTTACTTACCAGACACTGCAGCAAATATTCCAGTATTCCTGGGCTAAGTAAGCCTATACTTGCGGGACCTAGACAAACACAACAAACATGAGATATAATGAAATGGGCCATATTATTTTTCATCAGTACAAATTGCTTTTTAGAACTCTTTGACAAGGTGCTCTCATGCATGCTGTCTTATTTTCTTATTTAAGTCTCTTGCTCTGAGGCAGGGAACAGCAGCATTCCCATTTCACAGCTGAGCAAGTGAGCCCACAGTGGAATGAGTCAGGCCGGTGCACCTGGAGCACACATGGCAGAGCTAGGACCAGTAACCAAGTGTCCTGACTCTGAATCTGTTGTTTCTTCCATCATACACCATCTAACTAGCTGAGCTATTCACCTGTATTTGGATATTGCCTAAAGTGGGTAACGTTCATAAACAAGTTAAATATCTGCTTCTTTTCTTAGGAATGGCTCCAATTTAAAATTCCTTTCTTCTTCCCTGACTTAGAACATCTCCAGTATCTGGCTAAACTTTATAAAAGTGTATTCATGTATGGTATCTTTTTTTTTTTTTTAAGATTTTATTTATTTATTGAGACAGAGAGAGAGACAGAGGGAGAAGCAGGCTCCATACAGGGAGCCCGACGTGGGACTCGATCCCAGGTCCCCAGGATCACACCCCAGGCTGCAGGCGGCGCCAAACCGCTGCGTCACTGGGGCTGCCCTATGGTATCTATTATATGCATAAACATATACCTATATAAATATTTATTATACTGAATTGAGTCTTTTATTCTTAATTTTAAAGCAAATAAGTAAAAATTTTTCTTTTAAATGTCTCTGAGAATCCTCAAAGCTATATTAGATTGCAATCATCTCTTTGGCCTTTTGAATAATTTTTTTCCAGTTAACTTGTTCTTGGTCCTCTTTTTTTTTTTTTTGGTAGTAGTGGTGGGTGGGGGAGAAACACTCCTTTTTGGTATGGCAAGTTTGATTAAAGTCCTGCAGTGCAATCTTCCCCTTTATGTCAAACCACTGGAGAGCTTTCTTGGTAGAGGTTCCCAGTTACCTGCTAGTTTCTCGGCTAAACAGCCTAGGACTGCAGATGTGTTTCTGTGTTTGGCAGGATGACCAGAGTCCTGGCAAGCTACTTCTCCATTTAAATTCAGAATCTCAGTCAATTTCTGGAGTGCATCCTAAAAACAAAAATGTAACAAGTGAATTTGATAAAATGTATTAGACTTTTTTCTCCTCCAAGGAAATTGAGACAAAAGCTATAGCCAGCTATTAACTCAGAATGAACATACATACAAAAATGATATAATGCACCCAATGATATCATTATTGAAGAGAAATGCTAATTTGATCAACCTAGAAGTTTTCTTACATGAATTGCTAGATTCCATTTCATTCAAAATGTACCCGTTGTATCAAAAATATGCTATGTACTCTTGAATCATTAGACTAAATCCACCCAAATGCCAGTATGATTGGTAACAACAACACCTTAATGAGGTTGAAATAAAAAGTTACTTATGATTTTTTTCCTTTTTTAAAAAAATCAAACAAGAACAAATCTTGCCAGAGGTTTTGAAGCAAATTACAACAGAAAACCTCTTATAAAGCTTAGGCAAAGGTCAGCTCATCAGTGTCTAGGCCAAAGGCTTTCTCTTCTGTCCATAATGTTTTTCCATGTTGTGCCCAAATGTCTGAGGCTTAAACAAATGAAAGATGCCAGCACCCAAAATTTGTAAAAAATTATTCCATAGAACATATGGACTCAGGCAATGAAAGTTTGATACTTTAGTTCTATATAAGGGAAAATAAAGGTTACACCAATCTTTAATATGTTTAAGACTCACAGATGCTTTTAGTGTAACGGTTTTTTCTCCTAATAGAAAATATTAACGAAAACATTCTGTAATGAGAAAATTATTCTGTGGAAGATAAGAAAATCAGCTCAGCAACTGAACATTCTCTTTCAATTTCAAATACAGATTGCCATTTCAGGTATAAATGCTTTCATTTTTAAGATTTTTTTTAAATTTTAAATTAAAGCTTTATAGTTATTGATGGAAAGAGGGTGTAGCACCTCATTAATAAAAAATAAACTTACATAAATGAAGTCAATATCGAATGAAACAGACCCCAAATGTAAAGCATAGGTGACAGTTTCAAGCATAGGTGACAGTTTCATAAAAGACAAGTATTAACTTACTTTAGTGGGCAATGGACATTCATCTAGCAATAATGTTATAACAGCTGGTCCCAGTGGATCTTCCAATGGAATAACTCTAATTAAAGACTGGACAACGTCTAACCATCCTTCATCTAAGAGCAAATCGAGAAGATTATATGATGGAGCCACTATTTTAAAAATGTAAAAATATATAACATAACACAAAGTGACTTCACATTAAAATAGAAACACTTTTGGCTTTCATCCTATAGCTTTTAAGCAGCTAACAATGGCATGGACGTAGTCATTAATTGTAGCCAACATGGTAGACCAAAGTTTCTTAACTTATAGGAGTCTGGTGGTTTGGAGGTATCTTCATTTGGAGCAAAGTGAAGCTATAGTCCCGGGATCTCAAATCATTATTAAAATAGTTTCAGCATCTTATTTAGGAGTTTATTGAGAAGATTCAGTATCTGAAGCAGTTGGCTCCACTTTCGGAATGAAACTCAGGAAATTGTGGGACAAAAATATTTCTCCCCATTCTGAAACAATTATGGCCAAAGATCTATAGAATGCCAAAAAAAAATTTCTTTCAATAATTTCAGTGCAATAAAATCAATACTGAGAGGTGCAGCTGCATATTCAGGATGCAGTATACAGTGGTTATTAATTGTTACTCCAGTACAGGAAAATTTCCATATACTAATGGCTTTTTTCATGGTCATGTGTGTTAAGTACTTTTGGAATCTTATTAAAAAAAAAAAAAAAAGTAGCCACATTTCTTCATAGTCATCAATTTGTTAGAAAGTATTTTAAGAAAACTTTAAGAATACCTGTTTCTGCCATTTCGTGCAATGTAATCATTGAATAGGGAGGTTCCTGATCACTGAAAAACAAATAGTCAAGACATCAAACTTGAAGAACTAAGAAATGACAATTCTAACTCAAATTCAAACTCAAAGTGTGGGTCTAGAGAGAGAAAGAAGAAATGAACGTGTTCATGGATGTGGAGAGAGATGGAAGAGAGTCTGGAGCTCCACTCTGTAAGAATAAATACACACCGCATATGCTAATTTCCAGGCTGCCACCTGTGATGGCCCACAAATAAAATGGGTGGGAGGGCATAGGAAAGGACCACCATTGGCCTAAAACTAGAGGCCAGAGGACTACTTTGAGCTTTCCTCTAGAGGCCGATGGCGACTGAAACGAGCCAGGGAAGGCAACATGGTCTTCCTCCAACTTACCTCAAAGAAACACTGGGAAGAGAGATTGTAATCTCAACAGAGGATTTATGGAAGCAAGAGTCTACATAAACATCTTCATTTTTAAGTGTTTTTCTGGGAAATATCACTATTTGCTTGAACTTCATAAAATGGGTGTTAGAAGAAAAAGAAACCAAACTTAATTGAGGAATTATTTAATATTCTAGGCACTGGGGGCACCAGGGTGGCTCAGTTGGTTAAGCATCTGCCTTTGACTCAAGTCATGATCTCAGGGTCCTGGGACTGAGCCCTATGTTGGGCTCCCAGCTCAGTGGGGCACCTGCTTCTCCCTCTTCCCCACCCTTGGCTCATGCTTTCTCTCAAATAAATTTTAAAAAATATTCTAGACATTGTTCTAAAATGGCATTATAGGGCAGCCCAGGTGGCTGAGCGGTTGGTTTAGCGCCGCCTTCAGCCCAGGGTGTGGTCCTGGAGTCCCAGAATGGAGTCCCACATCAGGCTCCCTGCATGGAGCCTGCTTCTCCCCCTGCCTGGGTCTCTGCCTCTCTGTCTCTCATGAATAAATAAATAAATAATCTTTAAAAAACATAAAAATAAAAATAAAATGGCATTATATATCTTACAGTGGGTTTTCAATCTATGATCCCAGGAATCTTAAGGAGGCGCTTTAGGGAAACTAAAGCATAATGAATGAAATATTTGCCATCAAATAATGATAAATCTAATTACTTAGGGAATATATTCACATTTATTTACATATTGTAGTTCTCTGTTTTACTCTGAAGAAAACCATAAAAACTATTGTCTTCAATCACTTAATCCTCCGAGAAATCTTGGGATATGGAAATTATTAAGTTCATTTCAGGTACTCATTAGGTACTGGATATTTGACATATCTGGTACACTTCCATAGCAAGGGAAAGTTGTCATTTAAAATATTTGTCTTAAATGATATAACTGATTACAAATATTTCTAGAGAGCAATCTAGTAATAATGAAATTAAATGTCCATATACCCAACAATGCTAGAGAACTATTACACAGATAATAGATGCATATGATGTTGTTTGCTGTAGTGCCATTTGTAGGAAAATTTTGAATTAAACTTTTTTTTTTAAAGGTTTATTTATTCATGAGACACAGAGAGAGAGAGAGAGAGAGAGAGAGAGAGAGAGGCAGAGACCTAGGGAGAGGGAGAAGCAGGCTCCTTGCAGGGAGCCCAATGTGGGACTTGATCCCATATCCTGGGATCATGCCCTGGAGCCGAAGGCAGATGCTCAACTGCTGAGCCACCCAGGCATCCCTTGAATTAATCTAAGTGGCCATCACCAGATTACAGGATAACAAAATATAGTACTTTCAAGCATACAAAGGAATTCTGTGCAGGAGTTAGAAGCAGTTATAGGTTTACATACAGCAACATCAGTCTCAAACATAATGTTGAGAGAAGTTAAAAACAAAGATTTATACAACTAGGGGCACCTGGATGGCTCAATCAGTGAAGCCTCTACCTTGGGTTAGGGTCATGATCCCAGGGTTCTGGGATTGAGTCCCGCACTGGACTCCGTGCTTAGTGGGGAGCCTGCTTCTTCCTCTCCCTCTCCCTCTGTTGTTCCCCATGTTTGTACACTCTGTCTCTTTCAATCTCTCTCTCAGGTAAATAAGTAAATAAATAAATAAAATCTTAAAAAACAAAGATTCCTACAATTGTATCACTTATATAAGTTTGTTTTTTAAAGATTTTATTTATTCGTGAGAGACACAGAGAGAAGCAGAGATACAGGCAGCGGGAGAAGCAGGTTCCCTGCGGGGAGCCCAATGTAGGACTCGATCCCAGGACCCGGGGATCATGACCTGAGCCAAAGACAGATGCTCAATCACTGAGCTACCCAGGCGTCCCACTTACATAAGTTTTTAAAATCAGACACTAAACACTAATATAAACTTTCTATACAGACATAAACAAATATATAGCAGGCAGATTGGGAGAACATAGCTTAAAATCACAAGAATGGTTACCCACTGATATTTGGATAGTGGGTGGCAAGGGGGACAATGGGATTAGGGGAGGGAAAAATAATAAAATATGACAGGGTTAGTGACCAATAAGGACTCTAAGGACCTCAATTCTACACAGATGCACTTAAAGGACACCCATATCCTTACATTCAAAAAATCAGATAAACTTCTTTGTGGAATGGACGTGGAGCAGAGATTCCTGGTGGGAGGCAGGAACTAAAGCCGTAGGACAGCAGGGCTCACTGTCTGGAACTAGATAGAAGTGACCAGGAGCCTTCAGCCTGCGTGGGAGGTAATGGGGACCAAAACCCCACCTGTGCAAGGGATGGAACAGACAAAGTGAAGCTTGGACAGGATTCCCCTCTCAGTGAAAGAAGGTAAGTTACGAATGATAATCTGAGCTACAAGTGTTATCAAGCTTCAAATCTGCAGTGACAGAAAAGGTGAAGAAAGCCATGCAGCAGGACTTAGGCTTCCTACAGTGAAATGGAAACTTGGAACCATCCAGTTTAGGTTCAGTCATAGGCTGAAGGTAGATGAGGATGACAATGAAAGTGACAAGAAGAGAGATAACACAGAGAGAAGGACAGAATGACAGAGAGACAGAACACACACAGTGAAGAAAAAACTTCCATCAGGACTCTGTAAATTATTGTTCCAAAACGTATGAGAATAACTAACATTAATACCATTGACAATCTGAGGATCAAGTTTCTACCAAAAAAATGCAAATAACAGAACTTCAAAATGATTTGAAAGTTAGAGTACTTAAAGTGTGTTTCCTATAACAACTCTCTTGCTCTAGTGTCACCCTTTCCTCAGTAACAAGCAGAAAGAGGAGAGCAGGGCAGCCGGGGTGGCTCAGTGGTTTAGTGCTGTCTTCAGCCCAGGGCCTGATCCTGGAGACCCGGGATCGAGTCCCATGTCAGGCTCCCTGCATGGAGCCTGCTTCTCCCTCTGCCTGTGTCTCTGCGTCTCTCTCTGTTTCTCTCATGAATAAATAAATAAAATCTTAGAAAAGAAAAGAAAAGAAAAGAAAAGAAAAGAAAAGAAAAGAAAGAGGACAGCAGTCAATGCCGACTGCTCTGTAATTGCAACATCTGCATACACCCTTTTAGGTACACTTGTATGAAGCCCAGCCGTCCTAACGTTCATGGTTAGTTTTAATAGCCCTATCAACTTTATAGGTTATGAAATTCTTCTCCTCTATTAGCTTCTGAAAACCCAGCTACAGAGACTGTAACTCTCCGAACCCTGTTTTGCTATTAGACTAACAGGTCTTGTCACACTTGCTCTCCATCTGCCTTATTTGTCCATTCTCAGAAGAGTTATAGCTGTAATTCAGTATACGCAGGCTTAAGATAAAAAGGACTATTACTCAAATGTATGCTGCTTGCCTCATGTAAGTGAATTATGTGCTTCATCAACAAGTTCACTCATAATATGTAGTATTTTCTAAAAGCTTGGAGATAAAGCTCCTACCTTGTTCCCACACACTCTTAATCACTCTTAAAAAATATGGCAAAGCCTATTCTGTACCTGTTTTTCCAATGGGCTTAAATAACACTGCTTGTGATTTACTGCCTTATTTGGGAAGGGCAACTTTTCATTATAATTTTATAGTATGTTTTTAATGTCACCATGAAGAAACTTTATTATAATGGCTTCTAGCCCCTTGCCTGGGTTTGAGGGATGTAAGTGGCAAAGATTTATATTCAATAAATATTTTCTACAAGCATATGAACATTTTAAATTAGTTCAGATACCAGAACTAGTTCAAAGCCTGGTTTAGTAAACTTAGGAAGGCCTTTCTGAACTGGTTATGGAGAATATTTGTAAGAACCATCTTTCCCCAGGATGTTCTATGGCAGATAGAAAAATATGCATAACAAATTTCTCTGAGGGGGAAAAATTACCTCAGAATAATATGCATAGGTACACCTTGCTTAATGCTATAGTTTTGAGGGTTAAACAAAACTTTTTTTTTTTAAACTGGGTTTTTATAAATGTGATCAAATATTTAGATACTTAAATTTGCTAGCAGAGGCTGAAGCAAAACAAAACAAAAAACAAAATAGATATAACTCTAAAAAACCTCCTGCAAATGATCATCTGTTGAGCAACTGCAATGTGTAAAGCACTATGCTAGATGCTTTATATATTTTATGATAATCCCTGTAAAAACGTATTATTTCCTTTTTTTTTTTTTTTTTTTAATTTCCCTCTTATACATGAGGAATCTGAGGCTTAGGGAAGTAATCCACCCAGTGTCATGTAGCTAGTTAAGGGGCTGGGCCAAAATCTGAAACTTGGTCCATCATGGTTCTAAAACTTTTGCTCCTAACCATTGAACTATACTTAAAATATTTTTTCAACTTGAACAATGTTCTTCCATTTCACTGTTACTCAATCTGGGATTTCACATGTAGAGTTAGACAAAGCATAGGAGAAACAAAACAGGTACAAGTGTGCCCTGCATTCCAATTTACAAGCTTTCCAAATGGATCTAAGATGGCCAAATAAGGGATACAAAATAGGAGGAGGATGAATACTCTCCTTGGCCTATGTCCTTATGTTGCCAAAAGGGCATGCAGCTATGCTCTTGGAAAAGAACTCATCTTGAATCTCTGGTAAGTGGCACAGATAGGCAAGCAAGATAAGAGTCGGTCTTCGTGAAACCATTTCCTATAGTAGCTTGCAACATAAATTCACTCGTTTACTACCTTCCCTAATAAAGATTGTAACCTTAATTAGTGTTTTCTGCTATCGAAATGTTTAGACATTTCCAGATAGGAGTAGATGCGGCAAGTAAAAACATCAAACCTTATAATTTACTCTGCCATCAGAAGAGAAATAAAATAGTCTCTCTGCATTATAAGCTAATGGCTTGGCGATTATGTCCTAATGAAGTGAAGGAGCCAAAAATTAGGTTCCTTTTCATTGCATAGGAGGTGACTAAGGAGTCAGATACTTACTTATCTACAAGAGTCCGTATGACTGCTAGTGTATCCAGCACTAGCCCATCTACATTTTGTTTCTTTCTCCTTGGCTCATGTGGTCCTCGGCCCCTCCTTGGTGGCCGAACAGGGTCCCGGGGTTGGTTCCTCGTGTCAACAGTGGGTACTGCACTGTTTTCGGCCTGTTGCTGCTGGGTGTCAACACTGTCTTCTGTTCCACTGTCATCTCGGCAGATGCAGGAATTACCCATGGTAGCAGTGGCACCTCTAGTCCCCAGGAAGTGGGCTACGTGCTCCTCAAGAGTCAACAGCAGACCCTGGCCAAGGCTTCTGCTCACTAAGAACACGGCCCAACCAAAGACAATCATTTAGATAGTTTTCAGTTTTCCAAGTACTGTTTTCATAATCCAGAGTTGAGGAACTTGCATTCTATTTGTTTTTAACAACTGAATGTGGAAGAAAGTTGCAGAATTGATCTCCAACATTATCAATTACAGGGAACCCGGGTCATCCAGTAGCAGTTCTAAAAGAAAGAAAAGAAAAATGAATCCACGGTTCTTGGTCATTTAATTACTCAAAATTGGGCAGCTCAGTGGTTTAGCACAGGCTTCAGCCCAGGGCGTGATCCTGGAGACGTGGGATTAAGTCCATGTCAGGCTCCCTGCGGGGAGCCTGCTTCTCTGCCTCTCTCTCTGTCTCTCATGAATAAATAAATAAAATCTTTAAAAAAAAATTACTCAGAACTTTCTTAGTGTGGTTTTATAGGCATTAGAATTACAATGCCAAACATCTTTGGTTATTTTTATAGGTTTCCAACACAAAGAAGTACCTTTGCATAAGAGAATTAACAGTCAAGAATTCCTTTTCATATTATAAAGTTGGTTGCTAAACTGTACCCTTATAAACAGGAGTTACCATTGATTTGTTTTTTATTTTTATTTTTTTTAAGATTTTATTTATTTTTTTATGAGAGACAGAGAGAGAGAGAGGCAGAGACACAGGCAGAGGGAGAAGCAGGCTCCATGCAGGGAGCCCATCATGGGACTTGATCCCAGGTCTCCAGGATCACACCATGGGCTGAAGGTGGCGGTGCTAAACCACTGAGCCACCCGGGCTGCCCTGATTTTTTTTTTTAAACCATACATGTAGTTCTACCTATAAAAAAATACATTAGAAGAAGTGTGCAGTTGTTGCACACAGAAGTTCTTACACACAGAAGTGTGCAAGCCAACCAGTATGTTTCAAATAAACTATCTAATTACAGATGTTTGTTCTTTAAAAAGTTATGTTGCAAACATGATAGTACCCACTTGATATCGAGAAGAATAAAAGGTAGAGTGTTTTACTTGAATACATTCACCAGGGATCCCTGGGTGGCGCAGCGGTTTGGCGCCTGCCTTTGGCCCAGGGCGCGATCCTGGAGACCCGGGATCGAATCCCACATCGGGCTCCCGGTGCATGGAGCCTGCTTCTCCCTCTGCCTGTGTCTCTGCCTCTCTCTCTCTCTCTTTGACTATCATAAATAAATAAAAATTAAAAAAAAAAAACTGAATACATTCACCAAACTGCATAGATTTTCCATTTGGAGGGACTCTTGAGAATGAACAGAAATCACAGGAGCAGTTATAAAGTTTTTCTGTTATGTAAGCAAGACTGGGGAGAGGCAAATATGTATCACATGGTTACATTTTCACAATGATAAATTTGTTGTAGGACATGTCTGCTACAAAGTTATGAAGAAGGATGCACCAATTATCTTTGTCTAAAAATACTGAGTAAGCACCTTGTGCCAAACAGTGTCAGCCCTGGGAGAATAAAGATGGACACAGCACAGTCCCCGCCCTCCAGGAATTCATGGATGGCTATTCTCATCCTGTACACAACAAAACACCTAATGATAGAACCTGCTCTTTGTTAAACTGAGGAAATCTGGTTAGGTTTGGAGAGGAGGATTTGGAAGAATACAGACAGGGTGGGGTTGGTAACAGAAATTAAAAAATCAGACCAATACCTGGAGACAGGGCCCAGAGGGACACAAATGGACACATAAGGAAGAAAGACTAGTGCATACTCTCCACTCAATATTTGGTTATTTACAATTATATCTGCATATACTGAGTACACCCCAGGAACTGATAAAAATAAAATATGTAATTCAATGGAATTAGAAGTTACTTCCATTACTGGGACAGATTTGCAGCAAATTCTTCTAAATATTGCCCAGTTTAAGTACTGCTCATGGAAGAAAACTGAAGGAGATAGATGGAGATAGGATGTCTTTACACATACATATAATAATCTAATCTAATCTATTCAGAGAGGGGGAGGGACAAAGGAAAGGAAAGGGAGGGGAAAAGAGAAGAGAGGCAACAGACATCATCTCCCTCTAGACTACCAAGATGGCAATAGCTAAGTAATACCATAGGTGTTCTTTGCTCCCCCCAAACAGGCTGTCTCTCAAATTTGGAGGTTATACTTAAAAGGATGTGACTGGAACATAGGTAGGAGCATGAGGCAAGGACTCAGGTGGAAATAGCCTTTTAAAAGGGACACATTCTGGGCATCAGGGTGGCTCTGTCGGTTAAGCACCTGCCTTTGGCTCAGATCCTGATCCCGGGGTCCTGGGATGAAGCCCTGCATCTGGCTCCCAGCTCAGTGGGGATCCTGCTTCTTCCTCTGCCCCTCCCCTAGCTCGTGTACTCTATCAAATAAAAATAAATATCTTTTTTAAAAAATAAAAGAGGACACATTCTAAACTAGCAAAGAGTTGAAATAATACCATTTCCATTATTGCAGGGACCATGGTAGACAATTCCCCCCATAAGGCAGGTAACCAAGAGATTTCAAAGCTTAAGAGGACAGAAGACAGAAATCAAAAACAACGCTTTTAAGAGGGTCCTTGGTATAAATTGCTATTGATTTTTTAAAACTATGCTGTTTTCTGAGAAAGACCAAAAAGTAACATTTAAGAAGCAATGTCCTCTGCCCTTCTTACAGAATGTTCAGAGAGGGAGCAGTTCAGATGGGAAGGGGTAAAGAATCCTAGGTTTTCTGATAGATTTGCCCAGCTGATATGCCACTAGTGCATTCCCTTGAAATCCCAAAGTATGATATTAAAACTTTGTTAACTTAAAAAAAATATATATTTTATTTGAGAGTGAACCAGAGATAGCAACAGAGTGCACAAGCCAGGGAGGAGAGAAAAGAAGGTTCCCCACTGAGCAGGGAGCCCAATGTGAGGCTCTATCTCAGGAACCCAAGATCATGACCTGAGCTAAAGGCAGACACTTAACTGAGCAAGTCATCCAGGCACCCCTGTTAACTTTTTAAAACAAAAAATGGACATGCGTTCATTTTAAGACCCAAATGCTGCATCTAGCCTACAGAAAAGTGAAAGCTTCTCAAGGCTTTCTTCACAGCCCGTTCCCTTTTCCAGAGGTAATCCCTGCTAAAAGCTTCATATGTCTATTTCCAAACATTACTATATCTATTATTACATACTCACAAAAATTTTTAAAACTAGGACAATGCCATAGCTATTGTTCTGTGGTTTGCTTTCCCGTGCCCATCCCTTTTTAAAAGATTTTATTTATTCATGAGAGACAGAGAGAGAGAGAGAGAGAGATAGTCATAGGGAGAAGCAGGCTCCATCAGGGAGCCCAATGTGGAACGAGATCCAAGGATTCCAGGATCACGCCCTGGGCTGAAGGCAGGCGCTAAACCACTGAGCCACCAGGGATTCCTGCTTCCCCCCCTTAACACCACATCTTTCTTTTCTTTTTTCTTTTTTTAAGATTTTATTTTATTTGACAGGGAGAGAAAGAGCACAAGCAGGGAGAGCGGCAGGCATAGGGAATGGGAGAAGCTGGTTCTCCACTGAGCTGGGAGCCCAATGTGAGGCTCTAACACAGGGTCCCAGGATCATGACCTGAGCGGAAGGCAGACACTCAAGCAACTGAGCCATCCAGGTGCCCCACAACACATCTTTCTATACAGCAGAATATCTAAAACTACTCTTCATCCCATTTAAGACTGTATCAAAATTCATACTCTGGATTGTCATTGTTTCATATTCACAATGCCATAAAAATCTATGTCTAAACCAACTAATAGTAGTTGGATGGTAGGAGTGGCCTAGGATTCATTCTATTTGGGAATGCTTCATCTCCTAGCCAAGTGCTTTCTCATGCTGCTCCATGGTGTCAAGTTTACTAGAGCAGAGAGAAGTCTACTGGCTTCTCAAAGCTTCTGTGCCTTTCCACATGATCAGTATGGAAGCTGGGACAGGCATGACATGCAAATAGAAGATTCAGTCCAACCAGACACATTAAATTGGGGAATGTATGTATACGTAAGGAAGGGAGGCCAATCAGGTATTTAGGAAAAAAAAAACTGGTAATGATTTGAAAATATCAAAGTGAGATTAAGTCCCAGAAAACAAAGTCTTTGAGACAAGAGAACAGAGGATCCTTACAGTTTAATGCCAACACTTCTAAAGCTATTTAGACTGACAAGAAATATTGGGAATGCTTGTGAGAAAAGCAGTGAGTTTAAAAAAAAAAAAAAAAAAAAAAAGCTTGTTGAATCTGAGTCTTAAACTTCCATTTTATCCAAAAAAAATTTTTTGTTGCTAAACTGGATAAAGAATTAATCTACGCAGGTTTCCTTTCAGTACAGTTCCAAAGTAAATGGATGATATCTAGGGAGGCCTGGGTGGTTCAGTGGTTGACCATCATCTTTGGCTCAGGGCATGATCCTGGCATCCCAGTTTTGAGTCCCATATCGGGCTTCCTGGGGGAAGCGGGCTTCTCCCTCTGCCTATGTCTCTGCCTCTCTCTGTCTCTCTGATGAATAAATAAATAAAATCTTTTAAAAAGTGGAAGATATCTAATACATACAGGTATTTTTAAAAATCTGACTAAATTTGGAGGGAGATGACAAGAATTTAGTGGGCTTTTTCCCCCTATTTTCATATTGAACTCAAGTGTAGTTCAGGTCAGTTTCTTCGTTTTTTTTTTTTTTTAAATGACTTTTGCCATTTTTTAAAAATTTTTATTTATTTATGATAGTCACAGAGAGAGAGAGAGAGAGAGAGAGAGAGAGAGAGAGAGGCAGAGACACAGGCAGAGGGAGAAGCAGGCTCCATGCACCGGGAGCCCGACGTGGGACTCGATCTCGGGTCTCCAGGATCGCGCCCTGGGCCAAAGGCAGGCGCCAAACCGCTGCGCCACCCAGGGATCCCAGGTCAGTTTCTTCCAAGAGTCATTTTCCCCAAATGACGCAGGAGATGATGCTAACTACAAAATTTGTCATTGGAGGAAACAAAGTAAAATAAATAAAGTTTTAAAATATTTTAAAATCAAAGGCTTTCTCCTTTGAGAAAGGACCAACTGTAAAGACCAGGTGGAAGGAAGAGGTTAATTAGATGGGAGGAGCTGTGAAGCATTTCAAAGGAAAGCCTATGAAACATAAAGAAAAAAAAAATGAGCTGGCATCTTTAAAAACCTTCTGAAATGTACAGAGAATCTTAATGGTTACAGCTAAAGGCAGGGCACATAGATGAACAAAGTGTATGGTCTTTTAGATTTACTCAGTGTTGAAGAATGTATTGCTTTGCATCTGGAAATCTTTGTCACTCATGGTACTTTTCTCAGAGAACAAACTGTGAATACTTTAGGCAAAAGATTGGATAATGAAACTAAACAATTACACTCTACACAGCTTTATCTCATCCCAAAAAACATTATGTGGTCCTCTTCTTCTCCAGGACCATTGTTTTAAGACAGTAACACTCAGCCTATAGATCTTATAAAGGATGCTAGAGACCACCTCCAGCACAGGGCCTGGGCTTTGTTGGATAGACTGGGCTCAGATCCCAGCCCTGCAATATTTACAGCTACATATTCTAATTACCCCGGCTATTGACAGACTTTAAGATATGGAGATAATAGTAGTTCTTACACAGAACTACTGTGAGGATTCAATGGAAGAATGCATGTACAATATGTGGCACAGGGCCTAACACACTGGATCTAAAAACGAAAGATGTTATTGAAAGTAACTAAATAATCTGGGATATGGGGACTCTGGAAAAAGACCTGATTTAAGAGCACTAAGATAATCAAAGAAGTTATCTTTTCTAGTTCTCATCTACTCTGTACTAAAATAATTTTTACTTATCTACACGTTTAGACAAAGAACCTTGGAAGGGACTGTAGCTTAAGCATACCAAAGGTGATGATTGCTTAGGTTCTTCTTAAAATGCAAATTCCTGGTTCTAATTTTCATCAGAATCAAAATTTCTAGGATGTGACCCAAACAAGTGTCTTCTTAAAATTCTCCAGTTGATTCTGATAGTGGCTGGGTCTGGAAATTATTGTGCCATAAAATCTGACCTGTCACAACAGGCAGGACCTACTGACTGAATGAAGGGACAAACTGAAACACTAGAGTGATTCATCTGCAGTCAAAACAATTAATCTCCCTTTCCAGAAAATTGAACTAAGACTTTTTTTGAACATAGCCTTTTGGAGAGGGTATCCAAAAAAACCCATTAGAATACCGTTATATCCATTAATGATTGCATACAGTACATATCAACACAGTGAATAGCTCCCTATATTTCCCACCAGATCCACCTTATGAAGAAGCATCATAATAAACTGAGATGCTACCCTGCTTATGGGTAATGCCATTCAACTGTTGACAGGCTGAATAGAATGGAAAATGAATAAGAATAGAGATTATATAAAGGCAAAATATCTCAAATACCTATATACTTTCCCATAACTTTGAAGACTACTTAGCATTAGATGGTCGGAGTCTCAATTTTGAGAAAAAAAGTCACATAATTTAAATAGAGACAATGCTTAGATATGTGGCTGTAGCAATCAACTGATTATAATGATACCGCTGGAAGCCACTGCTTACTAGAGACACTTTTAACCATCTAAATGGTAATGCTTTGTAAATCATTATACTGTTCATAGACATTTTGCTGCAGGGGCATAATTATAATCAAGCATTTCCTCTTACAAAAGAAAGTGAAGACTATTTTTTTTTAAGACTATTCATTTCTATATCACTTATGACTTATTCGATTTTTACATTTTATCTACTTTAAAGCTGCTTTGAAAGGAAAAAAATCAAACGGGCTCTCAGTAAGTTTAGTATTAAAGCGGTGAGGTCTGGTACTCAACACATAGACCTCTACCATCATAAACAGCTCACCACAGAGACATCTGGCCAACTGGTCTAACCCTGTCTGACAATGGTCCAGGAATCAATGATTCATCTCCTCAAATATTTGCTTGCATTCAATCATAATACAGCTCAGTGGCATTAAGAATACGTTCTTTTCTCTGAAAATAAGACTTCAGAATTATGCTGCCGAGAAAGAAGAAGCTGGTTAAATGAATAGCCATAGGAAGAAAAACCAAACTTTGGGCATGAAATTACTATTGCTGTCATCCTTCCCTCATCATTACAAAACAGTATTACAGGATGCAGTAATTTTTTCCAATCCACTACCCAGTTCCCGAAGACTAAATCCCACAGCATGAACACGTAATACACTGGAAATTTTAATGGTTTTCCTTCATTGGAATATGTTTTGGACTTTGTCCTAAGGTAGTGAATGTATTACAATGATAGCTTCTAGTGTCATATTTTAGTGCCCCCTCAACGTTTAATTATGAACAATTTCAAACATACAGAAAAGTTGAATTTTACAGTGAACACCTAGATACCCACCATCTACATTCTAACAATAACATTTTACTCTACTTGCTTTATCACACATCCATCCATCTCTATCCATCATCAGTCCATCTAATTGGTTTTGATACATTTCAAAGTAAATTACAGACATCAGTATACTGCCCCCTAAATCATTCACTGTGCATATCACAAACTGGACTTCAATATGTTTTGTTTTTCTTTTTTTTTTAAGATTTTATTTATTTATTAATGAGAGACACGGAGAGAGAGGCAGAGACATAGGCAGAGGGAGAAGCGGGCTCCCGGCAGGGAGCCCGATGTGGGACTGGATCCCAGAATCCTGGGATCATGCCCTGAGCTGAAGGCAGATGCTCAACCACTGAGCCACCCAGGCATCCCTCAATATGTTTTTAGAGGTTAAATTTACATATAATGAAATATATAATCTTAAGCATATATGTGCCAAATTTTGTCTAATGCATACATCCATGTAACTCAAACCTTATCAAGGTAAATCTTACCCATTAAACATATTTGCTTTTAAAATATTCTATAGGACACACCAAAGGTCGCCATTTTTTTTTGCTGAAGATTGTGTTTAAATGCGGAAAGCTTGGGAGGTTAAGATTGATTGTTAGCACAGTAAGTGGATAAGAAAAGTATATTATATGTCAACGGTATACTCTTGAGTTGAAACAGAAACCACCTGAAGACATTTTAACAAGTGTGTTTTTGTCTTTAGACTTTAAGGCATCTGATATTTTCTAGCAGGCAGGGGAGGGTGGGGGTGGGGGGCAGGGGGAAGATTGTGAAATATTTTGTTGGAATTTCACTTTTCCCCCAAATAGAATAGCAGCTCTGATAATAAGATATTTTACCATGTCACCTAGGTGTACAAAACTATCTGCAGTGGGAAAGCTACTTGAGGTCTAAGCCACACAGTGTACTATTATCCCTGGGATTGTAACTAACCTTCATGTTGTCTGAGAAAAGCACTGTGTGATTCTGATCTTTCTGCTATGTGCAGAAGTTAAAGTACCTCTTTGGGGCCCCTGGGTGGCTCAGTCAGTTAAGCATTTGTCTTTAGCCCAGGTCATGATCCAACAGGGTCCTGAGATCTGGCTCCCTTGCTCAGTGGGGAATCTGCTTTTCCCTCTGCAACCCCCCTTCCTCCATGCTGGCTCTTGCTCTCTCTCTCTCAAATAAATAAAATCTTAAAAAAGAAAAAAAAAAAGAAAAAGAAAAAAGAAAGGAAGTACATCTTTGGAGGGAATGCAGTTAATTTTCATGGTTGAGCTAGTACAGAAGGGTTATCTGGAAAAGGCTTCTCCTATAATGTTAAGGGCTTTTTAACTCAGTCGCAGTGTTGTCTGTGGTCAGGTGAATTTTATTTTATATATATATATATATATATATATATATTATTTTTTTTAGCAAAACAAATTACAGAATATAGCCCTGACCTGAAACGGTACAAAGGATAAAAGACAAATCCTTTTAGCATTCAAAAAAATGTAACAAAATTTAGGGCTGGGATAGAGTAAGGAATTTCCAGAAGCAAATAATAGTAAAAAAGGAAAAGTAACTAATACTTGCCTGGTCTCAAAGACTGAAAAATTTGCCTTGAACCCAGAAAGGAAATACTATGAAAGGATTGAGGTAAGTGCCAATGATGGCTACAGTACAGAGGAAAAAACAAAAACAAAAACAAATGTAGGAGTCTACACTATTTGCGATTCTCCCCCCTAGGAAGCCAGATAACAGGAAATCATAAAGATCTGTTATTCAAAGACATACATGATCCACAAATGGAGGGGAAAGGACTTTACTACCACAGAGAACTCTTTGCTAATAAGAAAACAAAATGTGTCAACAGCATGAATAGCAACACTTTCCTTAAAGAGATCTACTTAAAGCAGTATCTGAAAACACTCCATTGCACACTCAACTTGATACCTATTAGAAACTAACAGGCAGTCAGTAAGTATTTTAAGTGAATTTATTCTAAAATCGGTAAAAATTGAGTGTTTCCAAAGGAATTATCACTTTGAAAAACTCAAACAACGTCATTCAATAAATATAAATCCAATGCTTATGCCAGGCACCAAGCAAAGATGAAAAGTGGTCCCTCATGCTCTTCACAAAGGGAAGGACAGCAACAGGCAACATACTGAGTGCCCGATCCATAATGCAGTACGTGCCATAGAAGCCTATGGGTAAAGCATCAGGTCCAAGAGGTGGAGGCCTCTCCCTCTACCATTTTTCCAGTGGAAAAGAAACTTAAGTGACTTTCAAGTATCTCTTACAAGCATGTTTTTAGGTGACTATATACACCAGCGTTAGCAAAAGGGTAATGGAAGATTTATGTCTGTGCTGCCATACACTCATGTCTTAAATTATAAGCCAAAACATCATTGGTGCAAATATTCCTGACTGCACAGTGAAAGGTTAACCAAAAGCCCAAAAACTAAACTGATAAAGATGAAGCTAACAGTAACTTCAAGGGGGATGCGGGAGAGGAAGCACAATGGGAAACTAAGATCCATTTGAGACAATACTGAGGATGATCCTAAATAAGCATCCTTCCTGAATATGGCAGGAACCCCGATTCTGCATATGACATGTAAGAAGCTCTGTACTGGTGCCAAGTTTCCCAGGACAGACTCTGGGAGACAACAGTAAACTCTAATGTTACAAATGGTTTATGAATACCATGTTTCAGTAATTCTTAACAATTCACTTGGCAGGTTATTAATAAGTAGCCCTGAGGCATATGTAAGTATGAACAACTATGAAGCAATAAGAACTGAAAAAAGAAGCTGTACTTCTCACAAAGAAGGGTGGAGTGGGAGCCATACTTGGAGAGTCACTGCATTAGGGAGCCCAGGAGAGGAAACTTAACTCTTCAGGAGCTAGAAGGGGTAAGAAAAAACTCAACACTGAAACATTAAACTGAGGTAAAAATAAACTTGCCAAGTAAGGTATTTCAAACCTTCTATTTGATGTGTGTAAGATCCATGAAATTATGCCAGGAAATTATAATTTCAAGCAGCAAGAAAGCTACATGCAGGGTTCATTCATTAGCAAACTTAAAATATGCATCAATTCTTTGCTTTTTTCCAATGCATTCTTCATTTTCAAAAGCTCTGAAAGGGAGAAAGGAGAATATTCTCTAACAGCCAGCCTCTATTTGTAAAATGTTTGCCTCATTTAGCCTTGTATATATCACACAATTATATACAGTTATCTATAGTTAAATATGCTTTTACATATTTAATCAGCAAGCACTCTTTTGAAATGGACACAGTAAAATTTAACAATATGTACCTTTTTTCCTAATCATATTTCAAAAGCTTACTTATTAAATAGATAAACCAAAGGGAAAATATTCATTCTTTTACACTCCTAAAATTGTGAAAGTCTCCTTCTAACCATTGTGGCTAAGAGTTAGCATTCACTATTTCCTGACTATTCTGTTTCAATTTTCTAAATTGTACACAGGAAAAAACTATCCACACTCAATGGTAAATGAAAGAATGCCAAATATTTGAAGAGCAGCTGAACTGATAGTTTACTACCCCAAAGTAACTCTTTGAAATAGAGTGCTGTCCCATTGTGGTTCCCATCCGTGGTGCCTAATGATTTTCCATTCACTTTTCAGCCTTGTGACTATCACACCTACTTTTCAATATCCGACCACAAAGCGGAACACTTCCAATTTAAACCAGTAATAGTCATTACCCTCCTTAGGAATTCCTAATAATTTCTCAAACTGTATAGATATTAGAGTATCAAGGTGAGTTGTATTTTAAAGGATGCAAAGTGACTTCTCACTTCATTAAAAAAATTACTTCCCATAATTTTTGTAATAATTGATAGACGGACTTAAACTCACGAGTAGAGACAGACTGTTGTAAATGCATTTTAGGAACACACAACAATTTGTTATTCTCTTGCCAAAACATACTGTAGAGTTGTTGTGTTTCCCTATTCACTATAGAATAATAAACTTTTACACACAATGCTATGTTTTTATTTCCTCTTGATTCTTGGCCAATTCACTAAGGGAAAAGTCATTTTGTTGACAAATCAGAAAAAGTCCACACAGAGTATGCTGGAACACTTCCTAATTAATAACTTAAAAATAATCATGGAGTACAGAAATAATGAAGGGTTTGTGAAAACAGCAAAAGCAGGACAGAGGCATTAAGCAGTAGGTCAGGACAGCATGTATCCTGGGAAACCAGGAGTTCATAAAATCACCAGTTTGTTTTTTTTTTTTTCTTTACGACCCATGGAATACAAAATTAGAAAAAAACAGGAAATGCAAGCCAGCTTTTTGTAAAGAAAGAAACCCAAAGAACAAAAAACAATCACCAAAAAACCAAACTTGAAAAATCACAAATCACCCAACATTTGGACAATCAGCTCTAGCAAATGCCAGTAACCAAACGTTAGGAACATGTCATACATGGACACAAGTATCTTATAACCTCATAGGGGGAGCTACAAAGCAAGATGTCATTCCAGGAAATGCAAATTATATATATGGTGAGAAATTAAAGAGAACCACTGTGGAAGAGAAATTTAAAAGCAATTGGTAATGTGCCTCACAATCCGTCGTTTGAAGTCACCATAGAACACAGAAAGGCATAATACTCACGGGGAAAAAAAATAAATAAAAACGTCTCATCTACAAAATCACAACTGAGAAGAAGCACGATATTCACTACGTGTAGATACCCAAAGGTCACGGATACACACACACAAGGGAAAAGGGGGGGGGGGGCGCGGTGGTGGTTTATAATACTGAGATCAAATTTCAGCCGTCAGAGAAAAACTTTCTGGAGGAAAAGATCATATTATAGTGCTACCTCCTGCCAGCACCATCAGAAGTTCAAAGTCAATTAAAACTCTGGGAGCAAAAAACCGGAAACCCCTGCACTCCCATCTGAAGCAGGGGTCTAGATCCCGGTGCGACCTAGAAAGGCCGGAACCTGGAGGTTCCCAGCACAACATGGCTCCCAGCACCAAAGGTGATCAGCACCTGTATTAACGCTAATCCCCTACACCTACATTCTGCTTCACAGTCCGGGAAGTGCCTTCACGTCCACTCCTCACCCCCTTTGGTGGCAGAATCGCAGTCCTCCGCTTTCACACGGCTTGCAGCTTGTCAAGTCTCTGCACACACCCTGCCGTTTTACAGAAGGGACGCAAGATTCTCATCTGCTCTCTCCTAAGATCCCGCCCGCGGTAGGCGAGGGGCCCGGGCCACTGTGGGGCTCGACCGAGTCACTAACACGCACAAGACACTTGCAACCTCGGAAAGTTCAAAGTACAGCACTCCGGGGGGAGCAGCCCCATTCGGACGGCTCCGCGAGCGGAACTGCACCGGCTCGGCCAACCCTCTCCGAGAGCCTCGCTCTGCCTCCTCCCAGGCAGGGACACCGAGGCACCAGGTAGGAACCGAAGCCCGGCTAGAGGCACTCGAGGGTGCCGCTGCGACGGACGCCGCATCCCCACCGCCCTGCCGCTGCCGCTGCCCCCTCCCCATTCCCCACCCGGCTTTCCGGAACCGCTCGGCAACCGCCTCGTCCCGGGGCCCTTCCCCGTTCTTGACATCGGGCCTCCCGAGTAAGAGGATCCGCTCGCTCTGGCCCCGCTCCTGGCCCCTCTCCCCGCGGGGCCCCTCCACCCCAAGGCATTTCTGCGTCTCCCGGGGAAGGTCCGACTCCCGTCCGTGCCGCCCCAACCTTAAACTCCACAAAAGAAACCCCTCCCAAAGCCGCCCTCGGTTACCCCTTCCGTCCAGGACGCTCCTGAGGAGCGCCCCTAAGATCAGGAGCCCCCCAAGAGCTACCTGCCTCTCACCTGGGCCCCTTCAGCCGCGGCCTCCTCGGAAGGTCCGCCTCCGGCCACGAGCCCCCTGGAGGGGGAACACCCTCTTCCAGGTGCCTCCTCAGGCGCCCTCGGCGCGGCCTCAGTGGAGGACCTCGGGCTGTTTCCTGGGCTCTGCCCAACGCCACTCCCTCCCGGGCCCGCACAGAACCTGCCCTGGCCCCCGTCGGGTCTCCCCAGCGCAGACTCGGGCGGCTGTTCCCCTCCCTCACCGACGTCCCCAGCCCTCGGATTGCCCCCCGCTCCGCGTCCCCACTGGTTTCCCAGAGCAGCGCGGCCGGGCTGTGGCACTGACTTCTCCAGCTCCCGGGCCCACCCGAGGGAGGGGGCGGCGGCGGCAGCGGCGCGACTCCTTTGTGACAGGTCCGAGAGAGCGGTAAAGATGGACGCGAGGCCACGGCGCTGCCATTACGCGCTGGGCCCACCCCCGCTTCGCACCGCCCCTGCCCTCCCTCGGTCCCCTAGGAAACGCCCCTTCCTCGGTGGCAAGCCCTCTCCCTGGAAGCCAATCGTCTCTCAGGAACGGTGCCACGTGACCACACGCTCCGGCCCGCCCCCCAAGCGCGAACTGGCCAATCCTCTTGCTGAAGTGGGAATGGCCCAATCAAGTCTCTCCGTCTAGCCTTCGGGACACCGGATTTCCATCTGTCCCCTGGGAAGAAAGAGAGGTGCGGATTGGGTTACGCCGCCGGAAGCGGGGCGGAACTTTGTTGTGGCGGTGAGGAAGAGGAAGCCCTGAAGGGTCAAAAGGAATACAAAAGCAAAGGCTGTTTTCTTTCTTTTCTTTTTTCCTTCTTTCTTTTTCACCCCCCCCCCCCCCCCAAAGAACGAGTGGCCTTAGCGGTGGCGGTTTGGGGTGGGCGCCGCCGAGGTGAGGGGGTCTCGCCTCCCGCACGCTGGTAGGTGAGTGCGGCCTGGGCCTTGGTCTGGCGGAGAGACCCGGGCTCCAGCTTCTTCCCTGAGGACACGGGGGGCTGCGACTGGTGTGAGGTATAGGGCCAGGCCCGCCCTCAGTCTGCGCCCTCGCCCAGTGTTCTGAGTCACTGGGGTCAGGGGCTTGCTGGGGCCCAGCCAGGGGGCAGCCGAGGGAGCCTGCGGTAGGGCATCCCAGCGGGATGTGGGGAAGCATCCCGACCCCTTCCAGCGGTCTCGGGACTTCGGGCCTCTTCCTGGCTCTCTTCCACCGTTTCTGCTAAGTGGGGCCACCCCCCAGGCTCCAGGTGCGCGCCGGGCTCCTCAGGAAATGTGGGAGTCCCTGGTTGGAAATGGTTGAATCCCAGAACGCAAGTGTAGGATGGGAAACGCATTTATTATGTACCATGTACCGTTTGCTGTGCTCAGTGCAATTTCTTCTAATAGATAACAAACCAGCGTGCTCGTTTTGGAAAAAAAAACAAAAACAAAACCCCAAAAAACAAAACCCAAAACCAACCCCCCCCCCCAAAAAAAAAAACAAAATAAACAGCTTAGGAAACTAAGACCATGGGTGGAATGATCTTGTTTGAAAGTTGCCCACGTGAATGTCTGTGCACACAGGTGTGAAGGTGGAGACCTACTAAGAGCAGTGGTTCTTAGCCTAGTAGAAAATACGATCTTCTGACGTCCACTTAAATACAGATTCTCTGACCCTACCCCCAGATAATCTGACTGAGTAGGTCTGGAGTTGGGACCCAGGGAAGCCAGCGCGTTTGCGCCTGGTGGTCAGAAATCCCAATGACCTGTTGTGTATCAGCTGTGAGGTAAGAGTTGTTCATCTTCAGCTGTTTGGCTTATTGATGAGTTAACAGGGACCCCATAAAATGGTTTGGAGGGCACTGCTTCTGAAGTCCTTGAAAGGAATTAGTGTTTATACTCCTTTTTGATACAAGGAATTGAGCTGAGATAAAGGCAGCTTTCACAGTCAACTAGAGCATGAGAGGAGCTGTTAGCAATTTCTAGGAGTCTGAAAGCAGAGGCTGGCCACTTATTTTTCTCAGCTGACATGTTGGTGCCTTAATCCCTTACAACCAGGAAGAACAACGTCAAGACCATTTACGTGGTTAGCAGCCTTTCCTTTCACCTTCTAAGAGTCTTGATGTTTGGTTAGAGTTAAGCTGCTACCTCATACTGAAAACTGCATTGCTGGTGAGTGAGGTTATTGAAGTGTGTGGTTCCACCAGAGGCTCAATCATACTGTAATTATACCTTTGCGGCAGCTGAATCAAATAGCTTCATTGTGCTCCCTCTTGATCACTTTTTGAAAATTCTTTGTCTTCAATTCTTAAATATGGTCAGTTTCATTCCTTATTGTGGGATGTGTTTTAAAGACAGTTCTTTGTTTTTGGTTTTCTGCATTTTCATGATATATCCAACTGTGAATGTGTTTTTGTTGTATTTGGTGTTTATCAGACTTTCAATTTGTGGATTAGTGTCTTTCATTACTTGTGTAAAATTCTTGAATTTATGATCGTATATTGCATAAGCCCCATTGTTTGTTGCCTTTGCTAATTAAACACAGACCTTTCACTCTAATGTATGTCTCTTACTCTCTTTTTATTTTTCCATACTACATCCTGCATGATTTCTTCTTCATTCTCATGTTATTTCTAATCTGTTACGATACCCTTGCACTGAAAACTTAAATTCAGGTGTTGCTTTTTTTTGGTTCCTGAGGTTCTGTTTGGCCCTTTTTCAAATATGCCATGCCATTCATTGCTTTACAGTTTCTTATTCTCTGCTGTTAATTTTGAAGCTCAGTTTTTATTTCTTTAAACACAGTAAGCATTTTTTTTATGATGTATGTGTGTTAATCCCACTGTGTGAATTCCCTTTTGGTTTGTTTATTTATTTACTTTAAATATTTATTTATTCATGAGAGAGACAGAGAGAGGCAGAGACATAGGCATAGGGAGAAGTGGGCCCCTTATAGGGAACCTGATGCGGGACTCGATCCCAGGACCCCAGGATCACAACCTGAGCCGAAGGCAGATGCTCAACCGCTGAGCCACCCAGGTGTCCCCTTTTGGGCTTATTTCTTTTGCTCATTATTCCTGCAGTTTTTCTTTCCACTTCACCTTTACCTTGAGTTCTTTGGGGGGTATGAGGTTCAGATGGAGCAGGTGGTTGTCAGACTATAATCTGTGGATTCCTGGTTTTGACTTTTGTTTCTATTACTTCGTAAGGTTATCAGAACAGCAGTTTTCATGGTCATAGAAATCCTCAGTAGAAAAACCAGTTTGAATATTGGGCTTAATTTCTGGTATCACCTTTTCTTGGGTTTTGGCCAAATTTTTTACTATCTTGTTAGCTTTTCTGTTTAAGAATTATTTTATTTTTTTAGATTTTAATTTATTTATTCATGAGAGACTGGGGGGGGGGGCAGAGACACAGGCAGAGGGAGAAGAGGCTCCCTGCAGGGAGCCCGATGTGGGATCTGGGTGGGACTCGATCCCGGGTCTCCAAGATCATGCCCTGGGCGGAAGGCGGCACTAAACCGCTGAGCCACCCGGGCTGCCCTGAGAATTGTTTTAAAAATTTCTTCCATTGTTTTTGTTCTATCATAGAGGTAGAAGATTGGTCTCAACTTCCTAGGCCACTATTTCTGGAAATGAATGCCTGCTTGCTTTTTTTCTTTTCTCTTTTAATTTGTCTTTTAAAAAAATTTTTTTTTTCTTTTTTAGAAGGGAGGTAGGGAGTAGCCAAGGGGGAGAGAGAGAATCTTAAGCAGGCTCCATCCTATAACCCTGAGATCACCACCTGAGCCAAAATCAAGTCAGATGTTTTTTTGTTTGTTTTTAAAGATTTATTTATTTGACACATTGAGAGAGAGAGGGAGAGTGAGCACAAGCAGGGGGAGCAGCAGGGAAAGGGAGAAGCAGGCTTCCTGCTGAGCAGGGAGCCCAACATGGGGCTTGATCCCAGGACCCTGGCATCATGACCTAGGCAGAAGGGAGATGCCCAGCTGACTGAGCCACCCAGGCACCCCAAGAGTTGGATGCTTAACCGACTGAGCCACCCAGTTGCCCTAGCCCCCTTTCATTTTTATTTTGGAATGCAAATTTGTGATTTCAGGGAATTTTGAGTTAAAGATCATTTTTCTCTGTATACCTAAAAATTCCACACTGTTCCCTCTTCAGTGTCACAGCCACTGTCAGTGGTAAGCTTCCCTAATGCTTTTTTCTAGTCTTCCTTTTGTGAACCCCTCAGTGCTTTGCTTCTTTATTATAGCATTTAACTTCCTTCTTCTTTTCCTAAAATTGCTTATGTGCCAACCTTATCTCTTTTCCTGAAGGCAAGTTCCTCATTTGCTAAAAAGTGGAGTGCCAGTTGAGCACCTAGCACTCTGCCTTGTACATAATAGATCCCCTGTAAAATTTACTTCCACAATACAACTGAATGAGTTAGTTGGCCTCGTGTGGTTTGTGTACTGCAAACCCTTTTTTTCCCCTTAAGTTTGGTCTTAGGAGTTACACAAAACCTAGTGGGATGAAGGTGTGGGGGGAGTATAATTTAGTGTGTGGGCTAGGTTCCAAAGCCAGCCCAGATGGTGAAACTGTATAATCAAAGCTGCCTTCGAAAATCTTCTAGGGAGGCATCATATTGGATGTAGGTATATCGGCACAGCAAAATTCCAACATGCCCAGGTTTTCTTCCAGCTTTGAAACAGATGCTGTTTTTCTTCCTTTGAGCCTCAGGTGAAGCAGCTGGTTTGCGTTTAGGAGTCATAATGGTTTTTTTTTTTTTAATATGACTAATATTAGAATCATACATAGTGAGGGAAATGCTTCTACAATGAGAGGCACACATGAATTGGAGAACTGAGGATCAGGCAAGGGGATCAGTATTTTAAGTTCTCATTTTCTTCCAGTGCATAAAGATGAATTCAGGGTACAAGCACAAACGATAAGACTGTTCTTGTGCTCTGGAAAGCTAAATGTATATATAGGTTTGCTTTAAAAATTTTTTTAAAAAGATTTATTTATTTATGATAGACACACACAGGGAGAGAGAGAGAGAGAGAGAGGGAGGGAGGGAAGGAAGGAAGGAGGGAGAGAGAGAAGCAGGCTCCATGCCAGGAGCCCGATGCGGGACTCGATCCCGGGACTCCAGGATCATGCCCTGGGCCAAAGGCAGGTGCCAAACCGCTGAGCCACCCAGGGATCCCCCCCCAAATTTTTCTTATTGCATGTGTTTTTTTAGATTGCCTGGACAACCAGAAGATTACTACAAATTGCTCTTTATGATAAACATTTTAAATATGAATGAAATTGCTTATGCTGTCTGCTGGTGTTTAGATTCTTTTAGTCTGGGATCCCTGGGTGGCGCAGCGGTTTGGCGCCTGCCTTTGGCCCAGGGCGCGATCCTGGAGACCCGGGATCGAATCCCACGTCAGGCTCCCGGTGCATGGAGCCTGCTTCTCCCTCTGCCTATGTCTCTGCCTCTCTCTCTCTCACTGTGTGCCTATCATAAAAAATAAAAAAATAGATTCTTTTAGTCTCCTTTGCTAGTGGAGTGTGCTAAATAAGCCTGAGTGTTAGATTGAGGATTACTTTGTCTAGTAATAAGTACTAGTAGTAGTCTTTGTTAGTAGTTGTCATGCCCTGAAGTTTTAAAATCTATAGAGAAAGTCCTCTTGATTTGCATTCCCATGGCTTGGTACAAGTGACTTCTGGCCAGAAAGCTACCTATCTGGAATATAGTAGAGTTTGCCAGATGGCAGATTCCTCTTAATTGCCATCCTGCATTTTGAAGTCCCATGTGATTTAAATATCAGGGTAAAAATGTTGGAAGAGCAGTACTTAAGTATATTTACTGACAAAAGGAAAGTGGATTGGCCTGTTGTTTTGCTACCCAAAGAGAAGGCTTAGAACACCATAACACAGAAATCCGATTCCCCTTGGTGTATTTTTATACTGCAGTCTATCTAACGCTAGAATTAGGAGGGGGTAGCGGCTAGGAGGGGGTAGCGGCCGGTGATGTAAACACTTAAGTAGTCTGCCATCACAGAATTCAATTGCATGGGAAACCAGATTATCATTAACTTGTATCATGGCACTAGCTAAATGGAATAATTTTTCAAGTCTGCAATAGCAATTAGTTTGGGGGTAGCAATTTAAGTTTTCTATTTTATATGGCATGCGGTGTAAGACACTGAGCCCATTTTGTCCCACCAACCTGGAAATTAAATACCACAGTCTCCAGTACAAACACAGGAGTGCAGTGTTTAACAGTTACTTTGGCTTGAAATATAAGAACTTTGTTTTTTTGGCTGTTAAGCAAATTTGAAAACTATGTTCTTTATTTGTGTCGGTTTGAAACTTTTAAGTTTGGACAAAATGATCTTGGTATGGTTTTGGTTTTCCATGAATTCCCTAATTGAGGAACTTAAATAATCCTTTTTAAAATAGTGTAATGTTTAGTTTGATAATTAAACTTGAATCACCTTGGAAATAAAAAAGCTGTGTGAGTAAATGAAAATTGACAGCGTGTATTCTTTTTACAATTAAGCACACTGAACAAAATTAATATTCCCAACATAAATCCTCTTCATTTCTACATGACTCTTTATGGTCCCATCCCAGACCCCTGGACTTTGTGTTTTGTTTTTAATTTTTCTAGCAAATGAAGGGGGTAAATTAGAGACTTGTGAAAATTTAGGTGGGTAGTAGGAATTAGAAATAAAGTTTAATTTTCAGTTTTTTCCCCACTTCCAGAAGGAGGTAAATGAGCTGCAGGTACTCATCACCTCTCTTTTGGAGAATAAACAACCAATGAAAATTAAGCTCTTGAAAGAAAAATGCTTTGTGTGGGCAACACTTATTCCTCAGTGTAACAGAGCATTTTTTAGTCAGTTGAAATTAAAGGAAAGTAGTGAGTTATTCTTGAGGAAGACATCAATTATATAATATAGGAAAGTGATTTAATTTTTGGTCCTGTGTTTCCAACTGCACAGTTTTTGTCGTGTTTAAATAGAATTCCCTACGGAACATAGAAGCTTGAGCAAATACGTAATGTCTACCATTTTCTGTAACTTTACATTGGATAATACCTCATAATATTCATGTGAGATCATTCTTCCCTGCTTCAATTCTTCAAATCCTTTTCATGGTTGTTTATTCAATAAGCATTTATTATCTGCCTAATATATGCCAGACACTGTGCTAATAAGCACTGTGGATACAAAGGGCCGTTGGAACAGTTGGAACAAATGATAAAACACAATGGGTAAGTGCTGCAATCAAGTTACAGATTGCTCCAGTAGGGGTGAGAGTAGAAACAGGGAGGCTAATGGCAGGCTATTCTAGTAGTCCTTGCTAGATAAGGTGCCTGGAAAGAGATTAGAAAGGAAAGGATTCTTTTCTTTTTTAAAGATTTTTATATCTATTTATTTATGAGAGAGGCAGAGACATAGGCAGAGGGAGAAGCAGCCTCCCTGTAGGGAACGCATGCAGGACTCATCCCTGAAACCCGGGATCACACCTGAGGCCGAGGCAGACGTTCAACCATTGAGCTACCCAGGTGTCCCGAAAAGGATTCTTTTCTTTGAAAAAAAAGAGGATGGATTAAAAAGAAATAAACCTTATGAAGTACTAATACCAGAACTTGGTGACTGGTGAAATGTAGGAAATTGAAGGAGAAGAAGTTTAGGTTCACATCTGGGTTTTCAGCCAGGAAACAGGATTGACCCATATTTATGCACTCCATTGTCTCTTACCTGTACTATTCACTTTGGTAATTCATGATATATACACTATTATCTGGTATTAATTAGTTTAAGAGTACTCATTCTTTTAAAGTTTATTTCCTTTATGTACCCCATGTAATCTGGCACAGTGCTGGATATAGAGTTTAGCATTCAGCACAATGTCCAGTTTATTTAAATTGAACTTCTAATAAAACAGTAAAATAGAAAACCATGCTAATGGGAAAATACAAAATTTCCCAATTATATATACACATGTAAATCTTCCCTACTTTCTCTGATATAATTCTTTGGTTTATATATATCTAATCTCTCTATGTTTGTATCCCTGATCTGGTTCCCCTCCATTCCTTGAGTGCAGACTGTATTTCACTCACTCTTGTAACCAGTCCAGGGCTTAGCTTAGTGGTTTGTAGTAATGGCAAACCTTTTGAAGCATTTTATAAGCATGTGTCAAACACTGTGCTGAGTGCTTTGCATGAATTACCTTGTTTATCCTCACAAAAGCTCTCTATTGTGCAGGACTGTTTTAATCCTCACTGGTGAGAGCAACCTGTAGATGGGGGAAACAAGACTCTGAGGACTTAAATGACTTGCGCAGGGCATATGACTTGCATTTGGCCGAACTGAGGTCGCTTGATTTCAGACACAGTGTAAAGTCTATCATTACTTGTGCAGCCTTGTATAAGGAGACCAGCACAGAAGGTACTTGTTATATAGTGGGGGGGATTAGATTAGGTTAAGTGAAAGGTGTGTGAAATGAAACTTGCTTCTTGGCAGTGTGTATTGTCAGCGATGTTTTGAATCCTGAAAAAAACTATTTCTGGAGAAGGAATATCCTGAACATTATCCAGAATACTCAGGAGTATGCCACTTGTTCATGAACATTTCTGTCCCTGTCTTTGACTTCTCCTAACATAGAAAGGTGACCAGATAGCTAGAAGTGCCACTGGTGGCATAGAAGGCAAGGAGGGAATGATGGTTGAAGAGCCCAGGAATGAGGACCTATGGAAGATGTGCAAAGTGTAGAAAGAGAGGATGGAGCCAGCTATATTCTAGTCTTGTCCCTTTTAAACACAGAAACTCTTTATAATTAGGTCTGGCCATCTAGCTTGTTTTATCTATTTTGAGATCGAGGGACTATCAGGATTATAATACTAGCTTTAAAAAGTAGATTTTTACAAGTGTTCACTAATTTTAACTCTGTTTTTAGGAAACCAGCCCTTCGAAAGCAGTACTTTCTCTCAAATTCTGAAGCCATTGTCTTTCAATTTCCTTTTTTTTTTTTTTTAAAAAAAAGATTTTATTTATTTATTCATGAGGGACACAGAGACATAGGCAGAGGGAGAAGCAGGCTCCATGCAGGGAACCTGATGCGGGACTGGATCCTTGGACTCCAGGATCATGCCCTGGGCCCAAGGCAGGCACTAAACCACTGAGCCACCCAGAAATCCCCATCGATTTCCCTTTTTTTTTTTTTTTTTTTATGATAGTCACAGAGAGAGAGAGAGAGGCAAAAAGACACAGAGGGAGAAGCAGGCTCCAAGCACCGGGAGCCCGACGTGGGATTCGATCCCGGGTCTCCAGGATCGCGCCCTGGGCCAAAGGCAGGCGCCAAACCGCGGCGCCACCCAGGGATCCCTCGATTTCCTTTTTTAATGTGCTTCTTTATTTTCATTTTTGGTAACCATCTCTGATTCCTGCCCTTGTCCCTGTGGTGTGAAAGATGGTTAGTAGCACAGACTCAATCCTTTGGGTAGAAATTGAATTCTAACATTTCAGAGAAAAAGATTGATGAGAAAGAAAGTAAGAATTTCTTGGAATCCCTTAAATTTGTCTTTTTCCAAAATTGATAAGTGTTAGGAAGATTGTTATATCTCTAGAGTTTATATTTCAAATTCAAAGCCTTTTACACATATATCTTGAAGGCTTTGTCCCTTGAGTTTCAGAGATCTTTGTTAAAGTTAAGTGAAGGTAGGTTCTTTTCCAAAAATTCAATAGGCCATGAAAATTAATGATTTTACTTTCTTCATTTTGAATTACAAGAGTAGATCATACAGTCCGAATTCTTATTTAGATAGAAGCATGAGAGATTCTAGGTTTTTAAAATTTTGGCCTATTGGAACATTTTTCAAAATTAACATATTTCATTTTTTAAAATGTACAATGAGAATGAAGAGATGCATTTAATAGGAATGCCAGGGCATTGTCATATCCTAATATTTCCCAGTTTTAAATCCTACGCAATCTGATAAATTCACTGCTTTGAGACACTATTATTTTCTCCATTTCATAAGATTAAAAGAACTAGGGATTGTTTGGCCCAGAAAAGTGATGGATTAGGAGGAACGTGGGAGTTGTCCTCAAACAGTTGAAGCATTGCCGTGTTGAAAAAGGACTTGGAAAAAAAAAAAAAAAGAAAAAGAAAAAGGACTTGGCTCCTTTTTTGTCCAGTGGATTGATTTTTTTTTTTTTTTTTTTTTTTTTAGTGGATTGAATTTATGTGTGGAACTTATAGGGAGATGAATTTCAGTGCGGTTTAAGGAAAAACCATCCTACTGGTCAGATCTACTTAGGGAGTCAGTTGCCTGGGAGTGAATGCATTGGTCCCTGTTAAAGTTTTAGAATATGGGTTGGATGAAAATTTCTGGTATGTGTGGTAGATTTGTATGTTGGACGGAGAATCATTTTAGATGGGACACAAGCTGACCCACTCTGGATTATTTCCCAGGAATAAGGGTGAGGGGAAGAAACCAGATAGCCAATTTAGGGTAACAGAGGAGAGCTGCAGCCAAGCTAACAGAGAAGAAAGGGGGACATCGAGGGTCCAGTATGTCTCTCCCACTCATAAGAGCCCTAGTTTAAGACATTTAAAAATATGTTGGCTCTTGTTTCATAAGAGGTTATTCTGCAGAAGTTGAGGAATTTTTGGCATGGCTAGCAGAGATGGAATAATTCTGTTTCTATAACAGGGCTCTGTCTGGAGACATTGAATGAGGCTAAATCACAAGTGTTCAGCTTGTGGGCTTTAGGTGGGAACAATAGCTTCTGTCAATGGATTTAGTTTTCTTTCTAGTAAATTTCAAAATTCTCTCTTAAGGTTGTTAACACTGAACTAAACTGCTGCAGTGAAATTTAGGCTGAAACTATTTTCTTGTTCAGAATGTATAGATTTGCTTTCTCAGCTTCCATTTTCATCTTTAGTAAAATGTTTACATGAACATTTTCAGCCTGGAATTTGGTGTAGGAAGAAAGCTGAAGTTGACATGTCCTTCTTTTCAACCAGGATCCCAGGTTTCTGAGGAAGGAGATGGTGAAGTGGATAAGAGTATGACACTTTTACATCAGACCTGGATTTTATTCTCAGCTCTACCATTCACCACCTTTTATCATCTTAGACAAGTGGTTTAACTTCTCTAGAATCCCATTTCTTCATCTGTAGAGAGATAATATTTTTCATAGAGTCAGTGGGAGCATAAGTGAGATAATATACATAAAAATGTATTTAGTGCATGGTAAGAGGTTCAATAAATGGCAGCTACTTTATTTTTGTGCTGTCAGTAGAGACAGAGCAAGAGTGGGAGCAGTGGGGGGAAGGGTGGAAGTAGAGGGAGAGGAGCAGGGGGAGGGAGAGAATCTTAAATAGACTCTGTGCAGAGTGCAGAGCCTTACAAGACTTAGTCTCATGGCCCTGAGATCATGACCTGAGCTGAAATCAAGAGTCAAGATGCTTAACTTACTAAACCACCCAGGCATCCCAATAGTGATTTACTTTTTTTATTAGGGGTCATTTTGGAATGGACATTGAGTTGGTGTACTAGTAATGCAGAATATCTGTTTCCTGGTTTTTGTTGTTGTCGTTGTTGTTTTAAGATTTTATTTATTTATTCATGAGAGAGACAGAGAGAAAGGCAGAGACACAGGCAGAGGAAGAAGCAGGCTCCATGCAGGGAGCCCGACTTGGGACTCAATCCTGGGTCTCCAGGGTCACGCCCTGGACTGATGGCGGCGCTAAACTGCTGAGCCACCTGGGCTGCCCTTGTTTCCTTTTTGGATGTAATTAATTCTATGATTAATATAACATGTCTGAGTAGAGAGTTTATTCCACAGTTCTTCAAAAGGAAAGAAACTAGCAAAGAAAAGAAAGGCTTAAAAGGAGTAGTGCACACTCTAGCATTATTCCCTTCTCCCTTCCTAGAGAGATTCAGGTAGAAGTATCTAGATTTGAGAATCTTGTGCATCAAGATATGCATAAAGTGTTTGAGGTTATCGTGTCAGTGAGAAAAGAGAGGAATTGAAGATAGACTCTTCAGTGGCATAGATCTGTAACTCACAGGACGGGAGGTCAGGAAAGAGTTGGAGAACTCAGCGTAGTCTAGAGCACAGGACATTGAACCTGAAGTTGGGAGATCTGGGCTCTAGTCTCACTGTCTCCGTGTGGGGTTTGTGTGCCTCTAGGTGTATCCCTTGTACAGACTAGACTTCATCTCCAAGGCTCCTTGAATACCTGAGTTTCTCCATTCTGAAAATATTTGGAAACAATAACATGCAAATAGAGGTAGTGGAATGTTCCTGAAACAGGAATTTCAAGAAGAAACAATGTCAGATGTCACAGAAATAAAGGAAGATGAGATCTGGGAAAAAGATAGGATACCCAGGAGACCAGTTTGTCTAGAGAGGGACCAAGAAGTGTTGGACTTACTATGGAACAGAATGTAATGAATTATTCCAGGTCCTCTCACTGACTTTGTAAATAACATAAATGTTAATAAAACTGCCTGATACATTAACAAAAATGCAATCATGTGCTTTCACCAATGATCTATAAATTAAACAACTCAAAAGATTTCTTCAAGGTTGAAGGGAATTTTGAGGTAGTCTGTTGCTAGGTGAGACAGAGCTATAGCTCCTTGTTTCAAGTGCAGTTCTCACTTGAAATGTTTCATTTGTTTTTTGTAGACCGATTATTCCATTATGGATGGAGGGGATGATGGTAATCTTGTTATCAAAAAGAGGTTTGTGTCCGAGGCAGAACTAGATGAACGGCGTAAAAGGAGGCAAGAAGAATGGGAGAAAGTTCGAAAACCTGAAGATCCAGAAGGTATATGTATGAGGTTATAGTTTGGCATTCAACATAATGATCTCTAATCTTCCCAATAGTCCTGCAGAGTAGGTACTAATGTCCTCACTTTGGAGCCAGGGACTGAGGCTCAGAGGAGTGTAAGAACCTATGTAAGGACTTCGTAGCCAGGAGCAGAACCAGAGTACTCACTGTCTGCTCTCCCCTGTCCTACCTTCCAGAACATTCTGCCAGTTTGTTCCATCTGTATAGGTGGATGCAGGATCTGAGTGACTGAGAATGTGGCTGCTGTGTAGGGTTGGGCTTGCCCCTCAATCCAGTTAACTGTCTCAGGCCATGGGCCCTATTGACATTTGTAGTTGCCTTTGAGAACTGCTGGCCCCTCTCTGAGATCCAAAGCAAAACTGTGGACTTTGTACTATTTTTGTGTTATCCTTGCCCTCAGATCATGCAGAGACTTGACTTTATCTTTGAAATCCTTTGTGATTCCAAAATAATGTGAAAAATTCTAAAGTATGTGCCTTTTCTTCCCCCTTCCTTTTTCTCCCTCCCTCTTCCTTTCAGAATGTCCAGAGGAGGTTTATGACCCTCGGTCTCTATATGAAAGGCTACAGGAACAGAAGGACAGGAAGCAGCAGGAGTATGAGGAGCAGTTCAAATTCAGTAAGCTTCAGAAAACAGTCTGGCATACCCTGCAGGGCCTTTTCGATGCACGTTGCCTCATGCAACACTTTTTCCAATTGGCCATGGAACTGTCTTATCTAGTCCCTAGATGTTCGTTTGGTGGGAAAGAGACAACCTTCTGCCTTCTAGAGCACAATGAACATTTTTGTTTAGAGCTCAAGATACCCATTTTAATTCTGTGCTAATGTCTGGTAATGAGAGAAATGCCTTGATTTTATGCTGTTACCTCTCCAAAAGCCGAGGTGTTTACAAATTCTTCTAATCCTCTAAAGGATCTGCTGCTTATTAAGAAAAAAAGAAGGAAAAATCTTATTTGACTCTCTTTTCCCTTTAGCCTGCTAAGTATTCCTTGTTCAATTATTTCCTCAGAAAATATGGTAAGAGGCTTAGACGAAGATGAGACGAACTTCCTTGATGAGGTTTCTCGGCAGCAGGAACTCCTGGAAAAGCAACGAAGAGAAGAAGAACTGAAAGAACTAAAGGAATATAGAATATCCTTTGTACTTTGAGAGAAATCTGTATGGTGTCCATTTTCTTGTCTATGTCTATGGATTTGAGTTTCTTCACAAATCGAAAGAAAATAAGATTTCCTACCTAGTGACCTTTGAGTTCCCTTTCAACATTGATACTCCCATGCCTGAATAACAGGCAGTGATTTGTGCGGTTACATGGCATGTGCAATTGAAAGTCCAGATTCTTTAGGATTAACTAAAGGCCTAAATCCTAATAGTCAGTACCAGGGTATTTTTGCCTCGTGGGATTAGACTCTAAAACAGATGGGCAATGCAGTAAACTCATCCAGGGGAGAAATTGGCTTCTGAGTTTTAAAAGGAAATGTTTAGCAACTCTCCTGTGTCCTTATTAACACCTTCCCTAGAGGTGTAGCCTGGTCTGTCACCACAGAAGGGTAGAGAAGACAGCAAAGATGACTTCACTTTGGCTCAGTGTTGCCTTTTTGTCTTCCACTTGCATGTCTGAATCCCACCTAGAACTTGGCTGAGTTGGAATTCTCAGTTCTATGTGCCACATCCCTACCCTCAACTCATCACACTGCCCTTGCCCCCAAATGTCTTCTTTTTCTGCTCTTTTTGATTTCGGTAACTTGCCCCCAGGTGTCCAAACCAGAAACTACCTCCAAAAAGAATGTTCTCCAGGTCTGTGTAGTTCAGCTTTCTCTGGCTTTTGGGACCACTGTGACCATGAAATTGATCTCTGCTTCTGCTCGCGTCTACCACAATGTATTCTCAAGACAAGAGTCCAAAGGAACATTTGAAAACATACCTGGAATCCTGTTACTTTCCTATTTAAGACACTAGTGGCTTCCTGTGGCATTTAGACTTGAGTGTACATTCTTAACAGGCCCTACATGATATAGGCCAACCCACCTTCCTGTTGCATCTTAAACTCCTTCATGTTTACTATACTCCAGCCTACTGGCCTTCTTTCTGTTCTTCTCATACTGAGCTTTGTGATTTCATTTCAAGGCCTCTGTTTTGTTTTTTGGCTTGGAGTGCTCTGCCTTCAGATTTTACAAGGCTGGAGTTTTATAGCACTTGGGTGTCAGCCCACATCTCCCTTCCTCATAGAGACCTTCCCTAAGCATCTCATCTAAAATTTCACCAAACTATGTCACTATGTATGATGTCACTTTTTAATAGTAACTTTCATTCCTGAAAATCTTAATTTAATTTGCTTACTGGTTTATTTGCCTCTTTACTGCTGGAATGTAAGGTAAGATGCATAAAAATAGGGACTTGGTCACCACTGATTTCCCTAGTGCCTGACATTGTAGGTTCTCAGTATATATGTGAACAAACTCCTAGGAGAGGTTAATGAAGCCACTCTAGCTTTTTTCCTGGCTTATTTGAGTATTTCAGGCTTATATGTTGAATAACCTCCCTAATGTGATTGAACAAGCTTTTCCTCTCAATTGGTGATGCGACTGCATGTATATGCCAGTTGGTTTTGTTTGTTTTTACAGGGAGCATGCAGTAAGTTTCTTTAAAGAGCTATGTAGGAGAAGATTTGGACTGATCCCCAGGGATTTGGTTTAAATTAAGGTGACTGACAACAGTTGAGATAAGGGAGCAAGCAGCATGGTGCTACAAAACCTGCTCTGAACTGGTAGCAAAAGATGGGGCTTCCAGACCCAGTTTTCCTAGTGGAATTCTGGTATAGCATTTATGATTGGAATTGATGGAAAATCACACCTCAATCCCAACTGTAGGGTTGAGGCTGACTCTTCTGGAGCTCCCTTCCGCCACTGCCCTCCCTGGTGACTCCAGAATAACAGCGTGCATTGATGTTTGTAGAGATGGGCAGATATATGTATTGCATTGTCAGGCACCGGACTTTTTCCTCCCAGGAAATACGTTAATTACACCGATCCCTAGGATTATGTCTTGTTTTATGTGCTTAGTTTGGCAGGCTAACAAATAAGATGTAGAGTGTCTCCCAAAGCAGCATTCTGGGGAGTAGTGTTGGTTTGGTATGAATGTGGTTTTCAGTTCAAAGAAAAGAATGAACAGGGCAACAGTAAGGCGAAAGAAACTTTCCTGCCCTGCTAACATTACAGTACAACACTGGAGAGGCCCCAGGGGTGTTGGCTTTTGTTGGAAACTTGGTAAGTTCCTGCCATCTAGAAAACCTGAAGAAAAGCAAGCCTTCCAACCCAATGATACATAATGCACTAATCCTGGCATGCAAGTAGCCAGAGACGTGTTGAGATAGGAACTGAAGGATTAGACGTTTGTTTATTGAAGCTCTAAATCAGGAGCTGGTTCTTGGCTCTGCTTGATCATTATAATATGATACATTTTATAATGTGATACTTGTGAAGGCAGATAAGCTGTGATTTGTGCCCATATGAACAATAGAACTCTTGTTTTCTTCAGATTAAACCAGCATTTAGCAATATTATATGTTAAAACTATGTAATTTAAAAAATGTCTCATCTGATGAATTCCTTGAAATTTCTGAGATGTGTTTGAATTTTTAAAGCATTTAAGGGGGAGAGGAACCTAAGGGGGAAAAAGTGGTTTATATTTTGGCTGTGGATCAAAAGTAATATTTTACCCCCCTCCCCAAAAAAGAAAATGCTGGAGGCTTTTTTTCCACTTTAAAAGAATAAAAAATGAAGTGTTGGTTTCTGTTTGTGTCCTATTATTATAAAAAAACATGCGTCTTTTTTTTTCCATTTTTGGGAAAAAATATTTGTCAATATTAAGAATTCTAAGAACTTATCCTTTAATGATGGGTTGCAGGTAAAAATCAGCATGCTTGTGGTTTCTGGCGGTACTGGAAAGATGAAACCTGATTCTTTTCGGTTTTTTTTCCTAGAAAACCAAACATGTAATGTTAACATATTATCAGTTTTCATGTTGACTCTGAAACCATTAAATTGATGAAATTCAGAATAGTACTGAGCATTTTGCATAATCCCCATTGAATACTGCAAATATTTAAGGTAACTGCTGCTTATATGACCAAGACTTAGTGCCTGAAGAGTGATCAGAATTAGAATTTCCTTATTTCTGGTGCCCAGTTTTCCCCATTGTTCAAAGACCATATACCCCTCTTGCCCAGCCCTTTGGGCTGATAATACCTGCTTCTTAGATTTCTTGGTCACTAGATGTCACTATTTTTCCAGTAAGGCACTGCTGCCTCTTGAATAAAGAATTGCACCACATCCAACACTTCTGTCTGTTGCCTAATGGGTTGTGAGAGTATGAAATGGAGGGAGGGGAGGGGCTGGTGGAGAGAACAAAAGAAAGTGACAGACTTTGACAGCCAGAGATTGATGTCAGGTCTGCAAGAAGTGATCTTACAAGTGAACTTATTGTGCTTTTATTTTTTTAGAGAGATATTTATTTATTTTAGAGACAGAGAGCATGAGTGGGAGGGGCAGAGGCAGAGGGAGGGAGAATCTCAAGCAGGCTCCTTGCAGAGCAGGCGTGGAGCCCAGTGTGGGGCTCCATCTAGAGACCCCAAGGTCTTGACCTGAGCTAAAACCAAGAGTCAGATGCTTAACTGACTGTGCCACCAAGGCCTCCTGTTTGTGTTTTGGTTCTTGTGATATATATGCACTGGGTTTTCTCATTAAAATCACCTTGAAGATGGTGTTGAAAACAGTTTCCTAGACCTCTGGAGGTCCTCATTTCAATAGGTTTGGGACAGGGGATGGACTCTGGTTTATAATGAGCCTTACGGTGCTTCTGGTGTTGTCTTATACCAGCAGAGGAGTTAGTCTTTGTGATGTCCAAGATTGAATGCCACTGATACTTGATATATCATAGGACATTCTGCAAGACTTGATTTTACCCTTGGGCGAAAAAAGCAAATATTTAAATATTTTCAGAGAAGCCACATTTTCCCATGGCATTTCTGTTTCTTAAGATCCTTGTTTTCTCCAGCAAGCTGTGGCCCTATCCTTGGGAAGGTTTTCTGACCATAATTCAAGATTTTCACAGAGAATCAGAGGAATAAAGTTTGCTTCTCTGTATTATATTTGGCTTGATTTGCCTTCTTCCTCTGTGGTTACCTTCATTTCTCTTCAAATCAGCTGGGATATGACTGGCAGAAAAAAGAAGAGGGCATTGTTTTTAATATAAATAAGCTAAACATTACTCGGCAGAGCTGAAGTACTAATGGATTATATACGTCTGTCTTCTCTTGATTTATCATTGTCCTGCTATAGCTCTTCTTTTTACCTAGTCTGACCCTTAACCTACAACACAGTAATCTCAACAAAGTTGGAATTTCTCCGGAAAATAAGAAGGAGGTGGAGAAGAAAGTGGCTGTGAAACCCATAGAAACCAAGAACAAGTTCTCCCAGGCAAAGCTGTTGGCAGGAGCCGTGAAACATAAGAGGTCAGCCAGCTCTCACACAACTTGGATTTCCCTCTGACTCTACTCTAAAATGCCACCGGTAATGGTAGCCTGAGCAAACAGTTGCCTAAGCATCAGTCTTGGTGACGTTTCTTTGGTAGTCCTACCTCTCTCTCCCCTTCTAGATTTGGTGTCTCTAGCCTTTGGGCCCTGTCTCTTTGATTTTTCGTTCAACATAATACTAACTACTCTTCATCGGGCACCTGTCATGTAGCAAGCATTGTGTTACGTGCTTTCCAGGAATGATCTTACTCTTCCCACAAGTCTATAAAGTACAAATCTGATTGGCTAAGAACCTTTGTCCCAGATCACAAAGTAATAGGAGAGGTGGAGGTCAATATTTGAGCATCTCTTTCTAGGCAAACGAGGTAGCAAGTTGTGTGAAAGGATTTGGGTAGGGTGTCATGGGAGCAGGGAGGAGGAAACCCGTAATTCCTTGGAGAGGGCCTCTGAGCTCAGCTTGGGGAAGATAGGGAAGGCGTTAGAGTGAGATCTTGACCAGGTAGATGACTAGGGCTTTGACAGACAAAGGGAAGAGAACATCCTTGGCAGAGAGAACAGTTGCTGCAAAGCACTGTAGCCCACAAGACCATGGAAGCTATGACAGCTGCACAGACCTGACTGGGCTCCTTGCTGATTGATGTGCGGTGGCAGCAGTGCCTAGAGGTTTTGAGAAGTTCTGTTTTAGGTTTGCTCCTCGCTAAATCCTCAGATGTCACCAAAGTGATGAAATCTGGTCATTTCAGTTTGACCAACCATACCATGGACGAAATAATGTTAAGTTTGAGTGCAGTCTATTAGGAAAATCAATGTGGCACGTTGGCAACCAGCCACATGTTTTCAGGGGAGTGCACTGATGGACTCTTATGGTTTGGCGCACCATTCATCTGCTGCAGATGATCCGGAGAACATTGCTTACAGATTAAAATGTCGTCATGGTTTAGCAGTGGAGGGGAGGAGTAGCAGTAGCCTGAAAAGTGCTATCTGAGCCATGAATTATTCCTTTGAAGTTTTTTTGAGGGGGCGGGGGTGGAGGTGGAGCAGAGGGAGAGGCAGAGAGAGAGAGAGAGAGAGAGTGTTAAGCAGGCTCCATGCCCAGTGTGCACTCCATCTCTTAACCCTGAGATATATGACCTGAGCCGAAATCAAGTCAGATGCTTAACTGAGCCATCCAGCCTCCTCTGTTCAAGTTTTCACAGCAGCTTTCATACCTGGCCCAGTGTCTTAGAATTTGGTCCTGGGTCAGTTTTACTGGACTTCAGCAAGAAAGGGCTCTGTAGGTGGGCAGTTCTCGGCAATGTCTAGCTGCTAGCAAAATGGATGTTATAACTCTTTCCTTAGTCCTTAGCTCACCTTTTATTAGATCATCATTTATTGTTGTTTTTTTTTGTGTGTGGCAAGATGCTAAATGAGTCTCCTGGAGCAGGAGTTCTTCATCTACCCAGACCTGAGTTTATTAGAATCACCTGGGAGTTTGTTAATATGGATTCTAGGCCTCTCACTAATTCTGGTTCATTAAGTTTGAAGTGAGGTCTTGGAGTCTAATTTTTCAAGTTGTACGGATGATTCTGGTACTTGTGAAAGAAAGTCTGATACCTGGCATGTGCCTAGGGCATGATCAACATGACAGCCTACCTCTGTGCTCTCTCTCCCTGCCCTGCCATCCTCGCCCCATGCTCTCAAATCTGCTTTATCATTCTTCTGCATGTCTTTTAGTAGTTTTGGGGTGTGTGTATGTGGCGGGGCGGGGAGCAGGGAGCGGTGTTGTTGGTGTTTGGTTTGGTTTTGGCTACCTATATAGGTGTCCATGAACAGTATAATAGCTTGCTTGGTTTTGAACTTTATAAAAATGATTTCATTCTGTATATAATATATGAATTTGGTTTTTTAGTAAAAATGTTCCTGTTACTGAAACAATTTTGTGTATTCATGTATATATAGCTGTAATAAGTTCATTTTCCCTGTTTTATAATGGTGCCTTATATGAGATACCAAAATGTGTCCACTCTCTTGTAGATGTATATTTGAACTGTGACAAATGATGTCCAGAGGTCTAGGGCATGCTTTGTTACCTATGTGCAAATGTTTCTCCAGAGCTCTGCTATCTTGGCCACCTGTGGCTATCTAAATTTAAATTAATTAGAACTAAAATTTAAAACCCAGGTCCTAGGGCACTTGGGTGGCTCAGCGGTTGAGAGTCTGTCTGTCTTGGGCTCAGGGTGTGATCCCAGGGTTCCAGGATTGAGTTCCGCATTGGGCTCCCTATGAGGAGCCTGCTTCTCCCTCTGCCTATGTCTCTGCCTCTGTGTCGCTCATGAATAAATAAATAAAAAATATATATATTTTTTAAAAATGTAGTTGACATATTTTATATGATGATTTGCCATTCATGTGTCCTGTTATATGCAAGGTCTCCTATATTTTGCCATTTTTCTACTGGGTTATTTGTATTTTTCTTGAGGGTTCATATGTTTGTTTTTTTTAAATATGGTCCTGACTTTTCCCCCCACAGTTTATAGCTTTTGTTTTTACTTTCATTAATTAATTTTAAGGTGGTCAAATATATTTGATTTTAAGGTGGTCGGTTTTTTTTCCTTTTTAAAAATTTTTTTTTTTTTTTTAAACAACAGCTTTTTTTTTTTTTTTTTTTTTATGATAGTCACACACAGAGAGAGAGAGAGAGAGAGAGAGAGAGAGAGAGGCAGAGACACAGGCAGAGGGAGAAGCAGGCTCCAAGCACCGGGAGCCCGATGTGGGATTCGATCCCGGGTCTCCAGGATCGCGCCCTGGGCCAAAGGCAGGCGCTAAACCGCTGCGCCACCCAGGGATCCCTAAAAATGTTTTTAATTATTTTTAAAGATGTTATTTATTTATTCATGACAGAGAGAGAGAGAGAGGCAGAGACATAGGCCAAGAGAGGTGGGGAGCCCAATGTGGGACTCAATCCCAGAACTCCTGGATCATGACCTGAGAGACACTCAACTGCTGAGCCACCCAGGCATCCATCCCTTTGCTTTTCTTTTTTAAGTAGGCTCCATGCTGGGCATGGGTCTTGAACTTACAATGTTGGTATCAAGACCTGAACTGAGATAGGAGTTGGATGCTTAACTGACTGAGCCACCCAGGACTCCAGAAGCTAATTTTCTAGCAACATTTGCTCCATATTTCTCTCTTTCCCCAGTGACATTCAGTGTTACCTCTGTCTTATAATGAGTTTCCAGATACATATGGGTTTATTTGGGAGTTCCTTGTTTTCTGTTCTTTGGACCTGTTAGACCAGTATCACTCTGTGTAATTATTGTAGCTTTATAAAAAATCTTGGTATCTGGCAGGACAAGTCCCCTTATAGTTTTCTCAGGAAAGTCTTGTCTATTGTTGGCCACTTTGTTCTTCCATATAAATTTTAGATTTAGATAAATTTGAATTTTAGATTTAGATTAAGTCTAAATTAAGTTAAGTTTTTTGGAATCTTCCTAAATGGCTTGATAAATTTATGGAGAGAACAGATCTTTATGGATGTGAGTTTTTCTACACGTGGCATATATCTACATTTATTTGTTTCTTTAATGTCATTCAATAAAGTCATAGTTTTTTTTTTTTTCAAAAGGTTGTGCATATCTTTTGTTAGATTTATTCCTAGATGTTTTAAATTTGTTTTGTTGCTGGTTTGTATAAGTGCAATTGATTTTGGAGTAGTTACATCTAGCTACTCAGCTCTTATTAACCTTAACAATAATTCTTTAAATACTCTTATTAACTTTTATTGTTGGATTCTTTTGAAATTTCTTTTTTTTTCTTTTGAAATTTCTATATAGAGCATTATCTGTGAATAATGACAGTTTTATTCTTTTACACCTTTTCTTTTGTTTCTTATCTTACTGCACCAGCAATGATCACCAGTAAAATGTTAGGAACAATTACTATGTATGTCCCTGTTTTAGACAGAACATTTATAACTTTTCATCATTCTTGTTTTTGTTTTTTCAGATATCTTTTAGGTTTAAGGAAGTTATGGCCTTAGTTTGAGAAGAGTGTTTTTGTAGCTACAAATTGCTTAATTTTGTCAACTTTTTTCTTCCTTTGAATTGATAAAAAAATTATTTTTTTTACTCTGTTATGGTGAAAAATTAAGTTTAAGGATTTTTCTAATGTTATATTCCTGTTATCATACCTCACTACCAAGCTGGGGTTACTTAAAAATATTTTTTAAATTGAAGTATAATTAACATACAGCGTTATTAGTTTCAGATTTACAGCGTGATTCAACAATTCTCTGCATTGCTCAGTGCTTAATATAAGCGTAGTTACCAAATGTTATTACAGTCTTTTCACTATATTCCCTATGCGTGCTATAGTATAATTATTTTTAACTCTACTAGATTTGGTTTGCTAATATTTTGTATAGATTGTTACATCTATGTTCATAAGTAAGACTTATCTGTTTCTCCCCCTCCCCCCCGTTTTTTTCTGATTTTGATATGAAGGTTAAAAGTAGCTTTGTAGAAGGATTTAGGAAGCATTCTTTTTCTGTTCTCTGGAGGAATTTGTGTAAGATGGTAATGTTCTATTTTGTGAAAATTTGGTAGAACTCTTTATATAAGCATTTTGATCCTGCTTATTAAAATTTGTGATTATAGGTCTGTTTAGGTTTCTCCATGTTTTTTTGAGTCAGTTTTATTTAGTTATATTTTCTCGGAATTTGTCCATTTTTGCCTTGTTTCAAATGCATTCACTAACATTAGTATTTTTTTATTTTTCTGATTGCTCTTGTATGTATAATTATCTCCTTTTTCATCCCAAATATTGATGGATTATTCTTTTATCCTTATTTTGGCTAGTTTCTTAATTTCTCCCATCTTCTTTCCTTGGGATATTCTTTACTTCCCTCAAGTTTATTCTTTTATGATTTCTGTTATAAATGAGTGTCAGATACCTAGTTAATTTTCAGCTTTTCAATTATAGGCACCTAAAACTTAAGTCTTCCTCAGGTTTTACTGTACACAATTTTGTATTGCCAACTAAATTTTTTTTTTAAAAGATTTTATTTATCCACAAGAGACAGAGAAAAAAGCAGACTCCATGCAGGAAGCCCGATATGGGACTTGATCCCAGGACCCCCGGATTGCGCCCTGGGCCGAAGGCAGGCACTCAAATGCTGAGCCATCCAGGCATCCCATCCAACTAAATATTTTTAAATATCCATTAGGATTTCTTCTTTGGCTCATAAATTAGAAACATTTTTTAAAGTTTCCAAACATACTGAGGTAATTTAACTGTATCTCATAGGTTCTAAGGTTCTGGCCCCTTCTCCCCCCACATTTTAATGCTTTATAATTATCTGTGTCTTAAGAGTCTGTGATATATTTGTCTTTTGTTGTTGAATTCTACTTTAATTACATTGTGGTTTATATGTACTAATTTTGAAATTCCTTTAGAATTCCCTTTATGACTTATTCCTGAGGTTATTTTTTTGTGAATGGTCCAAGTGAGCTTGAGGAGAATCCATGTTTTGTAATTGTTCTGAGTTCTATGTAGGTACAACCAAACAAGCTTTTAATTGTATTGTTTAAATCTGTGTCTCTACATACTTGTCTGCATGCTCTGTCAGTACTGGAGTATTTTGAAATCTCTCATTTTAGTGATGTTTTCTTGAATTTTCTTAAGAATTCTGTTGAATATATATTTGAAGCTCTTTAATTAGAAGCATACCTGTTTAGAATTGTGATATCTTCATAGTGAATTAAACTTTTTTTCATTATAAACTAATCTACTTTAGGTCTTGTAATATTTTTTGGTCTTTTTTTTTTTTTAGATTTTTATTTATTTATTCATGAGAGACAGAGAGAGAGAGAGGCAGAGACACAGGCAGAGGGTAAAGCAGGCTCCCTGCAGGGAGCCTGATGCAGAACACAATCCCAGAACCCTGGGATCAGAACCTGAGCCAAAGGCAGACACTTAACCACTGAGCCACTATTCTTGGTCTTAAAGTCTACTCTCTAGGTAGCTTAGTGTTTTTTGGTCAGTATTTGCCTCAGTAACTCTTCTGCTTTTCTTTTCCTTTCAGTCTTCCTGGGTCTTAAGTTGTTTGTTTTTGTTTTACTTCTGTTAAAATTTTTGGCATGTCTTATAAATAGCTGATTTTATATATATATTTTTTTTATTGAAGTTCAATTTGCCAACATACAGTGTAACACCCAGTGCTCATCCCGTCAAGTGCCCGCCTCAGTGCCTGTCACCCAGTCACCCTTAAATAGCTGATTTAAAATTTAGGATGTTAATCTCTTTTTATAGGTAGGCTTAGATTTTTTTTTTTAAGGATTTTTGATATAGTTTCTGTTATCTTAATGTTATTTGTCTTTTTAAAAATATTTTTTCTTGATGAGTACTTGCTGTTATACTCTGTTAGCAAATTGATTTTAAATTAAAAAAATTTTTTTCTTTGTATTTTTAAAAAATTAATATATTAAATTCTTTTGTTCAGTTATTTTCCTTCTACTAGTTTGGATTTATATATTCTGTTTTTGATGGCTAACCTTGCAACTTGCCAGAAGTACTTAGGAAAACCTAAAGTTAAATAGGCATCTTACTTCCATACAAAATTATACATGGACCTTAGAACTTTTAGCTATAATCACCTCTTCCTTACATGCTACTATGGCCCAGGACTTTAATATGGTCATGTTTAATTCGCAAATTAGATTGCATTTGCTTGTTTCTTTGTTCACTAACCCTTTTGTGATTATGGCCTTCTGAGAAAAGTTTTTTCTTTGTTGAAGTTTCTTCTTCTTTTTTTTAAAAGATATTATTTATTTATTTATGAGAGAGAGAGAGAGAGAGAGAGAATGAGAGAGAGAGGCAGAGACACAGGCAGAGGGAGAAGCAGGCTCCCTGCAGGGAGCCCAATGTGGAACTCGATCCCGGGACTCCAGAATCACACCCTGGGCCGAAGGCAGGTGCTAAACCGCTGAGCCACCAGGGATCCCTTTTTATGTTTTTCTTGACTACCCTAAATATTAGCAGTAATGGTGGAGCTGGAGGTATTATTATTATGCCTTTTCTAAGCTACACAGCAAGCGAAGTACATTCTTAGTCTTTCAGTGAAGGTCTTTTGAGTGACTTTCAGAATTTCTTTTTTTTTTTTTTTTTAAGATTTTATTTATTTATTCATGAGAGACACACAGAGAGAGAGGCAGAAGGCAAAGACACAGGCAGAGGGAGAAGCAGGCTCCATGCAGGGAACCTGACGTGAGACTTGATCCCGGGACTCCAGAATCATGCCCTGGGCCAAAGGCAGGCTCCAAGCCGCTGAGCCATCCAGGGATCCCCAACTTTCAGAATTTCCAGCATGTCACTAAGAGGAGGAGTTCATGTTTAAGAACTTAACTAAATTTTTGTCATGTATGAATGTGTCCATATATTCCTGAAATCCATCTGTGATCCTAACTAAGATGAATGATAAGGACAACAAAGAATCTGAAGTTTAGGTGTTGCTTGAAGATAGAATGCTTCACTCCTTAAGTTGTCTTTATAACAATAATATAACTGAAAGGAGATCAAGAACCTGAAATGAAGCCTTTTTATTTCAAGACTACCCCAGATCTTTGAGGCTACCTAAGACCCATATGAATGGTTATTGGAGCTCCTGATTCCCAAAGTTTTAATCCCTGAGATTGGAAGTAGCTCAAATTACCATATTTTTTGTTAACAGTTCAGAGAGTGGCAACAGTGTGAAAAGACTGAAATCGGACCCTGACCCAGATGACAAGAGTCAAGGTAGGTGGCAGCTTCCATTTCACTATTCATAATACACATGAACCATATAGTACAGGGCTGGACTGCATTGTATCTATGAAGGAATGCATGGATCTCTAAGCAAGCCTTTTTCTACCAAGCAGGACTTATAACCAAGAGTATGTCAGCTGCCTTACCAACCAGTATGTTAGAAACCAGTGGAATTTGATAAATGACAATTGTGATCTCCCAGAAGTACTTACAAAGCCAAAGCCCTGCTCACAAAGGGTTTTTCTGTCTCCCCCAAATGTCAAGTTTCTTGATTTCACCTGGATGGCAACCAGTGAGAGGTAGAATGCCTGGCTCTTGCTGATGGTTGGATTGGATTGAGGCTAGAAGCCTAATATAGTCTCCAGAAGTACGCTTTCTTTGGTGAATACTTGTATGCAATCAAATCTGGCACTGTGGGGATCCCTGGGTTGCTCAGTGGTTTGGCGCCTGCCTTCGGCTCAGGGTGTGATCCTGGAGACCTGGGATCGAGTCCCACATCAGGCTCCCTGCATGGAGCCTGCTTCTCCTTCTGCCTGTGTCTCTGCCTCTCTCTCTCTCTCTCTCTCTCTCTCTCTCTCTCTCTCTGTGTCTCTCATGAATAAATAAATAAAATCTTAAAAAAAAAAATCTGGCACTGTGTTAAGTGGCACAAAGTTTTAAGTGAAAGTGAGTGTTCTGAGGGCTGATTCAGGGATGAGAAATTCAAGAGTGTTTTTAGTTCTATCCCTGACTCTGTGGGATTGAGACTCTGTGCTAAACTCAATGGGTCATCTATAAAAGAGGGCTTACATTTATTTCTCTCTCAAAAAACAGTGGATATTTTAAAATGTATCTGGCAACTAACTGGAATTTAAATAAAAACTTTTTTTTTTTAAGATTTTTTTTTATTTATTCATGAGAGACACAGAAAGAAAAAGGGGCAGAGACACAGAGGGAGAAGCAGGCTCCATGCAGGGAGCCCAATGTGGTACTGGATCCCGAGTCTCCAGGATCACGCCCTGGGCTGCAGGCAGGCGCTAAACCGCTGAGCCTCCCGGGCTGCCCTAAATAAAAACTTTTAAAAATGAAAAATAATATATCTGCTGAGCATCGGTAATGGTAGCTATTGCTAATAACTTTTTGCTCTTAGAGTTTATTTTTTTAAGAGAGGGAGATAGGGTGAGAAGGGGAGAGGGAGAGAGACAATATTAAAAAGAGAAGCAGAGAGACAGGCTGGGTGTGGAGCCCATTGTAGAGTGTGGAGCTGAACCTGAGCTGAAATCAGGAGTCAAAGGCTTAAAACCAAGTGAGCCATGCAGGCACCCCCTAGAGTTTACTTTTAAAAAGAACATTGAGTGTGAAGAGTCCCCCTTCTACATATATATCCTCTTCCATCCGTTCTCCTTTCCAGAGGGAAACAGTATTATACATTTCTTAGGTATATATCCAGAGTTATTGTATGTATGTATAAGCAATTATATTCTTTTAAAATTAAGAAATGTTTTATTATAGGTAGCTTAAGACATAGCTGGAGGTTGAGATAGGATAATGAACCCCATCATGTAGCTTCAATAATTTTTAGCACCTATCCAGTCTCATTTATGTCTATTCAGCTGTAGTGTTTTGAGGCAAATACCAGACGTTATATTGTTTTGTCAGTAATTCTTCTATATGTATCCCTAAAAATAAGGGTTCTTTGTTTTTTTTAACGTGATTACAATAACATCACACCTAAAATAATTACAGTAATTTCTAAATATTATTGGATAGCAAATTAGTATTTTTCCCCAATTTTCTCATATTTTTTTTTCTTGAAAATTAAAAAAAAAATCAGAATCCAAGCAAGGATCAGACATACATTGTATTTGGCCTATATGGCTTTTACAAAAATATTGATATATAATTCACATACCATAAAAATTCATTGTTTTTAAAGGACACAATACAGTGGTTTTTAGTATGTTCACAGGAATGTGTATTCATCACCACTATTTAATTCCAAAACGTTTTTATCGCCCCAGAAAGAGGCCCCATGTCCCTTAACAGTGACTGCCCATTCTTCCCTCTTCCTAGCTACTGGCAACCACTTATCTACTTTTCTCTATGGATTTGCCTTTTCTGGACATTTCATATAAATGAAATCATGCAGTATGTGGCATTTTGTTTCTAGCTTCTTTTCACTTTACAATGATAGTGAAAATATCCATGTTGTAGTATGCATCCACACTTTTTACAGCTGATTACTATTCCATTGTGTAGTATGCTGCATTTTGTTTTGTCCAGTAATCAGTTGATGGGCATTTGGGTTGTTCACAATTTTTGGCTATTCTGAATGATGCTGCTATGAACATTCATGTATAAGTTTTTATGTGAACAACTATTTTCAGTTCTCTTAGGTAAATACCTAGGAATGGAATTTCTAGGTCATATGGTAACTGTGTTTGTATGGTTGACTTTTTGAGGAACTGCCAAATTGTTTTTCCAAGCAGGTGCACCATTTCTACATTCTATTAGCAGTATATGAAGGTTCCAGTTTCTTTAAATCCTTATCAACAGTTGGTATTATCTTTTTTTATTCTGTTTATCTTTGTGAGTATGAAATGTTATCTCCTTTCCCTAATGACTAATGATGAGAGCACCATGTACTTATTGGTCATTTGTATATCTTCTTTGGAGAAATATTTACTCAAATCCTGAGCCTATTTTTAAGTTGGGTTACTTGTCTTTTTATTGTTGAGTTGTCAGTGTTACAAATACTGCTGGTTGTATTTTCATTTTCTTGATAGAGTCCTTTGGAGCACAAAAAATTTAAATTTTGAGGACATCTAATTTATTTTTTCTTTGGTTTGCTTGTGCTTTAGGTGTCCTATCTAAGAAACCATTGCCTAATCCATGGTCATGAAAACTTACATGTTTTCTTAGTTTTATGGTTTTAGCTCTTACATTTTGGTCTTTCATCCTTTTCTTTCTTTTTAAAGATTTTATTTATTCATGAGAGACGAGAGAGAGAGAGAGAGAGGCAGAGACATAGGCAGAGGGAGAAACAGGCTCCATTCAGGGAGCCTGACATGGGACTCAATCCTGGGTCTCCAGGATCACGCCCTGAGCTAAAGGCGGCACTAAACTGCTGAGCCACCGGGTCTGCCCTGATCCTTTTTTTTTTTAAATTATTTATGTATTCATGAGAGACACAGAGGCAGAGATATGTGCAGGGGGAGAAGCAGGCTCTCTATGGGGAGCCTGATGTGAGACTTGATCCCAGGACCCTGGCACCATGACGTGAGCCAAAGGCAGATGCTCAACCACTGAGCCACCCAGGTGCCCTGTGATCCATTTTGAGTTATTTTTTGTATATGATTTGAAGTAGGGATTCATTTTCATTCTGTATGTATATCTAGTTGACCCAGCAACATTTGTTGAAAAGACTATTTTTTCCAAACTGAACTTTCATGGCACTTTTGCTGAAAATCAGTTGACCAACATGTATGGGTTTGCTTATTTATTTATTTTAAATATTTTATTCATTTATTTGAGACAGAGAGTGAGAGTACACTTGGGGAGGAGGAGGGTTAGAGGGAGAGGGAGAAGCAGACTCCCTGCTGAGCAGAGAGCCTGATATGGGGTTCAATCCCAGGATCCTGAGATCATGACCTGAGCAGAAGCCAAACGCTTAACCAACTGAAGCCACCCAGGTGCCCAAAGGGTTTATTTAAACTAGACTTCTCTTTTCTCTTCTGTTGATCTATGTTTTCTGTCCTTATGCCCTTACGACACAGTCTTCTTGATTACTATAGTCTTGTAGGAAGTTCTGAAATTGGGAAGTATGAGTCCTCCCAACTTTGTTCTCTTTCAGGGTCATTTTGGTTATTCGAGGTCTCTTGCATTTCCATATGAATTTTGGGATCAACTTGCCACTTTCAATAAAAAAGGCAGTTGGGATTTTGATGGGGATTATTTGAATCTGGTGATCAATCTGGGAATATTGCTATCATATGGCATCTTTACAATGGGCTATCATGTCTCATTTGACCTATAAGAAGTTCTTCCTTTTTATTTTATATATTTTTAAAGATTTTGATTTTTTTTCATGAGAGACACAGAGAGAGAGGGAGAGAGGCAGAGACATAGGCTGAAAGAGAAGCCGGCTCCCTGTAGGGAGCCTGATGTGGAACTCAATTCTAGGACTCCAGGATCACAACCTGAGCCAAAGACAGTTGCTCAACCACTGAGCCACCAAGGTTTCCTTGTGTTCTATTTTTTTAAAAACTTATTTATTTTAGAGAAAGAGATTATGAGAAAGAGCTCTCATGCAAGTTAGGGTAGGGGCAGAGGTGGGGAGAGAAAGAATCTCAAGCAGACTCCCCATTAAGCCTAGAGCCCAATGCAGGGATCGATATCATGACCCTGAGATCATGTCCTGAGCCAGAATTAGGAGTTGAATGCTTAACTGAACCACCAGGTACCCCTATCCTATTTTTTATGATGAATATTTAGATTGTTTCCATTTTTTCTCTGTTATGGTATTTAACTTTGTATGTGCATCATTTGTCACTTTCATGATATATTAAGTTAAATACTTAAAAGAATTACTAGGGCAGAGAGGATATACATTTGTAATTTAGATAAATATTGCCGTGGGACACCTGGGTGGCCCGGGATTGAGTCCCACATCAGGCTTCCTGCATGGAGCCTGCTTCTCTCTCTGCCTATGTCTCTGCCTCTCTCTCTGTCTCTGTTTCTCTCTCTCTCATGAATAAATAAAATCTTAAAAAAAAAAAAAAGCCACTGGGACTCCTGGGTGGCTCAGCGGTTGAGCATCTGCCTTTGGCTAGGGTTGTGATCCTGGGGTCGGGCTCTTTGCAAGGAGCCTGCTTCTCCCTCTGTCTATGTGTCTGCCTCTCTCTCTGTGTCTCTCGTGAATAGATGAATAAAATCTTAAAAAAAAAAAAAAAGATAAATATTGCAAAATTACCCTGAAAAGAAGTTATCCCAGTTTATATTCTTATAGGAGCTCCATTTCACTGATGTCTTTTTAATGTATAGAAAACTTCTAAACTGTCTGCTTAAGTAGGATTAAGTGTATACTGTGTTTGTGTACACATACATATATAAAACTTTATAGAAATCTTAAATGTACTTCAACTAGTTAGCCAGTAGCCCTGTATCTGGTACTCAGTTCCTTGTAGGAATTATTCACATCAGTCAGTAGAAAGGAAAACTTGTGTGGTTTTTTTAAAACTATCTCAGACAGACACCATGTTTCAGAGCCACCTTTTAAAATCTTTGTCATCCCCCTTCATTCTCACAGCATTCTTACAGCTGGACATGAAATATCCTCTTTTGCTGGAAGCTAAGGCCCCACGGGAAGAATATCTCCTGAAAGCTTGCTTGAGAGTCTTGTCCTTGGCAGTAGAAAGCTTTGCCCCTTTAGTCCTACCAGAAGATACTTCTGTGACCCTAGTAGAGATTCAGACTTTCCTCACTGGAAGCTCAGACTTAAGCTCCAAGCAGAGCCAGTGAATGAATGCACAGTTGGTCCCATTGACTCTCAAGTCACGCATCTGTTTGAATCCCAAGAACATTTTCTATTAGTAATTTTCGGTATTAATTTGGTATGACAGCGTGGTCCTGCAAATGCAGAAGTTGGCAGGAAACTTCACCAAATGGGTGAGATCAGAGGGCACCATTTTGTTCTCTTTGGACAGTGTAACTATTTTTGGAATGAAATTTGTCAGAATTGCAGTCTCTTTTCTTTCTTGAAACCTAGATTATTGGGAGATTTGGTCTTTTGGCTTAAACTCTGCTGATGCCACCGTGGTCCAGATTCTTTGGTTTTGTTTCATTTTTTTTTTTTTTTTTTTTAAGATTGATTTATTCATTTAAGGGGGGGAGAGGCAGAGGAGAGAGAAACTCTCAAGTAGACTACCTGCTAAACGTAGAGCCCAATGCAGGGCTTGATCTCATGACCTGATCATGACCTGAGCTGGAATCTAGATTGTTCGGGAGGGTCCTTGAAGTACTTAATAAAATGACATCTCATTGAACAGCTTCACATAAATTACTTTTCTGAGTGACTGATTCATACCCTTATAAGATACCAGGCTTTTTTTTTTTTTTTTTTAACAACCAAATATTTCTAATAGAATACTGAAAGTGTCACTATATATGTGAAAATAATCAATGAATGTTCAAGTAATGAATGGTATACGGTTTGATGTTTTGTCCTTAGTTTTCACCACTACCACCCCTAAATTTAGCTATTTGTAATGAAATTTGGTAAAATGTCTTTAACACATCGTGAATACTGATCTGCTCTGTGCAAGGCCTCATGCTGAATGCCCAGGGGACAGAAAGGTGAAAAAAGAGCCCTTGCCCTCAAGAGGCTTACAGTTAGAGAATAAGACAAGCAGTCCTCATCATTAGACTGTCCATTCTTTTACAGCCTTCCTGGCTGTAACACAGGGACATCCTTGGGGTTAGAGAATGTGACACTATTCCTCTCTAATTTAAGTAGATGATGATGCTCTTTGAACTTTTGCTTTGCTTTTCTAAAAAAGTATCTGAGGTAGTATATGTACACAATAGGAAATTCAAAACAGAAAAAAGAAATGGAGTAAAAAGTTAAGTCTCCTCTGTTCCCCAGCCATTCAACTGACCTCCCCGAAGCAATTGTATATATTGACTCAGTTGTTATCATGCATGTCTTTGGGCATGCCCCCTCCCCACAGACCATAGCTTACACATACCCTTGCTCTTTCATGGAGCATAGTATCTTGGAGATCATTCCATACCAGAACACAGAGGCTTTACTCTTCTTTATGGTTGAATAGATCCCCTCTTAACCTTTTGGTTGCTGCTATCAACAGTGCTACAGGGAATGTTCTCATATGTACCCTATTTAAGTTTGAAGGACGTGGCCAAACTGCCCTGCATTTCCTCAGTGACATATGAAGATGCATGTTCTCCATACGTTACCTCCTTATAGATTGTTTATTCTCCCAAGTTTATGCTTTTTTCAAATGCTGAAAATATTTTTTTGAGATTTTATTTATTTATGAGAGACAGAGAGAAAGAGAGAGACAGAGGCAGAAACAGAGACAGAACAGAGGGAGAAGCAGGCTCCCCTGCAGGGAGCCTGATGTGGGACTTGATCCCGGAACTCCAAGATCACACCCTGGGCTGAAGGCAGGCGCTAAACTGCCGAGCCACCCATGGATCCCCTAGGTGTCCCAATTCTTTTGATTCCTATTTGGTTTAACCTTTTTTACTCTAACTGGCCTTTAACCTTGGCCTAGTCATTTGGCTTCCCACCACAGTAAAATGGAGGTTACCTACACATCAGGTTGTTGTAGTGATTGAGGCTAGAAACATTTGGAGGCAATGAGAAAGGTGGAGTAGGGGCCTTAATTTTTCCTTTCACCATCAAGTCCCCACATTCCCTAGATTGAGGCTTTTCCCATCACTGAGGTACTGCAGTGGCTCTGGGTTTCCCGGGACAGAAAGAACCCTAGCCACTTGGTCACATTCTGCACCATCTTAAAATGTTCTCTGAGCGTGGCTTCAGTTTTTGCAATAGTAAAAAGGCATGGAGCCATCTGATGTGGATGCCAGTAGTGTTGCCTGCATACGGTGGTCAGGCCTTCACTGTAAAGCGCCGGGTGAAGTGCATGAAGTGCCTGGTGCATGGAAAGTACGCTGCCAGCTCTGGGAAAGGTGGTGAAATCACAGCCCTTCCTCCTGTCTTGCAGAAGCCCCGTCCTGCGTGTCTCTTGGCAGCACATCCCTGAGTGCCCCTTCCATCCACTGCCCATCCGCTGCAGTCTGCATCGGCATCCTCCCAGGCTTGGGCGCCTACTCCGGGAGCAGTGACTCCGAGTCCAGCTCAGACAGTGAAGGCACTATCAACGCCACTGGCAAGATTGTCTCCTCCATCTTCCGAACCAACACCTTCCTCGAGGCCCCCTAGCTCCTGTGTCCTTCAGAGCTCCTGCCCAAGAGTAGACCGGATGGTTCGTTCTGCCTCCGGGTATTACCTCCCTCGGAACTCCTTTGCCCGCTTCCTGTGCACACCATGACGTTTTTAACCTTATCTAAAAGTGTGCCAGAATCTACCTGTGGCCCAACTTGTGTTTGGTTTCTTTCTACTCCAGTGCAGATGTCCAAACCTGTCCTGCCGCCTCCTTCCTCACTGCTGCGGTGGGGTCCGGGCTCAGCAGAAATTCCACTGAAAATGCCCTGGGAACACAGGCACCCGCTGGTGTGCCAAGTGTTTGGATTGTGTTGCTTCTTGTTTTCTTCTTTTTTTTTTTTCTTGCCCGACAGCACAGAGAAGCAAGGGCAGTTATTGGACAGGTATCATTTAAACTTTCTATTCTAGCTGAACACACCATGTGGTTGTACTGCGTTGTGGAGCATGTCAGGGGGTGGGGGGAGGAGGGGCCCAGGTGATGAACTGGTGCGCTCCCTTGGAACTAACCAATTCTCGATGTTGTGTGATTAAGTAAAGATTATAAACTACATCTGCCGGGGGTGTCACTTAATGTTCGTCACTCATTGTGAAGTTTTTCTTTATTCTTCCTTCTCCTTCTCCTCCCCCCATTCAACGCCACCTAAGACCCTAAACCTTAGGGAGACAAACATAGATCTTATTTCATCATGGCCAGAAAGCAGAAGTGCTGGTAGGGATATAGACAAGATGACCTATTTCTAGTAGCATCTGGAATCCTGAGTGCCAACCATTGGGACACATCTGCATTATCTGACTCGACTCTGCTGTGTCGAGGCCCCTGTCCGTTTAGTACGTTTATAGTTGGGGCTTCTAACTGTGGGAGCCCTTTCTGGCCCGAAGGTGCTGCCCTGTCCTTTCCTCCCCCCTGCTCCTCTTCCTTCCCACACAGGGCAGCTTCAAGGCTGTGAGCAGCCAAGACCTAGAGATACTGCTCCACCTCTGTCTCCTAAAGAGAGGCAGAGGCTCTCCCTTCAGGACAGAGGGAGATGAGGTATGAAGGCCTTAAGGATAGAGGGAGGCATGGGCTTTAAAAACAAACAAAAAAATCTGTAGGCTCCTCTGCTTCAGGAGAATGAGTCTGTACAGTTCTCTCTTCCTCTGGGCTCCTACGTCAATTGTTTCTACTTCTTTGGGTGTGAGACAGAGAGAGACACACACAGAATGTGTTGACACTGTGATGCTGGCAGGCAGAGCAGCTACTCATTTTTAATGTGGGCAGAGAGGCCCCTGGATCTCCTCCAACCCACTGCTTTTCCCCTTCCAGTGCAGTGACACTCTGGTGCCCGGTAGCAGATGGTGGCTTCCCTTCACCCATAAGTGATGCCTTGTAAATCCTTCCTTTTTCCAGGGCCACTTATGCTAATTGTTGCTGACTGGCAGCACAGCCGTATCAACTCCATCCTAACAAACAGTACCATTAGGTAAAACTGTGTAGGCACCTTCTGCTTCTCTCCTCCGTTGTTCCTGCGATTGTGCTGTCATTCTTACAGCACTTACCAGAGCAACTTCGTATCATTTTGGAGGCAGACTGAGGAGTCAGAGTCACCATCTCTATGTGGTTTGACTTTTAAGCCATCACTATGCCTCATGGCCTCTGTATTTGTTGGGAAAAAGGTTATAGGAATTAAAACTGTACATTAACTTGAAAGCTAATCCACCCGTCAGGGAACAAGATCTTGCTTTTCCCGTACTGGATCTTGCATTCCCACCTCCCTCCCCATCTACTATAACAGCTAGATTGTATTAAGGTTGAGGTTCCTCAGATGGAGATTTCTAATCTGTGGTGTCACAGGAGAGGCTGAGAGTCATTGGTGATCTTGTCATCATGTTCATTGTTCCTGGTGGTGTAGAGATATGGAGAGGAATGGAGATGGTGTAGAGGTATGGAGAGGAATGGAGACACACGTCCCGTAGAACCGTGACTAGCAGGGCAGGACCTGGTCTCCTTGGTAGAGGAAGCAGCCTTGAAAAGCATCTGGTATAGACAGTGTGGTTCAAACCCAAAGAAGGATAGAGGAAAAACAGGGACTGCTTTAATCCATAAAGTGCAGCCCTCAGGCCTTAATAAATTAATTGGGGTTTTATAACTAGGTAGTAAAGGCTAAAGACAAAGTATGTATGGGGGAGTTGCTTTAAACTGCTTGCATTGTCCTGAGTGGTAGTATTCGTACAGCTCTTAAACCAGGCAGGGGAGAAAGCCTATTGCCAGTTCTTTCTGGATTTATCTATCCTGTGTCCCACTATACCCTCTGAACCACTTCTACTTTTCAGCCCTGTTACCCACTTTGGTGGGGAGAAAGCATAAAATTCAAAATATCCATTTGTCATCATAAAAAGCAGGGGAGGTGATGTGACTGGACCTGGAGAAGTGACTGGCGATCTGCTTTTATATGCCTTCCCTGGTCTCAGGACCAAGGAGGAGAGACAAGCTGGCTTCAGGCTCATGTTTTTTTTTTTGTTTTTTTTTTTTTAAGATTTTATTTATTCATGAGAGACACAGAGAGACAGAGACATAGCCGTAGGAGCCTGATGCAGGACTCAATCCCAGGACCCGGAATGACACCCTGAGCTGAAGGCAGATGCTCAACCACTGAGCCACCCAGGTGTCCCTCAGACTGGAAGTTGGTCCCCCAACTGGGGTGACCTGGGCCAGCTCTTTGCATCCTTGTTCCTTCCACTCTCCACCTTATTCTTCCCTTCTGGCTGCCTCCTTCCTACCCAAGACAAGCTGCTTTTGCCCAAGGCTTCCTTCACTGCTTCTGCTTCTCCCTGGGAACTAAGCATAGTTCCCCCTTCCCTGGATATACTGTAGTGGTTATGAGCTTAGAACCAGACCTTTACTAGCTGGGTCAGTTGGGCAAGGTCCTTAATCTCTCTAGGCCTCCATTTCATCCTTATAAATAGGAATAATGATACCAACTTTCTAGTGAGGGTGAAAGAATCTGGATTAGGTACTTGGTGTGGGATCTGGCACAGAGTGCTCAGTAACAGTAGCCATCCTTAGTAGCCCTGTTAACTGTTGGCTTTCCATTTCTGGGTAGGGTATCCAGAGCTTCCGTTAGTGGTGATTTATGATGGGTCTTCCCATCCTACTGGCATTCCTCAGTTGCAGCTAGAACATTGACACGATGAAGGGTCAGATCTGGTCGTCAGAGCTACAACCACCAGCTTCTGCTGTATGCTTCCCTCTCAGCTAAATGTTAATTGCTTAGGCACACCCGGTTCCTTGGCTCGGGTGTCCTACTCGTGGGTATATGGCTCAGCTGTTGTCTTAAGCCCCTTCCAGAAAAACAAAAAGGAGAGCTCAGTGGCAATGCACCATCATTTGGACCTGAGTCTTGTCTTAATTTTCTGGCGTGCCCAGCCTACTTACGCATAACAGTATGGAATGTAAGTTCTGCTTGGTGGGAGGCTAGAATCTTGGCAACATCCTTGTAGTCACAGGGTGAACACAAGCCAGCTGCACATTCATGCCTTAAAGTGATGCTGGCAAGGGCTGGCATTTTGCTCCCTTACCTGTTGGAGCAATGGTTTAGGGAGAATGGGAGTGTCACAGCAGTGACAGGCAGGATGTGGCCCAGCCTCAGAGCTTCACAGAGAAGGGCAGCAAAACCCAGAGACAGCCATCACCTTGAGCTATTGGCTGGGCCTCACCCTTACTATTTCAGTAATAAGCACATCATTGTGCCTTATGTGGATTTGTTGCATTCACTCATTCGGTACTGAGGGCCTGCTATGTGTGTGCCTGCACTGTTCGGGACATTTGTGGATTATTTTTGCAGACTGTAGTGTCTTTCATCCTAAAAAAAAAAAAAGTCCTGTGAAGCAGCCCTTCTCTACATTTTATAGAGAAAATTGAAATTCATAGTGGTTCAGTGACTTGCCTGAGGTTGCACAGGTAGTTGACAGAACCAGAATTTTAATTAGAGCCTTTAAGTCTGGCTTTCTATGGTTTTAGTGAAACTTTTAAACAAATGCTATTGCCCAGGCCTCGGCAGTAGTGATGCAAAGGTGGAAGGATCTTTTCGATTTTCATGTTCACTTTTCAGCTTGCTATACCCATGTGCCAAGAATCAGCATCACCAAGGCTCCATTTGTTTTTATTGAGTTTTATTTTTTTAAAGGTTTTATTTATTTGACAGCACAAGCAGGGGAAGTGGCAGGGCGATTGAGAGGGAGAGGCAGGGAGTCTGATGCGGGGCTCCATCCCAGGACCCATCCCAAGACCCTGGGATCATGACCTGAGCCAAATGCAGACTCTTAACCAACTAAGCCATTCAGACACCCTTACTGAGATATTGACATTAGTTTCCGGGTATAGTTTATTCAGTATTTGTATGTGTTGCAAAATTGTCCATCCATTTTTCTTGTGATGAGACTTTTAAGATCTATGCTTTTGGCAGCTTTCCTGATATACAGTATAGTATTATTATTAACTATAGTTACCATGCTGTACATTACATGCCAGGACTTATTTTGTTTTTCTTAAGTGGTGATTGGACCTGGTCAGGAGTTTGGGTGCATTCCTTTCCCCTGTGAACTTGAGTCCATTGGGAGAGGGCTTGCTTGACTGATCCACCCAACCTGAGCAGAGAAGGGGGAAGAAACCAAAGATGTTGGGGTCTCCTCCCATAGAGCCTAGAGGTGAGGGCCATGGCCACCACACTTGAGGTAGGTGGTCCATAAGAGTTTGAGCATTTGGGATGGACCCCAGCATAAGGCAGGGACTCGACCATAACATGGCCCCATATGTCCATCTTCCCCAGTTTTACTGGTCTGGCAAATTCCTCTCACGGAGAGGTATAAGGGAGAGGTCTGCATGAGAAGTGGTCCCCCACAGTATACCTATCCTGTGAGAGCTAAGGAAGGGATGTAGGGCTGGGATGAAAAGGCTGCTCCCCTTTAGAGACCTCTGGTCAATCACAGCTTGACAGATTAGGGGGTATAGCTCAGGAGTAGAGCATTTGACTGCAGAACTTGACAGATTATTCCAGGATGGGTGGGGATGAGACATCCAGCTAGACTCACTTGAGCTGCTGAACAGCAAATAAGCAGACTTGTGCTATTGTTTTGACTAACACCCAGTCTTACAGGTGGCCGAAGCAAGGTTTAGGCAGAAAATGAAGGAGCCAGATGCGCTTGTCCTGGGCTTCCATCCAGGTTGCCATCTGGCCCCTGGGCCATTATGTGGTGATTCCCAAAGGTCCTTGGGGAAACGGGGCTCCACGCAGTCCTGCAGCCCTCTCCAAAGTGAAGGTACCCCTAAAGAATATTTCAGTTGACTTCTGGTGTCCATAGAACCAGCAGGAGCATCAGAAGCTCAGGATGAACCTCTCCCTCACTCTCACCAGATACACTGGTTTCTGAGCCTGCCAGGCACCTGGAGGTAGGAACCTGTCTGGTGCATGCCTGGGTCTAGCGGGTCCCAGTGAGAATGACTGTCCTGGGAGTAGGTCAAGGTCATGACCTCCCAGGCTCAGTGGAGAGAAAGGACAAATTCATTAGCGGCTTGAGTAGACTCCCTTGCAGAGTCAAAGGAAGGTGCTGTGGAAGAAGTATGGGCTGTGGAAAGGGGCTAGATCTGGATGTAAGTTCTGGCTCTGCCTCTAATGGGTCTGGTTAGTTTCTCTGCTTGTTTCCTCATCTTGGAAATGGGCATAGGCAGAGGCTATAGGCTTTTGGAAGGGTTATCAAGATTATGCCTATAAAGCTTGTAATGTGGAGCCAGAAATAGCCCTTAGTAGAACTGTTGGTTGTTACTGGTTACATAGAAGCCTATGGCATGGGGGCTAACAGAAACTCCAAGGGGGGAGGTAGACCAGAGAAAAGGTTGTGTTATGTGGAGGAGAGGAGAGAATTGGGAGGACCCTGAGAGTGAAACCTGGTTGGCTTCATGAAGTGGGGCCTGAGCCAGGGTGAGGTATGCTCTAGAAACGAAAGATAGTTGTCAGCAGGGACACAAGCTACCCTTCTTAGTGTCCTGTGGGCAAAGAGGTTCTCATACACTGCAGACCACAGGGCATACATATCCCAATGCCTGGGAGGCCTGTGAGAGGAGCAAACGGGTGGCAGCGATGGCTAACCTGGATGTGTACACCTCAGGACAGAGTGTAGAGTAAGAGGAGGAAGGAAGGGTGCCATGCAGTGGCTGGACTGAGGACTCCAGGACTGGTGTAGGCTCTGCAGGGGCTACAGTTGCTGGTGGTGGCTTGGGGAATTTTATCCATCCACAAATACCTATTGAGCATGTGCATTGTGCCAAGTTTGTGCCCGTTTAACAGCCATTATTGTTTGCAGGGAACAAGTGCCCCCAGGTAGAAACGATTGCACCAACTTGCTAGGGGAAAGAGGTTTTTAGGTTTCCTTCTCCAGATCAGTGAGCCCATCAGGTCCCGGCCAAGGAAGGAGCTGACACAGGGACATCTGAAACTGCTTTATTACCCTGAGTATAACAAATAGAACACAGTCACAGTATAAAAAACAGCAGGAAGTAGGTGCAGGCAATGACACAATGTATACACTGGGGACACGCATCTTTCAGGGTCTGCAGCTAATTACTTGGAAAAAGCCAGTTAAGATTGTAAAAATTTTCTCTTTAATAACAATAATTCCACTAAAATTATACAAAGTACATTCAATACTTAAGGGTAGGGAGGAAGCCAGTTTGGCCCGGAAGCATCATCAGTCGACTCCAACAAAGGAAGCCCAGCTGGGCTGGGGGAAGTTGGGGGTGGAGGTCTGGTTGTAAAAAATAAAAATGTGGATCGGTTAAAAAAAAGGCCACCCACGAGGAAGCAGGGTGAGCGTGCACGTTCCTGGAGAGGGCGGGAGGCCCAGCCGGCATGCTGCTGCTGGGCACAGGCTGGTGCTCAGGCGGGCTCCGAGTTGGTGGGGGGCAGGTTTTTATGCTTGAAATACTGCACAACTTGTTGAGGCAGTTCCGCCAGCACAGCTTTGGCCAAGGTCTCTTTTGCTGCCTGCAGGGCCGAGGGTGAGGTAGAGAGGGAAGAGAGGAAGTTACTGGAAGAAAGTAGCAAGGGGCACCATGCCCAGACAGCAGTGAGAGAAGGTGTCCCCAAGGGACAAAATCAGGGCTGAGGACCACGGCTGTTTATAATTCGTGTCCCTTGTCTCAGCCCGGGGCCTGAAATTCCACTACAAGCAGTGTTTTCCTTTACGTGAAGTTAACTCCTACAATGAGCACTTTGAGAGGCTCGGGAATCACATTTTAGGATGAACTGGTCTGTGGGAGGCTTTTCAGGGAAAGAGATAGTGGAGAGGAGTGGCACAGCCTACTCACCTGGCAGACATTTTCTGAGCACCTTCTCAGCCTGTATAAATGGGCCAGGACTGTCTGGCTCACTGCTGAATGCTCAGCCACAGGCTAGCTGTGGGGAGGTGCTCAGTGTCCTGGGCATGAATGGCAGTGCTGAGGCCTGGCATCTGTCCTCAGGAAGCTAAGGCTCCAGAGGAAGGAGTTGGACCGTCTCAGGCAAACTCAGAGGGCACCGGGCAGAGTTGTGAGCACCAATGGGTATAAAACTAAGTGATAAGTTCTTCCTAGGACTGGCTTGTAGGATCTGAGCCACAGAACCCCCAGAGGCCTCATGGCCAAGGAAGCCAAGGTCTGGAGAGGTCAGGGACTTGCCCAAGGCCATGCAGTAAGCTTCTGGTTAAATAAGAGTTGGGCCCCCTGGGTGACAGTACAGGGGTGGCCTTTAAGACTGCTCCCTCTGGGATCCTGGTGGGCCCAGATGCCAGGGCTATGACCTGTGGGCACCCCTGGGGTCACCTGCAGATAGGCCCAGAGCCACCTCCAGGGGCAAGGTGGGACCACCAGTGTCTGCGGATCCTAAGACGGGCCTTGTTTCCTATCTGTGAAGGAGACTGGTTGAGGTGTGACTATCATGAAAGCCTCTCTCACCATTGGGTCTTTGCTCTCAGCAACACGTCCCATGTCCCGCACCCCCCCACCCCACCCCCACCCATCTGCCAGTCTGCCTGGAATGCTTTGCCCCACATGGATAACTCCAACTTCTGGTTCAGAACCTCCGTTGGAGGGCAGGGCCTCCATGAAACCCTGTCCTGAAGCCCCATTCTGGATTGAGCACTACTCCCTGGGTTCCATGAGCTTGCTGAAGCCAGTGCTCACATGGTCATAGGGCCTCATCTGGGGGCAGGCTCTCAGGCAGCACACAGTCAATGGAGCAGAGTATAGAGGAGCCTCAGGCAGACTTTCATCTTTATTAGCTATAGTCACTGGGGTCCCCCAAGCACCCCCTTCCCAGACCGGGCCCACACTCACATTACGGAACTCTCGGAAGGGCACAAACTGCACAATGTCACGGGCTGCCTCCTCCCCTGTGTGGGAGCGCAGTGTGCGGCTGTCCCCATCTAGGAACTCCATGGCGGCGAAGTCGGCGTTGCCTACGCCCACGATGATGATGGACATGGGCAGCTTGGAAGCCTGCACCACGGCGTGGCGCGTCTCCTCCATGTCACTGATGACGCCATCCGTGATGATGAGGAGGATAAAATATTGCTGTGGAGAGGACACAGCCAGGTGCTCTGAAGCCTCTGGTCCCCCTTCCCCCGCCTCCCCCAAAACACCCTGACCCTTGGGAGGAAGGCCACTCCTCTTCCCAGCTGTAACCAAATCCCAGTCCCCTCCCCCTCAGCACCCCACCCTTACAGGCTAAACCCTGGCCTGGTCACAGCCCAAGCACAAACTGCTCTCTTCCTCCTGCCCTGGCTGTTAGCTCAGACTCTGCAGCTCAGAGTCCTGAACTCCAGGCCCAGCCCTGCCAGGCATTGTGCTGTGGGACTCTGGGCAACTGACTGAAGTTGTCATGTCTCGGCTTCTGCATCTGCAAGGTGAGAGTTGCTGTACCCCTTAGGACATGCCTGCCTCATGGCAGCTCTCTGTGACCTGGTGGTTAAGTGCATTCCCGGCAGTCAGGCCCACAGCTGGGGAAGGAGGCATGTTCCGGATGACTCGGGGACCAGCCTCCCCTTCTCTGCTCCACCCACACACAAATACCTACAACCTGCTCCTTCCCTGTCAGCACAGCGGGCCTCAGATAGCCTGCTGGTCACCAGGCCAGTGCTTCTGGGACTGTAGGATTCTGCTGCCGGTTTAGTGGACTTGGAGTCACACAGCATCGAGTCACAGTACTAGTTCTGCACAAAGTGTACCCAGGACAGAGTCTCTGTTCGGTTCTAGTCTGCCTTTAAGGCCTATCATTTGCTCACCCTCCTTATTCACAGGTGGGAAGCACAGAGCTTCAGGGGACCACAGTCTAGCTAGACTTCAGTACCAGACAGTCTGCTGTGTTTATTTTTACCATTACTCTGTATATATGGCAAGTGGTAACTTTTCACTTACAGTGGGCTCTACGGTTTCTTTATCAAATTACTAAAAATACTGAATAATTAGCCTGGGGATGCACAGCCATAGCAGAAACTGTGAACAGGGCAGGGTGGGCACATGAGGTTCAGGAAGGCTCAGGGGATGGTCTGGGTGGAGGCCCCCACATTCCAAGCAGGCCGAGGCCTTAGTGTCAACTCAGTTCTGTCCTTAGCACCCTTTGGTTCCCTTTTTGAATGTAGTTTTCCCCATCAGTAAACAGAAAGCCCTACATGGCCCTAATATTGAGGTGTTTGCCTTCTAGTGATTTTCTGGGTCTCAAAAGAGGAAAGAGGGTGGGCAGCTCGGTGGCTCAGCGGTTTAGCGCTGCCTTCAGCCCAGGGCCTGATCCTGGAGACTCAGGATCGAGTCCCACGTCGGGCTCCCTGCATGGAGCCTGCTTCTCCCTCTGCCTGTGTGTCTGCCTCTCTCTCTCTCTCTCTGTGTGTCTCTCATGAATAAATAAATAAATCTTAAAATTTAAAAAATAAAAAAAAAGGGGAAAGAGGGGCCCAAACCAGTCAAGGTCTTGGAGGGCAGAACCAAGCCAGACCTAGGTCAGCACCTGGCCACCTTCTCACCCAGCAAAGCCATTTGCTCCCTGGGGAACATACAGAGGCTATAAGTTCAGCCCCCTAGGATGCCCTGGTCTTCTGTTTGTCCCCACACAGCCATGGAAGGAGCAGGTGAGCTGCTTGGAGGCCCAGACCTGCCATCCTAACCCCTCTGCTCCCAGCAGGAGTGGCAGTGTAGCACCTCCTGCACTGTGTCTTTAAGAGACCAAGCCCTCAGTGCTGGGGATACCTGTTGCTATGGAGATGGCAGCCTGGATCCCTGCAGTGGAGGACAGTGGCTGTCAGCCCCCCTTCCTGTGGTTGGGGGGCCTTATAGGCCTATCTATACCCTTGGCTCCCCCACAGCCCACCATCATTCTACCATCCCTTCCAAAAGCGGCTCTCTAACTGCACTTCCATCCCGCCAGAAAGTCCAGGGCAGGATTTCCAGGGCACCTAAGCTGGCAGGAGGGAAGGCACTGAAGGTCCTGGCAAGGAGGAGGGAGAGAATGCCTGGTATAGTCAACAGGTTCCCCACTTGGGGTGGGATGTCCTCCCCACCCCCACCCCCCCACCCCCATGCAGCCCTCTTAGTTCTCCTCTGTGAGTCAGCCACACATCGAGGGGATTAGAGCCTCAGGCCTGGGTTCCCCCAGGCCTTGGAGCCTTCTTCCCAGGGAGGTGGGCATACACAGGTCTGGGTTCCTGCAGGACCTCAGGCACCAGCCGACAGGGTGATAAAGTGTCTCACTACACACTACAATGCATAGACCCTCCTGCTATCCTCACGCTGTGATTCCTGTTTTAGAAATGAGGAAATGGGCTGAGATGGGATTCAGTGACTTGCTGGGAACCGATACAGTCTAAGATTCAAACAAAAGCTTGGCTGACTCCAAAGCTGGGGCTCTTTCCACAGTGTCCTCCCTCTGTTACCCCCCTCTTGTGGCCTGGCCTCTCGAATAATGAACCCTGGTATGCAGGAGCTTTCCACGCCCTCTTGCCTCATTGTCAGCCCAAATGTCTCAGAAGCCCAGAAAGAGCCAGAGCCACAGCACTGGACATTAACCCTCACTCCTGTGCAGTCAGCCACAATACCCGCGACCATGTGCCCGATATCAGCTTCTGCCCAGCTGGGCTAGCCTTGGCAATGGACATGCAGCTAACAAGTCCTGTACTTCTCGCCCACCCCAGACAGAGCCAAGGTTGTCCAGGAGCCTCTACATTCCACTGCAGCACCCCCCCAACCCCAAGACAGAAATGGGAGGGAGCTATGGACGAGGAGAATGAAGGGCAGAATTGGGCAGGAGGAGGTGGGAAAGGCTCTGTTGTCCCCACAGACAACCCTGGTCTCCCCTGCCCTCAAACTTTCACACATCCACACCCTTCTTGGTTCCCTTCCTCCTGCCTGGCATACCCTTCCAGCCACAGCTCCAAGATCCATCTGAGCATCTACATCTCTGTCTCAAGCAGGTGGAAGGCCCTTCCCAGCCTCAAGCTCTGCCTCCCCTGTCAGCATGAACCCCTGGGGAGGTCTCCTCTGGATACTCCTCTGCCCCCCACACACCCTGAGTGCTCCTCAAGGCAGCCCCTTGCACCCTCTTCTGCATCTCTCAGGTCTGGCACCCTGTCCCTGCTCCAGAAACACAGCCAGTCACCATCAGGTCCAACTGAAAATTGAAGCACCCAACCCAGCTCAAGGATGGAGTATCTTTTGTCTCTACCCAGAGGTTCTTCAGGCTTCTGGGATGGCAAATAGCTACTTCCCCTAAAGCATTTAGCATGTGATCAGATTTATAAGAAATCAACCACAACAGTTCAAGCAGTCTGGGGAAGCTGCTCCCTGGCTTATTTCTGGAAGTTGGCTGTCAAAGATCTTGGGGTGGGAAGAAATTCCCAAGGTGCTTTGTCCCAGCTCCCCCTCCACTGGGCACCAGACACCTAGGTAGCCAACTAGGAATGGGCCATGGACAGTGAGACCCAGGGCTTATGGGGCAAAGGGAAGGATGGGGGTCCCCTAGCTCCTTCTCAACCTCCTAATAGCCTCAGTGGCTCCCCATGGCCCTCAAGAGAAAATCCAGGTTCCTCCTTCCAAGGCCCTGTGGTAGCTGGTCCTCCCCTACTGCACTCATCCCTCTAACATCACCACTTCTTATGTCTTAACACCATGCCTCCTGGTGTTTGCATATGCTGTTCTCTCTTCCTGGAGCACTCCACAGACAGAGAGACAGACAGACACACACACATGTGCACACACACTTTTTACGTAGCTAACTCTTAAGCATCCTCCACGTCCCAGCCTAGAACACCACTTTCCAAGAAGCCTTCCCTGAGCCCTCTGTATTAGGAGCCACCGTTAGGATACTGGACCTCTGTCCCCACGGGTTCAATTGCCTTGAGTCACAGCTGCTGTTTCCAGGCCAGGCTCCCCCCCTAGACTGCAGACCCTGGGAGGGCAGGGGCCGTGCAGCATGGCCTTCCCAGCACAGCACAGAAATATGCTCCGGAAAGATGGGTTGTGTGCATGAACAGGAGAGTGCAGGCCTGCCTAGAGCGATGCCTCCCGCCACCTGCTCTCCAGTTCCTGTTCGTGGGAGTACATGTGTGTGCAGATGTCTGGGGGTAGGAAAGGTGAAGCCACACCAAGTGCTGCTCCCCGCCACCCCACGTGGCTGTCTAAAAGCAGCAGTTAATCCACAAATTATTTCTCTTTGCCTTGGGTCTCAGTGTGCCCAGTGTCATCCAGAGGCGGCCCTAGAAGATTCAGCTACCCACACTTACCGAGTGCTCCCTGTGTGCCAGGCACCGTGCTGAGCAATTCCCGTGCTAAGCTGGTGGAATCCTGTTTCTAGAAGGCAGCTACTGGTCCAGCACCTCTACGGTGCGGGTGAGGAAACAGGTTCAGAGAGCTTCAGCAACCTACCTTGGGTCACATAGCCAGGCAGTGGAGGAGCTGGGGTCTCAACAGGGTTGATGGGCCTCGAGCTAGAGGGTGAACCATCAGGCAATGCCACTTTTGGTGCATGGTGAGATGTGGGGTAGAGTAAGCCAGAGGCGAAGGGATCTGTCCGTTCAGACATCAGGGCGAGGGGCTGAGAGACTCTGTCCCCACTCCTTCTGGTAGGTGGCTCAAGTCACACACGGGGGGAGGGAGATGCCCCGAGTGGGCTGCCTTCCCAGGTTGGAAGGCCCAGGTCTGGACAAAAGTAGCTGGGGCACTGAAAGCACCAAATCCTTGCTTCAAGATCACCGGGGAGCCAACTACAAGTGGCTGGGCCACTGAGAGGATCACGGCTGGGCACAGAAAGGCCAAGTTCCCCGCTCTGGGGAGTCCTCAGCAGTCTCTCCCCAGAACACAAAGCTACCCCTCCTGGCCTTGCCCCGGGCCCAGCCCCCTGCACACCTAGTGGGCGCAGGCACCTTCCTCCCCGCACCACAGCTCCTGCCCTGTCCTACCCTGGCTCTGCCTGGCAAGGACACTGGCTTCATTCCTGCTACCACACCATGTTTCTTCCTTTTAAACAAGAATGCAGGCCTTTGTTTCCCATCCCTGTCAAAGCTGGCTCAGGCGGAAAATAGGCTGGGCGGGATAATGGCCTGGCTAACTGACCACAGGTACCCTGATGGTGCAAGCCCGGGGCCTGCCTCTCAACTGACCCCCAAGCAGTTCTCACCCTGCACCCGCTCCCTAGAAATTAAAGAGTAGCCCCTCCTGGGCCTTTCCCTGTTTGCTGTCCCATTCAGGTTGCCCCAGATCCTCACAGCACCCTGGGTGGGGGGGCTTCCCTTCTCCCATTTCATAAAGGAAATAGGTCCAGGGCAGAAGGGGGGCTTGTTTCACACCCTCAGTCCCAGTGGCCAGGCAGGGCTGGCACTAGAGCAGATCCTGCCCTTAGAGGCAGAGGAGCCTGGGACACCTGTTCTCCCCCAACTCTTACACGCAGACCTCCTTCCTGCCCTCCCTGGCCTCTGCAGGCCACTCTGCCGTCCTTCCTCATCCTCTCTAGTTCTCTCTCGGTGCAGCATTACCCAATCTTGTCTAACCTGAACACTCTCTCCTCAAAGTAGGTCTTATGAGTATTCCAATCATATAAACAAGGGAATGGGGGCTCAGTGAAGTTACATGATTTACCCAAGTCACAGTGAGGAAGGGGTGGGGACAGAATTCAAACCCTGGCAGCCTGAGAGCCTCTTTCTGCCTCCCAAACAACTAGACCATGTCCTGCTGTCCTGCCACCCCCACCCTGTCCCAGGCCAGCCCTGGTGTCCTCTTTTCTTCTCTTAACCTCTACCTCCTCCGTGTTTGCCACCACTCCCAGAAGCCAACCTCTCTGCCTCCCTAGTAACGAGGTCAGTGTCTCACTCCTCTGGTGGTCCCAGTGGGACCAGGTCCCTTTCCCTGTGGGGGAGGCCCTGGCTGAGTCACCTCCTCCTGCCTCCTGAGCCTTGCACAGCACACAGTCCATGGCAGGGCCAACAGATTTATCCATCTCCAGGCATGCTGAGCATCTGTCACAGGCCAGATGATGGCAAACACGGGACAGTGGCCCAGCCAGTGGGGCTGAGAGTCATAGGGAGACACACAATGGATGGCTGCTGCCATCCTCAGAGTCCAGAGGAGAATAAACAGAAAGGGGGAGATTAACCTCATAGGGGTGGGCTGGTGGCATCTGAGGGGACACCGAGGAATGGGTGGAACCAGCCAGGCAGAGTCAGCTGGGCAAAGGCTCTGTGAGGGGAACAAGCTTATGTGTTTGAGAGGCAGGAACAAGGTTGGTGGTAGGATCATAAGGGGAGGAAGGTGGGGGAGGGGAAGGTGGGTAGGAGGGGAGGGAGGGAGGGAGGGCCTAGGGAGTGGCAGGCTCAGGCATGTGCCCTTAAAAGAACCCCAGGCAGAGAGGGGCTTATAGGGACCACAGTGTGAGAGTGTATCCAGTGACAGAAGCCAGTGCCCTTGGCAATGAGAGGGACAAGTCGAGATGACCTTTTGGAAGTAGAACGAAAGGGACAGTCTAGAAGGGACTTGAGCACATGTAGTGGCTCTTCATTTCCCAGAGGGAAGCCCAGAGAGGGGAGAGGCTTATGAAGGCCTCCTGGGGGAAGGGCCAGGCAGGAGGCAGATCTAGGTCTCCCTGGTGGCAGCCCAGGTTCTGCAAATCCAGTTACTCCAGCCTTGGCTTGACGCTGATGAGTGGGACTGGGGACATGGCCTGGGAAGGGCTGCTCATGGCACCATTCTTAGGGCAGGGGGAGACAACCTCCCAACTCATGTGCACAGTCAAGTGGGGGAAGTGGACAAGGTGACCCCTGGGGACCCCAACCTTGACATTAGGCCGGGAGCTAGAGGGCAGAGAGAGGACCCTGGTACAGATGCCACACAGTAGCCAGGGCCTCCTGCCGGGCACTGGGCTAGGGCCAGACAGTGGCCCAGAGGGTCAGCTCTAGGGCTACAGGGACCACCATCCCTTGGTTTCCATGTACCCTGGGAATAAGGAATACCCTTGCCCAGGGGCGTGCGTCCCAGTGATCACAGCATAATTTCCTATTACGCATGAACGGAGTCACTGTGTCTTTGTCACGTCTGTGCTCCAGAGAGCCAGGACCCATCAAGTTGAGCTTGGTCCAATCCCCTTACCATATCTGTGGGTAAACTGAGGCAGGGAAGGCAGAATTACCCAGCTCACCAGCCCCAAGGGGGTGGGTGGAGTAGGGACGGACTCAGTCTGGCCCCAAGGAGGGCCCAGCCGTCTCCTGCACATTCACACTCTTGGGGGCCTACTCACCGTGGCCGTCTGCTGCTGTGTGGCCTGGGCCGCAAACCGGGCCACGTGGTTGACGATGGGAGAGAAGTTGGTGGGCCCATAGAAGCGGATGTGGGGCAGACAAGCCGAGTACGCCTGGGCGATGCCGTCCACACCTGCCTCGGGGACAGAACTACATCAGCCTGGTGCCCGCTGACCCTTCACCCACCCTCATCCCATCTGCAGACCTACCTCTATTCCCGCTGGCCCCCAATACTACTACAGTGGCCAGTGTGGGTCCCATGAGACTGGAAGCTCCCAGAGGGCAGGGCCAAGATGGCATAAAGCAAAGGGCCCTGAATATGGAGCCAGGCAGACCTGAGTTCGAATCCCACTTTGTTACTTTTCAGCTGTGGGACCTGAGGCAAGCTCTTTAATCTTTCTGAGCCTGTTTCCTTGTCAGTAGGACTGATCATCTTCACTCTTGGGCGGTTGGCAGGAGAGGGCCTAACGGGCTCTTCCCAGAGAAGGGACTTGGCAGCCAGGCATCTTGAGGCCTATTCTGGACATGCTATGGCTTTTGCTGAGGATTCCTCAGTGGGGGAACAGAGATGCTTGCACAGCCCCTGCACATAGTAGGTGCTCTGTAAATGGCCATCATTATGAGCCTAAGAATATCCCACAGCCCTGTGGTCCTATCCAGGAGGCCTCTGGCTGGAAAGGAGGTTGGTTACCCTGATTTCGGACACAGTGTCTAGAGACCTGCTCCAAACTAGAGAGCCCAGGAGTAGTACAGGGCTATGTTTCTAGCCAACAGAAGCCCATGGCTTCTGAGTCACAACATCATTCCCAAGTCGGTGACTTGATGCATTTCCCTTCTAAGTACAAACCAGACCCAGCTTTGGGAATCCCCAGGGAAGGCAGATGCTATATCCAAGCCAAATCCTAGGCTGGGGTCTCACGATGGCAGGGTCCACCCTCTTCCATATCCATCTGGAGCCTCCTTCCTCCTCCAATAGTTTCTTAACTGATTCAGGGGGCTCAGAAGTCCTCTGAGGCCGAAGGGGCAGGAGTAAGCACAGGTACCGCACTCACTGCCTGCCCCTTTCTCCCCCAACCCTCACACTGGCAACCCTCAGTCCTTGGGTGCCAAGGCTCCTTGTGGAAGACAAGAGGAGAAGGGTGGGGCAGGGCTGGGCCCTCCCGGCAAGGGCAGGTGGGAGGTGAGAGACAAGTATATAATTTGCTGCCCTTACCTCCTCCTGTTCTACACAGGGCTTCCTGTCCACACTTCCCTTAATTCTCACCTAGCCAACCCAGTGAGATGAGCTAAGCAGGTATCACACTCCCTGGGTTAGGTGACAAGGCAAAGGCCCAGAGAGGTGCAGTGATCCCTCCAAGGTCACACAGCCAGGAAAGGGCAGCAGCTGGTGCTGAATCCAGGCTCACCTGACTCCAACCTCCAGCTCTTCCCTACCTGTCATGAGCAAGCATAAGGGGGAGGGGATGGTGGGAGACAAAACCTTTACTCTGCCCCTCCCTCCACCCAGGGCAGATAGAGTTAGGCTTGGCACTCACCTGAGCAGAAGGGATTTGTGGGGTTGAAGTTGATGGCAAACTCATGGGAGACCTGAAATGTAGAGAAAATGCTGGGCTGGTAGCCTTCTGGCCCCAAACCTGGGCCCAGGCCCCATCCCAGGCCAAGGCTATTGATCGGCAACCCCCCCGCCCCCCCCACACCTGCTTTGCTTTCACCTCCACTGCGGGGGCGGAGCCACCTGCCTGATGCCTGCAGAGATGCCTGCCTGACTACTCTCACTTTGTAATTAGGTGCACATCGCCCCAATCTCTTCTGGGGCATGATGGCTGCCTTGCCTCCTTGCCCTACTAAGAGAGTCCAGAAGTGGGACAGAGAGAGCCCTGGGGGGAGTCCAAGTGGACTGCCCTTTTGTCACATGCTATCACTGAGGTTCCACTTTTTTGGGCCCCAAGTGCTTTCCCTAACTTCATAGTTAGCACGAGTGCCAGCAGAGGAGCCCATGTTATGCCAGTGAGCCAAACTGGGGGTTAGCGGACAACCTGCTCGGCTGGACTGGGTGGGGATCAGGAACCATCATGGGGCCAGAGGGCAGGGTGGAGGGGAGGGCAGAGAAGGCTAGTGCTGGTCCCCTGGGGACTCATTCTGTTTCTCTGCCTCCAGACCTAGATCCCAGCCCTGTGGATCATCCAGCGCCCTCCCGGACCTGGGAGCACAGAGGAATAATAACCAGACACGGTTCAGGGCTGCAGCAGGAGTGTGGTGGCTGCAGAACCTGCGGCCTTAGGGGGTCAGAGCTCAGATGGGGGTGTCCCCACTCTCCCTCCACTGCGGTCTCAGCCAAAATCCCCACTGAGCCCCTTTCCCTCCTGCATGCCACACACCACATTCAGAGCTTTGCAGGCATCACCTCACTCCTGGCAATGACTCAGTGGCGAAAGGCCTCTTACTACCCCATTTCCCGATGATGAAATGGAGACACAGAATGGTCTAGAATGTTCCCAGCATTTTACATTTACCCAAGGACAAAGTTGGGACCAGAACTGAGGTCAGGCTGCCTCCTGAGCCCCCTTCCCTGAACCCAATAACCTCAGAAGGTGTTCCTCTCCATAGGAGTGCTGACAACGACTCCCATTGTGTCTGCGTCTGCACAATGACCTACCTGGGGGCTATGTGTTCTAGGCCCCATGGAGGTTAATGTATGCCCATGTGGGAATGCAGGCGGGCCTGTTCTGAGGCCCTACTTCAGCTAACCAGTAGGGATGGTGAGCACACAGAGGGTGCCGCCCTAGAGAACTACCCTGTGAGCTCACCACCATGCCCCCTGCGTGGTGTTGTGGCTGGCCATCCTGCCTGGATGGGGAATGGCTGTATGCTGCCCGGAGAGCCCACCACAGTAAGTTACCCTGAAGTGAACTGTGTAAACGGTATGGAGTGGCTTGCTCCATGGGTTTTTTGGTCTGAAAGCACCTTCTCAGGCTGGAGGATATTTACTGACCCTCCTCCATCTTCTAACACTCTCCCACAGGTTTTAAATTAGGAAGACAAAGAGATCTAGGGACATATCTGCCAGGCGAGAGCTTTTGTCTGAGCACAGACACTCCCAGACAGACTCTTTAGCTCTGAGACACGACAACGTGAGTGCTGGAAGGCCCCAGCAAGTCTAATGTGCTCATTCAACAAGTAAACAAACTGAGACCCAGAGAGGGGAAACTGGGTGCCAACACCATACAGAAGAACAGGCCTAAGACCTGAGTCCCTCATGTCTTGAGAGGGAGTTGGAGTCCTGGCCTTGCTGAGCCCTCCTGGGCCAAGAGGGGTGAAACTCAGCTTAGGCAATTCACCCCAGCAAGGCCCTATGTGGGGGGCAGGTGGCCTAAGAAGAGCCTTCCCTGTTCAGGGGAGAGAACAGCTTTTCTGTTCTTTGCTCCCTCTGCCCTAAGGGCTGGCATAGAGCCAGTCCTCTGCTGTCCCTTTGGGGTCCTCTCCCTGCCTGGGGCTCTCTTCACTCTGTCCCAAGTCTAGGCTCCAGCTGGGGGGCTGGAGGTCCTCATTGCCATGGCAACCCCATGAGCCTCTATAGAGATTAAGGGGGGGGCTTATACAGAGGGGTTGAGAGAGCAAAATGGTTGCCAAGGAAACAGGCCTCCCTGGGCCAATGACTTCCTGCAAAAATCAGATTTTAGGAGATTTTAGAGACCAAGGGGGAAAACCCCTTCCTGATAAGAATGGAGGAATATTCTGCTTTCTGGGCCACCAACCTCTTCATTCCTCCCTCCCACCCCTCACTTCCTTTGTGGGAGGGCCTGGTGGTCCAAGTGGATGGGGCTGTAAAGGTCACCCATCCAGCCCAGAGGTCCTCTCGGGTCACCTACTCCAGCAGCTCCACTTCACAGGTGGAAAGAGGCTCAGAAGAGGTCAGGGAATGCCCAGGTGACATGAGTGAGCCACAGCAGAGAGCCAGGACCAGATCTGGGAGACAAGTGCATGCCGCTCTAGCAGCCCAGCCCCCTCCCACACTCACCACCCTGGTTGGCCTAGGAAATGCCAGTTAATAGGACAAGTTTCCTGGAGGCCGTAAGCCAGATTAGGGGCCCCTGGGGACCTGCTGGCCACAGTCTTTGCCCTGGGACTCCCTGCTGCCTTCTGATAATCAGTGCTGTGTCCACCTAGCCTGACCCCTGGGCAGTGGGTTACTAAGACACTGCTCCCTGGGGCCCTGGCGGGGGCAGAGCATGAGAAAGAGAGCTGCAGGGATCCCAGAGGGACTGTCCCCTCCAAGTCTCAGTTACCCCATCTGTACAGTGGGGAGTCTATGCTCTCTGCCACCCCAGACCTTTGCATGGGCCCTTCCTCCTGCCTCATCTGATGAACTCTGGCTCATTATAAATGAACAAGGCTTCATGCCATCTCAGGGAAAAGCTTTCTAAGTCCCTCAGCCACTGTCCAGGGCAGGGGTCTTCTTTGGGTGCACCCAGCCCAGCACTAGGGTGGAATGAAGGTCCCAAGGGCAAGCAGCTGAGTCGTATGTTCCTTCCAGTTTCTCATCCTCAGAACCAGCATTTCTGTCTCCTCAGGCTGCTAAGCCCCAAATTCACTCTGTCAGCAAACAAGTAGTGCACATCTAGTGTGTGCCAGGAGCTGGGGCCCTCCTGGACTGTTAAGCTCTGGAGGGAGGCGACAAACCAGCAAACCCACACATACAGAGGTGACCATAAGCTCTGTGAGGACAGTGCCTGGGACAGGAGGTGGGGCCCCATATGAGCTCCCTCAGGGAAGGCCTCCCAGAGGGAATGACCTCTTGACCTCTATAGTGGGGAAAAAAGTGAAAAGGAGCAACAGGCCAGGGGAAGGCCATGTGCAAAGGCCCTGAGGCGGGAATGAATGAAAGAAGGTTCAAGTGGCAGGAGTAAGGCAAGTCAGAATGGAAGGGAGATAAGGGGCTGGGAGGCGCCAGGCCTGACAGGGGAGGTGGGATGTACCATCTGCCCTCGCACAGCCTGGCTCTGGCATCCCTCCTGTCACTACCGGGCACTCCAGCCTGGCAAGCCCAAGCCTCCCCAGAGTTGCCCTGTGACATTTCCAAGGAGGCTTTTGAGTGAGAAAACATCTCATTCAGCCAGGGTTCTTTCAAGCTGGCCAGTGTCCTAGCAACGGGCTCAAGCTGGGCCTGGCCGCGCCAGCCTGCCCCGCCCCCTGCAGCATCACTGTCTGCCCGGAGGCCCAGCTTTGGTCCTGCAGGATCCTGCCCCCACCCCTCGATGGCTAGCAGGCCACAGAGCCTCTCCCTAAAATTCGAGGTGAAGATCGTACCCCGCCCCACACCACCACCCAGAGAGGATGGGAGGAAAATGCTCACTCTGGCAACAGCACGTGGCACAGCAGGGCAGACAAGAAGGGGCACAAGCTGAGCCCTCTGTGCTCACAACATCCCCAGGCTTCTCACTGGAGAGGCAGCAGATTCGGAGAATAAACTTAAGAGTCCATTTGCCCAGCTGGAATCCAGGGCTCCCTGATGTAAACACGGCCTTGGGCAACTCACCTGAGCCTCTGTTTTTTCACCCATAAAATGGACCTCATTCCTTCTCATCATCTCTCTATCCTGCCCATTGGCACCCAGCCAATCCCTCACTCAGCAGCCAGAGTGGGCCTTCAAAATGCCAAACGGCTGATAACACCCCATGTGGACCCTGCAGTGGCTGCCCATTGCTGTTTAACATGCATCTGACGCCTTGTATGGCTGGCTTCCTGGCTAGCTCTGTCTCTCTCCATCATTTCTAGAGAGGCCACATGCCCACCTTTTCTGTTGCTCCACCTCGCTCTGTCCCTCCTCCTCCCAGGCTTTGCACAGGTTCTCTGCTCTGAACACCCTCTCTGCCCCATTACCACCTCCAGTCACTCAGCAAACTCCTCCTTTCCCTTCCTATCTTGACTTAGACCTTGCCTCCTCCAGTAAGTCTTCCTTGCTACCACCAGGCCGGACTGAGGCCCTCCTCTGGGCTCCTCCCAGGCCCATGCTGCCTCATATCAGCAATGATGATCCTGCCTATCTTTGGGGTTGCCAGACAGAATACAGGATGCCCCATTAATATCTGAAGTCCAGGGAAACAACAGATAACATTTTAGTATACATATGTCCCAGTATAATATTTAGGACATACTCCAGAAATGTGTTTATCTGCAATTCAAGCTTCCCTGGTGTCCTGGATTTTTGTTTGCCAAATCTGGCATCCTACTTGTCCTCCCCACCTGACTTGAGTACCAGGGGACAGAGACCATAACTGTCCCGCTCATTTTTCTGGCCCCAGTGCCTACGTGAGGTTCAGGCTGAGAAATGAGTGTGGGTTTGGGGTAAATGCAGAGAAGGCAGGGAGGCTGGACCCCAAGTCCCTTCCAAAGTAGACCCAAGAGAGGCCATATAACACACAAATCCCATCTTGACCAAAAGGAAAGAATCCAGCTCCACTCACCTTCCAGTCTGGGGGTAACTGGGCCCCAAAGCCCAGAGCTGGAAACATCTTATCACTAATCAGAGAAAGGAGAAGAAAACCACCATGAGAGGGACAGAGGCCTCACCGGTCCATCCTCACCCCTCCCAGCCCCCACCCAGGGCTGGGCCCACCCTGCCTCACACCCCTCCAAGAACAGAAGGAAAAGCTCAGCACCTCTAGAAAGAGCTCTGTGTGAATGAGGTACTGAGCTCACACCACCTCTGAGCACCTGGCCAGTGAGGCTTGACCCCCATCTACATCTGTGGCAGACATGGCTAATCAATCATAGCACTTCTAACCAGTGGGTCTGGGTGCATCTTCTAGATCCTTCCCAAACTGGGACCTTGGGCATTCGCTAAACCACAGTCGTTATGGAAAGGTACTATCTCTCTCAACCTTCTTTTTATGGCTGGGAAAAATTCTCCTGAGAACCCTGGCATAGCTTCAAGACCCTTCATCACCCAGCTCTAGAGCCTACTACTCTCATCTGCTTCCATCGGGCCTCCCTCAAGCCCCACTGCCCCAGCCCTGGCCACGGACCACTAGCTGTGCCCCAAACACACAGGGCACCCTCCTGCTGCAATTTCAATCATGTTGTGCCTCCCCTTGAACTTCCTGTCCCCAGCAGTGGTAAACTCCTACTCATCCTCTAAGGCCCAATTCAAACAGCTCCTTCTCTCTGTGGATTTCCGAGACCTGAGAATCCTTCTCTTTGGTGCTCTTGTAGCTCCTGCGTTACAGGTAAACTGGCCTCTCAGAACTCCAGTGACTTTTCCCAGTCTTCCTCCTCGAGGGTGAACTCCCTAAGGATGGGGATCGTGTCTCACCTGTTCATTCACTGGAGGTGTATATATATTGAGAAATCCCCTGGCTGTTGTGTGGAAGACACACTGCCAGCTGCTAGGACAGACGCAGAGAGACCAGTGAGGAGCTACTGAAGTGATCTGGACAGGAGGGTATGGTGGTTTACAGGCTGGTAACAGTGGCGGTGGGAGAAAGGGCCAGACTCAAGACTGTTTTGAAAGGATTTGCTGAAAGAACAGGGGATATGAGGGAAGGATAAAGTGCAGGGTTTTGGGTGAGAAGTGGTGCCTCTCACTGAGATGGGGAAGGGTATTGGAGGAGTCGGACTGGGGCAGGTGCCCAGCACTCACTAGGGTCTTCCTTGCTAAGTCTGAATGTCCACGAGAAGGCTCAGTAAAGGGACTGAGTGGGAAGCTGGATACAGAGGACTCCAGAGCAGCAACAGCAGGCTCCTCCACCCACCTGTGCAGATGGGGACTTTCACCTCCCTTGCTCTATGTGCCATACTTTTCTTAATGTGGCTGGAGATCATAGCCACGCATTTAACCCTGGAAGTCAGACCCTGGTCTCAGGCAGCCTCTCCTAGGGAGGCCAAGTGTGCACAGGATTCCGGACCCTGCTGCTGCTCCTGCCAAATCTCTGGCACCTGTACCTTCCTACCCCTGTTTCCTGTGTCTTGGCCTCCTGACCATTCCACCTTTTAGCCTGGAGGTCCCAACGAACACCACCTGTGGCTATAACACCATAACCTTCAAGTGACTTCTGATCCTTCGAGGCCACACCCCCTATACAGCCTTCCTTCACTGACTTTCCACTGCCCCTGCCTTAACCCAAAGATCTCCAGGAAGCATGGTCATGGGAAGAGGGCCCACACCTGCTGGCTGCTCCTTCCAAATTCCCAGCAGGAGTGAGACTATTAGGTCACTAGGTGTTGGGCCCAGGAATCAGAATGGCTGGGTACTAGGCCCCTGATCTGTGTGACTTTGGATACATTCTCTACCTCCATCCCACACCTACATTTTTCCAGCTCTAAAAGGGAAAGCTGCAACAAAGGTAAACAAGTTTCATTTTCTATCTTGATTCCTTTTCTTACTGGCTACTTGGTGTATCGTGGAGAAGGATTCCAGTGTGGATCCAGGGTTCGGTAGGGAAGAGGTCAGCAGTTGACTAGCAATGCCTGCCACAGGTGTTGGAAGGGGCAATAAGGTATGTATACCATGTGTTGGCCATTCCCAGTTTGAGAATCTTTGGGACCCTTCTTTCAGCTCTGACAAGGTGAGCTTCCCAGTTGGATGGAACTGGAACTGACCTCTAGAGTCCCTCCCCAAGCTTACCTGTCATAGTCCTGAATGATCTGCCCGACAGCCCAGATGGCCGACAGATATTCGTTGGTGCCCATAGGGTTGATATAGTGCAAAGAGGAAGGGTCGAGGGGATTCCCATTGGAGGCTGTGAAGTCTATCCCAACCTGTAGAGTGGGGGGAGAAAAGGCCACCCAGTTGGCCAGAGACTCCAGCTCCTGATCTCCTCCTCAGGGAACAAAGAGACTGATGGGACATGGGAAGCCACTCATCTCCCCATGTCAACCCACGCTTCCATAAGATGGTCTGAAACCTGGAAACTGATTGTGTCACTCCTTTGCCTCTAATGCCATCTGTGGCTCCCTACTGCCTGAGCATAAAATCTATTGCCCAGCTGTGATACAAAGTCAACTTGCAGTCCCAAATTTCTTTGTCCCCCTCGTTGTCAAACCTACACACTCATCTGTCTCCATTTCTAGGTCTTTTTTTTTTTTAAGATTTTATTTATTTATTCATGAGAGACACAGAGAGAGAGAGAGGCAGAGATACAGACAGAGGAGAAGCAGGCTCTATGCAGGAAGCCTGATGTGGGACTCAATCCCAGGACTCCAGGACCATGCCCTGGGCTGGAGGCAGGTGCCAAACTGCTAAGCCACCCAAGGATCCCCAATGTCTAGGTCTTTGTCATGAGGTTGCCTCTACCTAAAGAGCCAGGCAATCTTTTCTCCCTATCTAATTCTCCTCTATCATTCAGGCCCAATTCAGATGTCGCTGCTCCAATGAATCCTTTCCAGACACCTTATCCCACCCCAAGCCACTTCCCTATTGTCCCTCAGATCCCCAAGAGGCCGAGATCTGGGGCTGCCTGGTAGGCCATGCCTATCTGCCCAGAGTGGGTGCTCACTGTAGGCAAGACACAGGCCCCTGGAGCCAGGTCTAGGGTGAGGCACAGAGCACCAGAGAAGGTGCTCCATAGGGGTGATCTGCTCTCTCTCAGGGATCTAGGGAGACAGATGACCACCTTGGAAACTGGTCTTCGTGGGGTGAGTCTGGCACAGAGGAGGTGCTCAGTATCCATTGTTGAATATGCATACACACGAGGAATAGGAGAGCTCAGTCTCTCAGAGTGAGGGGGTCATGATGACCAGTGGGGTTAGACATCAACAAGGCCAGTCTCCTGACTCCATATAGTCCTACAGAGGACCTCCAGTCCCATGGGATCTAGATGTCGTGGCAGAGAGTGGTGAGGCAAGGCAGAGAGGTGGGCAGAGCATGGGACCCCAGCAGGTTTTCCCCCCGGGGTGGAGGTCCCCTTCAGGTGAGGACGCATAAGACCAGATGAATGGGACAAGTCTGTGGGGCACACACTCCAGGCCACAGGCAGAGGGACAATTCATTTATTGAACACCCACTATGTGCCAGGCACTGAGTGTTTGGCTGAGGTTGGCACAGAAACAAGTCCTCACACTTGGGGCACTCACAGTCTTCTGCACCCAGAAGACAAACAGGGACAAGAGAAAGATATTTAAATAATTTCAGAGTGGCAAGTGTCCTGAAGATCGCAAAGTAGGAGAAGTGATAAGGAGAAACAGGAGGCACCAGGGGAGGTCTCCCTGAGGAGACCTCTATGCCATGGCCCGAAGGATGGCAGGGCAGCAGCCATGAGAGGTTTCCAGAAGGTGCATTCCAGACAAAGCAGATGCAAAGGAGCTTGGAATCCTGGAGGGACAGTGAGCACCCTTGTGGATGGAACTGAGTGAGCAAACAGGATGGCAGCAGAGGAGACAGGAGGGCCGTCTGACCAGCAGGGGGGAATCTGGCTTTCTGCAGAGCTGTAGCCAGCAATCTGCTGGGGGCAGGCAGCCACGCCCCGACTAGGCTCAGCACCCTGTGCCCTCTCCCCTGGGCCAGACACAGAGGAGCCCTTCCCGAAGTTGGTCCCGAACCCCTGTACTGCAGTAGTGGCCCGGGCCCCTAGGGAGGATCCTTGCACGGGGCGGGGAGAGCCTTACCGTGAACATGAGCTGGCAACCTCCCAGGATGTAGTCAAGGAAGGAGTAGTCCCGGTTTATCTGGAAGGAGTCAGCGGAGTCGGTGGGTGCCTGCCCTGCGCCGGATGGCTGGCCCTCTACCTGCCCACAGTCCCCAGGAATGACCTCTGGGGAACTGATTGCTCTGGGCCCTGAAACCTTAGTCGAGTCAAGGAGGCCAAGGGAAGCCCCAGTCTGATTATGACCAAGCCCCACTCTCTTTGTAACAAAGCACTCAGAGCAACAGTCCAGTGGGTCTCACACACGCACACGCGCGTGCATGCACTGTCTCCCAGCAGGTCCCAGGGCCTGGTGTCAGTTGTATCCACCAACGACATGGCAGAGACAGTCTCAGTGTTGCTGTTCAGTCCCTAGGCCCGCTCCAGCCCTGGCCCTGCACTCCGAGCAGAGGCGGCCAGCTCAAGGGCTTCCGCTATACATTAATAAAGCTGCTAAAACCCCGCGTTTGTTGTGATGGTCTCTGCTCCTTTGGGCCAAGGGTACTGGCCTTCCAGTTTGGTGGAGTTATAAGGGGGTTTCCTTTCAAAATAAACGTACCTAAGAGAAAAAAACCAAGGATGGGGGAAAGAAGGGCTGATCACAAAAAAGGAATAAGTGAGGCAGGTGGCAAAAATCCTGCAGGGGACTATGACAGAAGTTCCAGAAACTTTCAAGGACTGCACACTAAGATGCTGCCACCTGATGGCTTAGCTTTCACCCAGCACTTCTGCGCTGTCCCACACTAAACGAGCAGTCATAGAAGCCCCGCCAGACAGCAGGACCTCCAGACCAGGACGCAGAGGCACAGGGAGGGTGCCAGGACTCACTGGGCACCTTCAGGCCCGGCGGCCAGGGCTCTCATTGCCTTAACATCCTGCCCGATTCCAGCAGACGACGGGCTGCCGGATACCCAGGGCGGCCCTGGCCACTGCTCGTGTGACCCTCACTCCCTTTCCGGGACTCAGAGGCCCCAGCTCTACCACGGGAGTCACCTCAGTGATGTTGCAGGGCCCCTGCTGGGCGTCCGTCTGCCCCCGGGGTGCCGGACATGTGACGGGCAAGCTGCCAGCATGGGAAGCAGGTTCCTTTCCCTGAGGAGAGGCCCTGGAAGGTCATCTTGTGCCCTCCCAGAGCTCCTTACATCCCAGGAATGTGATATGAGATGAACCCGCCACATGGTTTACCTTGTGAACATCCCCATTCTACAGATGAGGAGACCGAGGCCCAGAGAGGTCAAGCTCAGAAGATCCCAAAGCCAGGACATGGCAGAACCAGGATTTGAACCCAGGCCTTGCTGGCTCCAAACCCAGTGCTCTGTCCATCCCTTCGGTGGTGACAGCTCCCTGCGTGACCCCCAACCAGGCCCCTGCCTGGGCCTACCCTGCTGGCTCACCTTGCAGGAGCACAGGATAATGATGCCTGAGTTTTTATAGTTCTTCTTCTTCCTTTGCTTCTTGGGGTTGATGCACTCAAACTCCAGCTGGACAACATGAGAAGAGAAAGAGAAGCTCAGCCCGGGCCTTCCATGGGGGCCGACCCTACCCTGGACCCCAGGATCCCCTCCATAGTGCTGACTGGAGGGCAGCATGCCTCTTCCAGGAAGCCTTCCTGGATGTCCACACCCAGAAAAGGTTCCTGTGACTTCAAGCTCACACCAAGCTGTGCTTGCCTGACATAGGAGGACCTGCATCTGCCCCCCACCCCAGATGATGACTCGTCTACATCATGTCCACTCCTATACCCGGAACCATCACCCAGGGCCCGGCTTCTTGAGCTGAGTTAAGTGGACAGCTCTTGAGTGCTAACCATGTGCTAGGCCCTTCCCCAGTATCATCTCATGTGACTCCCACTCTCTTCCTCTGTCCCACTGGGCAGATGGGGAAATAGGCTCAGAGGAATCGGAAGTCTTGCTTAATTAGGGCCACAGAGCCAGAGAGGTGGGATCTGGGCCCCAGTCTGCCCAATCCTAAGCCTGTGTCCCCCACTCGTCCCCTGCTGAGCTTTCAGGGTCACACGCATGGGGCCCATCTCACCGGGACGCCATCACGAGCCTCACACATCTGCGACACCGAAGTCTGGAACTCGCCGATGAAGTCATGGCCCCCGTCATTGTCATAGTCGTAACACATGACCTGGGGTGGGTCCAGTGAGGTCACCTCAGGGCAGCTCCCAAGGAGGTGCTCTCAGTCCCTCTCAGTTGCCTGAGCAAATCCCACATCTTCCTTTTGCTGGTGCCTCCCCCTGATCCCCAGCATCTGCCTTGCTGGGATGATGCTGTTAGCTCATGAACTGCCTCCTGCAGGAAGCCTTCCCTGATTGCTGGGAAAAGGGACACCCCAGCAATGGAGGCTGTACACTCTGGAGCAGGAAGCTTGACTCCCCACACACCTGTCACTCAGCTCCTCATCTGTTTGGGGCTGTGGCCCACTTGCCTTCATGGGCCATGGCCAGGGGCCTTCCCTAGGGATGTTCCACAGGGCAACTCTGGACATGCCTTTCATTTCCCTACATTGTTACCTTCCTTGAGATAGGCGCAAAAAAATCCCAGCTTTCCATGCCCTCTAATTGAGCTGTCACTTCTCGGAAGAAGGCAAGAATTACCATACCCATTCCACTGATGGGTAAACTAAGGCTCAAGAGGGAAAGACTTGCCCAAAGTCTCACAGCAGCAGTAAGAGACCCAGAACTGGAATTCGGGTTTCCTACTACCCCATTCAGGGATCTCTGCCCCGGCCTCACTGATCTCCTCTCCCCCATCTGCATCAGACACGGTCCCTGAGGACTGAGGGTTTGTAGAGACCAGTAACCAATGTCCTCATCACAGTGACACTTGGTCGCTTCCAAGGTGCTTGCATACTCGCTGTCCTCAGTGGCAGCACCCCAGCCCTCTGGGAAGAACCAGGTAGTCATTCTGTTCCTGTTTCAGAGAAGGGCTCACGGAGACAGCTGCCCAGATGGCTCAGGGGGCCAGACATGTGAGACGAGAGCCCAGGTCCCCGCCTCTCCCCTTACATAGGTTTGCTTTTTCCATCTTAATAAGGAAGAGCTTTGCCAAGGCATCCCCAGAAAGCCGCGGGTAAGCGAGGAGGCTGGAGCTGGCAGGGTGGGGCGCAGGGCCCCGAGCCCCCTCACCTGGATGGGCTTTTCCATGTCCCCATCACACAGGGACACCAATGGCACAGTGAACGGTTTCCACACAGGGTCCAGCGTGTACTTGATCACCTGCAGCACAGCGAGAGCCACGGGTGAGGGCAGGTCCAGGGCAGCAGTGCTCTGGGTTGGGCCAGTCCTGCAGGTTTGCGGGTGGCAGGTACAGAGGCCCACGGCCACACCTCTGGGAGGGAAGGGAGCATCCCCGTGGCAGGGAGGGACGGCGCCTTGAGGCACCATCATGGCTTTGCCTGTTCACTGCGTGGCTGTGACCTTACAGCCCGTTCTGACACATGGGGGTAGCCGGACTACAGACCCACGGACTTAGAGACTCCCAGCGCCCTGTGCACCCACCTCAGTCCTGTGAACCAGCATCCACTTGCCATCGTCTCCTGGTTTATAGAACTCAAGAAATGGGTCTGACTTTCCAAAGAGGTCCTGGAGGAAGCAAGAGGATGTGTGTGAGGAAGGTACAACTCTGCCGTATTCAGACGAGAGGTGGTGGTGGTGGTGGGGGACCCAGCTGCCTTCCCCAATCCAGCCTCAGGAGTGGGAGCTGCGAGCAGAGCCAGCCCCCTGGGGCCAACCAGCTCCCTCAGGAGAAACCACCTCATCCTGGGGTTACCAAAGCCTGTGCTCAGAGACCCTGAGACCTGGAGCCTGCAGGCATTATAACTTAGATGGGGCAGGACTTCAAAGGGTGATAGTTCCTGCAGCAGGATGTGATTTTAATTTATTTCGTGGGAATCTGAGAAACTGAAACTATCTGAGCATGTCACAGAAGGGATATGATATCCTTTAAAAATCCATTTTAAAACAAGTATCAGGTAATATTCAGGGAAAAAAAACATCCCAGGCAGAGGGAACAGCAAGTGCAAAGGTCCCGAGGCAGGAGGATGCTTGGTGCAATCCTGCGACAACAAAGAGGCTAATTTGGCTGAGGCAGAATGATGGTGGGAAGAGTAGTGGGAGTGAGGTGAGGGGGCACTGTGGACACATCCAGTGGGGCCCTGTAGGTTACTATAATGATTCTAGCATTGACACTGAGTGAAATAGGGAGTCCCCAGGAGGGGGTTTCCAGTTACGTCTTGAATACCTCTAAATAATGGTAAACTCATTACTTTAGTGGTAAAGAGGTCCTAATTTGGTGTGGCCTGACTGCTTCCTGGATGGGGCGTGATGAAGGTAATGGCCGGAAGCAGCAGGACTGGGCCCCAGGAGCCTGGGCTGGGGGAGGGATACTGCTCCCTGATGGAGAACCCCCTTCTCGGCTGCCTTACCTTCTTGTCCAGCTTCCTGCCCGCCAGACTCAGTGTGATGACCTGGTTATCAGACAGCTCCTGGGCAGCAATCTGTGAGGCCAGAGGAATGTGAGGGTCGGGACCTCCCATCTGACCCCCTCCCTCCCTACCCCCCAGCATCCTGCCAGACAGAGTGAGCACAGGTACTCAGGAGTAGCTCTCCAGGGCTGGGAAGGGGAAAAGAGAGGAGGGGTAGTACCACGCGACCCTGCCTGTGGCTCTCATCTTCTCAAAACCTCCGTTTCTACCAAAGTAAACTATCTGAATAAGGGGAATCAGCACTGCTCATGATGGGGAAGCCGTTTGAGGAACCCCAGATGAGGGGTGGTCTTGAGCCCTGGGGAGCATAGCTACCTCAAAATGCCAAGACACTGGGCATTCCAGGAACCTTACTGTGTAGCTAGGGAAACTGAAGCCCGGGGCAGGGGCAGGAGTCACCTGAGCTCCTCTGCTGCCTTGTCATCTGTTCCTCCATGCCTTTCCTCTCAGCCATGGCCTTATGGCCCATCCCAGCCAGTGATGGACCAGCTGAGTGACCCTGGGGCTACCCTTGCCCTCTCTGGGCCTCTCTCTCTCTCTCTCTCTCTCCTCTCCCCACAGAGGGGCAGGGAAAGCCCTCAGGCCAACAGCAACATATGTGGGGTGGGTTCCTCTTACCTCACGCCTATTGGACAGCCTCACCCACAAGCTACTGGACCTTCCAGAACCACACACAGGCCAGGTTGGACACTAGGCTCCCCTTCCTTTCCTCCATCAGACTTGCTCAACAACCTTGCAAGGGAAATCCTATTACTGCCCTCATTGCACAGAGGAAGAAGCCGAGGTCTGGAGCCACACCACCACAATGCTAGGGGAAACAGTGTACCAGGCTGGGGGCGGGGGGGGGGGGTGCAGAGGGAACTGCTGGGTTGGCTTCCAGATGGAGGGGAGCTGGCTAGTGAAGGTATATAGATGGCAAGGTTCTGAACCCCAAGAAGTGGGGGGAGGGGTTGGGAGAGAATATTCCAGGTGGCAGGAACAGTGGGATGCTAAGAATTCAGTTTGCATGGAGCCCATAGTATGTACTTGAAGGAAAGCAAGGAGGGGTTCCTCACAGCCTTGAATGTAAACTCCACAGGCAGTGGGGAGGCAGGGAGGCTCCAGAGCAGGGGTGTGACTATAAATGAGCACATATAGCTTCGGCCCTCCTCCCTCCAGCTGGCCAGTTCCTCAGCTGTCATACTGGCTCTGAAGGGGGACAGTCGGGAGGGAACCTCATTAGCCTAACTGCCCCAATGTGCTTTGTCTCTGGGCTCCAGGTCCCTTACGCGTAAAACAGGTTTCACTCCCTTCCAGGAGACTGTGAGGACCCAGGACTGGTCTGCGCAAAGGGCCTGCGTAAGGCTGGGATCAGTGCGCATCACTGGGATCAATGCGCATCGCTGGAATCACTGCGCGCTGCAGCCACACACAGAGACCCGCAAGGCGTTTCTCCGAGCCCCCCTAGGGAGGGCAGGTCGGGCGGGAGGGGAGGGCATGCTGGGAGGCTTTCGGGACGGGATGGGTGGGGGACCCCTCTGCCCCGGGAGTAGGAGGCCACAGGGGCCTCTGGCAAGCCCCCTACTGCCAGCTTGGCGGCCCTCAGTGCATCATATGTAAAGCCAGGAGCCCGTTGCTAAGAGACCTGTTGCTAAGTTGTAAGTTGGGCCTTTTTACTCCAAACAAAGCTGGTGATTATCTGCCAGGGAAGCAGCCCATTGATGGGGGAGGGCAGCGGGCAGAGGCGGAGGGGTGCGGAGCGCAGGGAGGGGGCTGGTACCGTAATCAAGCCCTTCCCTGCAGGCTTGTCATTCATCAGCAGCAGCGGCCGAGTGATCTTCTTGCTGGAGACGATCTGGGTAGGGGGGCGGGAGAGAAGAGAATGGCGCTGCTAAGGGTTGGTGGGGAGGAAAGATGCTCAACGGGCACCACTCAGAGCACGCGGCTGGCTTCCTGCGGCCACCGTCTACACCTCCCCCTGAGTGACTGTCACATCGGGAGGGGGCCAGCAAGGTGGCTTACTGCACTGGGCAGCCGAGGAGACTGACGCCCAGGGGCGTCAGGACACTTGCTGGAGGGCTCACAGCTGGGGTCGAATCCCTGCAGCCCCACTCCCGGCGACCCGGGTACCCCCCAGCAAAGGCTCTGGCAAGGATCCCCTTCGGAGGCACCTGCAGCGAGCCAGGCCCGCTCACTGCCTCGCCTAAAGGCATCTACAGACCCCACCCCCTCCGCAGGGTGTGATCCCTGATGGAGAAGAGCAAATCCGAACTCCTATTACATGTTCATGCTCCGAACAGGGAATCCATTCGGGCAGCGCTCAGCCTCAACGCCATCCAGCCAGGGAGAGCAAAGCTGCCCTCCGCCCCTCTGTACACCCCATCCCCACGCTCTCCGTGGGCCTCTTGGGCGGGGGAAGGGGCTGCCAGTGCTGGCGGGGGTCTGCGCGGCTTTCCGCCCAGCCCACTGGGCCGGTCACCCCCTGCTCGGTCACCCCCTGCTCGGTGCGCCGTGGCCTTCGACGCCTGTTCTACGGGTGAGGCCACTGGGGGCGCCAAAGGGCGCGGGGAGAGCAGGTGCGGAGGCGGCCGGGCTGGGGTTGGGGCACGTGCCGCTCCTCCCGCCTGGGCTCTAGGCCAGGGACCCCCACCCCGGCCCCCTGCGCAACCTCCCCCAGGCGCGGGGCGAGGGCGGGGCGCGGGGGTCAGGGCTGCCGGCGCACCCCGCGGCGCTCTCCAGTTACCCCTGGTGGGCGTGGACTCCTGGGTAGGAACCCCGGGGACACACCCCGCTTCCCTCACAGCTGCTGCCCCTTGCGGGTTCCATCCCTTCTTCTGGAAGGCCCGGGCCACTTCAGCGTGCACGATTCCCCCACCATCACTCGTGGCAAGGTGGTCATCATTAGCCCAGAGTGAAATAGGGGTTGGGGGACTGGGCCGAGGTCCCGAAGGGGGCGGGCACTTGGCCATAAGGGCCATAAGGGCCATAAGGGCCATGAGGATGGTTGGAACTTGTGTGAGGGGCTCCTAGCCCTGCAACCTCCCGACTCCAGACGCTCACCAAGGACCAGGCTGGATGGGGAAGTGTCGCCCACGGAGAGAAAGGAAGTTGCTCAAGTTTACCCAGTAAGCCAGACAGAAAAACGGACTCCCGTGGGCACCTGGGTTGCTGGTCAGATGGATGCTCATACCCCCAGGAAGTCAAGACCATGTCTGATTACTTCTAACAATCGGAAGTTCTGGCTACGTGGGGTCCCCAGTCCCGTGTGGCCACAGCCTGCTGGCACTGTGTTCAGTGCTTTCTGATGGGAACTCTTGAGTTTGGCCCCAAACCACTGTGCTGCTCACTGGCTTTTGTACCTGCTCACCCCCAAGGCGATCTGCATTTTCCATGCTACCTTGGAAGCCAGCTGAGAAAATGGGGCTAGGGACAGGAGGCAGCAGGAGAGACTGGCTCCGAGGGAGGGACTGCCCTGTCCTTTGGAGCAGCAGGTGATGTCAGGGGTGGGAACTGCCTTGCCCTTGTTCCCCTGGAGGGGCCAGGCTCACCGTGCCCAGGCTGCAGGAGAACTGGCCCAGGAAATCGTGCTCATCGAGCTGTGTGCTGGACTTGTCCTGGTCAAACAAGGCGAACTTGAGCTTCTGCACCTCCTCAAAGTGGTAATCGAGGACGAACTTCTTGGAGAATGCAGGGTTGAGGTTGTTGACAGCAGTTTCTGTCCTGTCATACTAGCAGAGGGGCAGGGAAACAGGAGCCAGAGTCAGGTGGCCGGTTCAGGCCTTCTCGGTCTGCCCAAAATCATTCTAACTTGTTGCAACCCTACTCTGTGCCAGGCACTCATGGCCAGTTACCCGGGTGGCTGAGGCAGCTATGACTCCCAGCTCACAGATGAGGACATGGAGGCACAGAGAGGGTAAGGGACTTACCCAAGATTGACAGCTAGAGGGGCAGTGTCAAGATTTGAACCCAGGTCTACTAGCACTGACACTCTGAACTCTTTGGCCCTGGCTCCATACCAGGTGCCAGGGGAAGAGGTCGAGCCGTGTCTCTACCTATGTAAGTGACAGAAGGTAAATCCCTTTATCCATCAAGGCCTCAGTTTCCAGTTTTGTAGAATGAAGGGATTTGACTACCAGAGGTTTTTATCCTTTTTATCTTGGAAGAACTCTTTTTCCAAACTCCATTTCATGTGGCCACTAAGAAACAGGATGGAAATAAAGAGGGGTAAATAGGGGCAGATGCTTGCATCTGGGCATTGTACAGCCCAACATCCCCCACCTCCAACACCTCCCACCTCTTGGAAACCAAGGCCTGGGTAAAGTCAGGGCCTTTAGTGTGGGTCAGCGGTGTGGCTGGGACAAGAACCCCGCCTCCTGGCCTCTCTACATTGAGGCCCCAAACCGCGAGTCTGGGTGATGGTCTATTTTGGGGCCTGGGCTATGTTGATTTTTCCTCCCACCCAGTCTATTTCCAAGGGCTGGAACAGCAGGGATGAAAGAGGTCTCGGCCCTGGGCTATTTTTAGTGAGGGTGGCCAGCCTGGGTGAGAGAGAGATTGTCCGGGGGGAGGTCGGGGTGGGGGGTGCCATGCATGGGGGTGAGGGGTAGTGGGGAGGACACCATTCTCTGAGGGTTTGTGGGGGCTCCAGAGACTTGGCCGAGGGGACCAGGATGCTCCAGACAAGCTGGTTTTAGTCCTTGGCTGACCCCATGTTTCACCTCCCACTTCTGGCTGCGCTGCCATGGGTGACATGGGGGAGTCCCTACCCATTCTGGGCCTACTTTTCCCCTCCGTATAATGGGTCAATACCTCAGCACCATTTCCTTGGCATCCTAAGAAGGAGCCAACACCTGTGAAACTTAGTAAACCACAGTATGTTCACTGGGGATGCCCACTGTGGCTCAGCTGAATAACTATTCAAAATAGATACATATTTTGGAAATTTTACACGCATATACAACTATCTCAAAGGCCAGATACCAAACTGTCAACAGTGGTTCTCCCTGAATACAAGTCCCACTGTTCTGTTTTCTTTAGGTCTGTTTTTTCTAAATTTTAACATTCTTGGCAAAGCTTCTCAATGGAAACTGTGTATTATCTGATTTGGCTCTGTTTATAATTGAAAGTAATCAAAAACAATAGAGTACATTTTCTTTGAGACTTACTTTACTACAATGAACAAAGACCCCTTTTAAAACAAAAACAAAGCAACTTTTAAAACTTGAAAATGTTAACGGTTTGGATTTCTCAAAATCCTTCCTCAAGCTGCATCTCTCCCCAGCCCTCAGGTTGAAGTCTTCTAGCTCAGAAGTCCTTAGCACTGTCCACCTCCCCAGTACTGGGGCTCTGGGGCAAGGTAGGCAGGGGAAGGATATCTTCATTTCACAGATGAAGAGACAGGCTCAGAGAGGGGCAGCCACCTGCCCAAGGCCACACAGCAGGGAGCAACAGACCTGCGTCTTGCTCCAGCTCTGGGACCAAAGCCTGGATTCCGCATTTCTCTGTTTGCTCTTCACTGACTGTTCTTTCACTTAGGAATAAATGTGGAAAGTTATTTTAAAAATGGAAGCATTTTGTAAAACTAATATCTAAGGTTTTTATGTATTATAGTAATTTAAAATATTGCAATATAAAATATAATATAAATCTCTGAATTATAATAACTTGAATATGAATATCATTATTTTAAGTAGTAATATACAAACATTTTATTGATTTTTTCAAGTTTTTAAAAAATTTTAAATAATCTCTATATCTCACAGGGGGCTTGAACACACAAACCCAAGATCAAGAGCCATATGCTCCTCTGACTGAGCCAGCCAGGTGCCCCTAAAAACATTTTAAATAAAATGTATTTTTTGTAAGTAGGTTCCACACCCAATGTGGTGATTGAACTCACTACACTGAGATCAAGAATCACATGTTCTATTGACTGAGCCAGCCAGGTGCCCTTTAAAATTTAATTTTAAAAGCAATAATCTTCTAAGTAACCCCTGTCCCATCCTCCAACTCCCTCCAACGGCAAAACCTGGAAGTCCTAGGATCCAGTGAGAGTCCCTCCCCAGCAACTGAGCGGCCCTCCACCTACCCCAGATGCACATGGAGGGGCCTCACCTCAATCCACCTGCCATCGTTCTCTGTAAAGAGGACACAGAACGGGTCAGACTTGGAGGTCACATCCCGGTCCAGCAGGTTCTGGCCACTCACGGACAGCTCCACCTTGCACACGCAATACTGGGACCCGATGGGGGCTGCCCCCACTGCCGGGGTGCCCCCACTAGGGATGTAGGCCATGGGAGTTGGTGGTGGTGGCAGCAGTTCCTGGCAGTCTAGGGGGACAGAAGTGGGGGTCAGAGAGATGGAATGACAGCTGTGTTTACAGCAGGATAACAAAAGCAAAAGCTTGACAACAGGAGGATGAAGAAAACTGAGTCTCTGGTAGGCATGTTTAGTTTGCAGTTATTATCTGCGTTGATCAATCTTTATCTATGAGACCCACGCAAGTCAGATTAGCAACAGATCACAGTGGACCTGGGCATCTAAGACACTCATTTTGCCAGGACAACCTGGGCTTCTGGGCGATTAACATTTTGGCTACGGTGGAGCTTATAATAGCTCAAGTCTCCCTCTTTGCTTTGGCCACTAGGAAGCTCACTCCTGATAACTTATCCAAAATTTGCCTTTGTTCATTGCAGTCTTGTTCATCTTGTGTATCCTGAGCCTCAGCACAGTGACAGAGACACACACAAGAAGGCACCTGATGTATGCTTGTTGAATAAGATGAGCATATATATTGGTGAATGGACAGACCCTCCACGTTGCTCAGATTCTGTCTGACTTGGTCATTTTCCTCAACACAGAATTTACTCTTTCACTCGCACATGACTTCCCTCAGTTACCACGGACAGGGCCTTATGTACCCCTTCCACTGTCACAGCTAATTACTGGCATTTGCTTATTTTAAGCAGTTCTGTTTTCTTCCAAGTGCAAGGTGTTCATCTGGAACAAGTGCTGAGAAACCCATCTCGGGGGTAGAGGGGGCTGAGGGGGGCTCTGGGCTCCACCCATAACAAGTCCTCTGGCTCTCTGTGCCTCAGTTTTCCCATCTGCCCATGAGACATCATGACACAGCCCTCCCAGACTCCTGTGGTCAGGTCTTATTTCCACCAGCTCATGTGTAGTTCACACAGACCTTGTCACTGTGTGGATGAGTCCAGCTCCTTGACTAATATTTCACCCTCTCACTGCTGAGTGGGTGGCCAGTCCTGCACTGCCCCCCAGGCTGTTCCCTGAGGGGACACGAATCCAACCTACTGTGTTTATGAGCACTAGCTAGGAGCTGAGCATGTGATTTGCTAATCCTCACTGGGTCTTGTGGGGCAGGTACTAACATCGCCCTGTTTTCCAGATGAGGATGCCGAGGCTCACTCATTCACTCTACATAGAGTGTTTACTGAGCATCTACTAGGTCCCAGGAACCGGGCCTGGATGGGGATCCTGTAGGCAGAGGGCTGCCCAGTCTCAGCTCTCACAGTCTAGCTGACAGCAGCCAGTCCTGGGAGGCTTAAAGTGATGGAAACCCTGAAGGGTTTCGAGCAGAGGGGTGACATAATCTGATTAGTGTTTTGAAGGCTGACTCTGGCCCCTGTGGGGAGAAGGGGATGTCAGGCTAGGGGAGGCAGCAGGGAGGCTGGCAAGGAGGCAGCTGTCAGCCAGGCAGGAGGGACCAAGGCACAGTGGCAAAGCTGGGCTCACCCTTCTCCCTCTGACCCCCACTGCAGCCCACTCCCTGAGCACCAGCCAACCTCTGGCTGGGCAGACAGAGGCCCCAGTCTGTACGAGGCCTGGGCAAGTGTGGGGCTGGCGCCAGAGGCCCCTCTCCCCGTCCAGACATAGCGCACTCTTGGCGTGCCTGGCAGGAGAGGATCTGGACAGTGACACAGCCAGTGTTCAGTCCCCACCCCATCTGTCCCTACAACCTCATCATCATCACACGAGCCCACAGCAGCAGGACAGCACTGCAATTTGCCCGCAGGAATTCTTTTTGTCGTGTAAAAATCAGTTTCTACAGGAAGGGCTGGGGAAACTGCAATCACTCCCTGGGTGCAGGTGGGTAGCCCTCCACATGGGGGAGGGGAGGGCAAATCCTTGACCCAGCTGGGAGGGCAGGGGTGGGCTGGGTGGGGGTACAGGGATGTCCAATGGGACACCTTGCCATTTGGCCGAGAGATTGCCTGCTGATGCTCACAACCACCCGGAGTGGGGTGGGTCACAACGGTCACCCCCATTTTACAGATGAGGAAACAGGCCCAGAGGGTGAAGTCCCCTGCCCAAGGTCTCATGGCCAAGGAGCCACAGAGGCTGGGTGTGTAAGCTGGCTCTCCGGGCTCCCCAGGCCAATCTGTGCCTCTAGCCAGGGAAGGAGGGCTGCTAGTCGGGGCCTGGGGGAGTCATCACGGCTGAAGTTACACAGTCTACACCTCCGAGGTCATCGCTGAGGGCATGGGTTCCAGCTTACCCGCCTCCTCTCCACATCATGGAGCCCCCTTCATGACATGCTAGGTGCCAACAAGACCACCATTCCCCCTGCTGCCAAGTCAGAGGTATCTGCTTTCCCCCTGAGGGGCATCAGGTAGTTCCTCGTGTGTGCACACGCCTGTGTATGATCACATACACACACATGCACACAAGCCCCACGCCAACAGAGGCCAAGGCACGCAGGCACACCTCGGGCCTGCTTCTCCCCTGCCCTGGCCTCCCCCACATTCAGTGCTACCACGCTGTCCTCCTACCCCACACTGGCTCCGGCCTGGCCCAGGGCATGGCCAGGAGGGCCCAGGTCACAGGGGAGGGGGAGGGTCAGGCTGGCTGAGCTCCTCGGAGCCTGTGGCGACTCCACCTGGTGTAGCAAACAGGCCCTAGCTAGAGCAAGCAATAGGTGGGCAGGGGAGGGGCACTCCCCTCCCAGCTCGGGCCAGGGTCCCCATCCCCAACTCACCCTCTGGCTGGAAGTTTCTGGATCCCCGAAATGGGGAGCACATGATGTCCGGAGTTGGGGCAGGCTAGGGTCACAGCGAGCCCCTCTGTGCCAGCCCGGCAGCGGGCAGGCAGGCCGGACCCTGAGGCCTGACGCAATGGAAAAAGAAATCACAGCTTATGCTGGGGCCGGGCCCCCTCCCCTCCTACTCCAGCAGGAGGGCAGGCGGGCAAGGTGTCATTAAGGGAGGGTTGGGCCTGCCATGCGCATCTGGGCCAAACGGAAACCTCCTTAATACAGTACCCAGCACCCGCACCACAGGTAATTTGAGGTTAGGGCTGGAGAGGCATGGGGGAGCCTGGGCCTGCGTGCAGATGATCCTGACTCTTGGCCCACATGGTCCTGACTCTTGGCCCACATGGGCACAGGTCTTCTAGGGTGACCAGATCCCCAGGGAAAGAGCTGGAAGGTGGGGATACAAAACCAATAGTCCCTTTTACAAAGCAAAGAGAGGGTAGGGCTTGAGAATTCTCATCCATTCGTTCTACAAACACTCCCAGAGTACCCTGCAAGGAAGAGCGATGAATAAGACACCGAGGCTTCAGCCCCCACAGGGTCCACTGCCCCCAGCTCCTAATTCATCTTGCCCTTCAGGCAAGACAGGATAGGCTCTGGGGACTCTGGTGCTGAACCACAGGTCTGGGACATTAGCGGTTTAACCAGAAACCTAGGAACCCATCATCCTTGACCTCTCTTTCCTTCACCCCCCATATATCCCACCGCTGCTGTAGATTCCACCTCCACAATGCATGGAGCAATCTCCTTACAGCCTCACTTCCACTGCATTGGCCCAGCCAGACCACCACTGTCTTGTGTCCAGCCAGGCACTGGCCCATGACAACTCTGAGCAACCCAGAGCCAGAGGGAGTTTTTATACATGCAAATCAGATGCCACCAGCACCTGAAAGTCTTCCAGTGGCTTCCCCTCTCAGGCCACAAAAAAACCCAATTCTCCCAGGGCTTCTAGGGCCCTGTTTGGCCTGACCCCATCTCATGCCATCCTCCCCCCTTCCTGCCCTGCCCCACCCCAGCTACACTGGCCTTCTCGTGCTCTGCAAACATGTCAGCCTTTCTCCTACCTCAGGGCCTTTGTATTTGCTATTCCCTCTGCCAGAACTGCTTTTCTTCACAGGGTGGGTCTTGGTTGTCGGAGGCCATCCCCAGTTCACCAGAGCTAATGTAATTTCCGGCTCAGCCCCACGCTGTTCCCTTCACAGATCACTGCAGTATACGGTCACTTTACGTGACCATTTGTCTATCTGCCTCCCTAGAATGTAACTTCCATGTGGGAGGGATCACCACGGCTTCCCCAGCACCTCGGGCAGCATCTGCACATACTGAGTACTGAATAAGTATGTACCAAGTGAAACAGACTCTTTAATTTCTAGCCTCAGAGAAATCACAATGACCTCTTCCCGACACACATCATAGAGATCACAAAGCCATCACTCACACCCTGGACCCTCATGATCACTCCAGGAGGCCAGCAGGAGAGGGCCTCATGTCCCACTCCACAAAGGTGGAAACAGCCCAGGAGGGGTGGTGGCTTCTCTAAAACAGGGAAGGATGATGCTGAGGCCAAAGGCCTGACTGCTTGACTCCATCCTTCCACCCACTATTGGCCACGGTGGCTAAGGGTCCAGGAGCTGGGCTGTGTGCACCCCACTCACTACAGGAAGGTCATGCCCAACCAGGAGGGTTCCTGACTCAGAGATGGGCAGTGACAGGGAGACACCAAGAGAGGCAGGCACGGGAGATGAGCAACAGGGTCGGGGAGGCAGATGGCTGAGCTAAGCAGAACACCTGGGAGCCTGCTGGGGAAAAGACGGAAAGGGAAGCAAAGGGCAGGGCTGAGGTGCCCAAGAAGGCAGCAGCCCCCCACTCCAGAGATTCTCAGCTGGTGGGGAGTATGGAGGAGTGTAACAATGGGATGGCCTATCAGGACTTCAGGAGGGGCAGCACGTGCCACTTGAAAAAGCGTGCTCAACTTGATATTTATTTGTGTATTTATGTATTTATTTATTTAAAGATTTTATTTATTTATTTGAGAGAGACAGAGATGGCGAGAGCACAAGCAGGGAGGAGGGAGAAGAAGGCTTGATCCCAGGACTCTGGGATCATGACCCAAGCCGAAGGCAGATGCTTCATCTACTGAGCCACCCAGGTGCCCCTCAACCTGATATTTAGAAGATGAAGAAAGAAATTCAGTTTTCAATGCTCACTACAGAAAATAATGCTCTATAAAGTCTGGTCAATGGTAGTAACAAGGTCATGGGTCAGTCTTCTGATCAGTGCCGGCAACAATAAGAGCACAGACCTAGGCCTCAGAATGCCCAACTTTTGATTCCCTGGCTCTGCCATTTACCCACTGTGTGACCTTGGGCAAGTGACTTAATCTGTCTGGTCTCAGTGTCCCCCTCTATGAAACGATGATATTGAGAGTGCTCTCATGGGGTATTGTGAGGATTAAGTGAAGTAGGGCACTTAGAATGACAGCGTGTAGCTGGTGCTATTATGAGCAATTCTTTTTTTTTAATTTTTTAAAGATTTTATTTATTTATTCATGAGAGACACACACACACAGAGAGGCAAAGACACAGGCAGAGGGAGAAGCAGGCTCTATGCAGGGAACCCAATGTGGGACTCGATCCCAGGTCTCCAGGATCAGGCCCTGGGCTGAAGGCAGGCGCTAAACCACTGAGCCACCCAGGGATCCCCTATTATCAGCAATTATTTTTTTTTAAATCTTTTTCTTTTTTAAGATTATATTTATTTATTCATGAGACACAGAGAGAGAGGCAGAGACACAGGCAGAGGGAGAAGCAGGCTCCACGCAGGGAGTCCGATGTGGGACATGATCCCGGGACTCCAGGATCATGCCCTGGGCCAAAGGCAGATGCTCAACCGCTGAGCCACCAGGCCTCCCTTATCAGCAATTCTTGATGCCAGGGGGCAGGTGGCGCAGATAGAAACCTCGGGAGATGTGTGAAGTTTATGGATTACGGAAAAGGGGCAAAGAGTTAAAACTGGTTGATTAACACGGCTCTAGGCTCCCCTTCTCAAACTGGAAGACACGGTGCTGGGATGCCAGTGAAGAGCAAGGTGGTGGATGGGGGGCCAGGGAGGGGATAGTGGATTCAGATGCCACAAGGTGCATCCCTCAGGGTCAGTGAATCCCGCTCCGTGGGGTCTCATCATTGATAGCAGAGGCTCCAGAGGTGGTGGCCCTAGGCCCTAGATGGTCTCGGCTCCACATGTGTTTCCCAGGTGGGCCACCTCAGCATCTCCTGGGAGCTTGTCAGAAATGCAGCATCCTGGGCCCCACCAGGCCTGCTTCGTCAGAATCCCCAGAGCAGCATTTAGCAAGCTGTGTTTTAACAAGCCCTCCTGGTGATTCTGCGGTGCGCTAAAGTATACACAAGTACCAGTGGGGTGGCTAGGTGGGGCATCTTGCTAAAATGCAGATTCTGATTCAGCAGGTCTAGGGACACATCTCAATGTCTGCATTTCTAACAAGCCCCTAGGATGCTGAGGCTGCCCATCTGAGACCACACTTTGAGCTCTGAGCTCCTAGATCCAACGTCGCGGTATGGCCACCTAAGGGCCAACCACGTGACAGGGATGGCTCTGGTTTAGCCCATAATGAGGCAGATGTCCTATTTGGTCCTCATACCAGGACTGTTCCCGGCCAGGTCTCCGCAGATCTCTGAGTTTGCAACGTTCGATCTAGCGGGTAACCATGGCCAGGTGCCTGGTCCCCGTTGGCCCTGAGGGTTACACTGACTGAACTTCTGGGGTCAGATCATGTCTTGACTATGTCCAGATCTAAGTTGCCTCCTTTGCCCCATTTCCTAGATGAGATGGTCCAGGAAGACAAATGGCAACTGTGTGAGGCTTCCCCAGAGAAAAGTCAATCAATAGGATAGCTATATATAGAGAAAGATATATTTTTTTAAAGAATTGGCTCATACAGTTGTGGGGGCTGGCAAATGCTAAATCTGTAAGACAAGACGGAAGGCTAGAAACTCAGGTCAGAGGTGACGTGGCAGTCTTGAGTCCAAAATCCACAGAGCAGACCAGGCAGGCTAGAACCAGGCAAGATTTCTATGTTGCGTTTTGTTTTGTTTTGTTTAAATAAAGACTACCCCCAACGTGGGACTTGAACTCACGACCCAAGATCAGGAGTTGCATGTTCTACCAACAGAGCCAGCTGCCAGCTGGGCAACCCCCCTATGTTGTAGTCTTGGGGCTGAATTCCTTCTTGAAGAAACCCTAGTCTTTGCTTTTATAAAAGGCCTTCAATTGTTTGGATGAGGCTGACCCACATAATGGAGGGTAATCTGCTTTAACAAAAGTCTCCTGATTTAAATGTTAATCACACCTAAAAAATAACTACACAGCAACATTAGACTGGTGTTTAACCAAACTGGTCACCATAGCCTCGCCAAGTTGACACATAAAATTAACCATCACCACAAACTTCAGCCCCTTAGGAGACCTGCTTGGGGCAGGAAAACAGGGTGCTGGGGCTGCAGTTCTGGGCCAGCTCTTCCTAAATGTGGGAGCTAGGTGGCCCTACTCCCACTCTGTCTGCTGGAAGGGGAGAGAGGAGGCGGGTGTGGCTGTGCTGATGGAGAAATAGTAATAAACTGAGAGTAATAATAATGCCTCCCCCAGGCCCTGTGCTGAGCACATCATGGACTTCTACAGCTTCATAACATCCTTGAGCGAGATACTAGTACCACCCTCATTCTCCAGATAAGCAAACTGAGGCTTGCAGGGTTTGTATTCCAGAGCCTCTGCTAAGATGACTCTGGATAAGTTCTTTGGTCCTTTTGGGTCTTAGTTTTCTTATTCATCTAAAGGAAAGTACAAAATATCTGACACACTGTAGGTGCTAGCTTGAACTGAGAAAAACCCCTCTGTGGCTCCAGACTGTTCTCAGGACAACACCTAAGCTCCCTGACTCTGCCCTCACACTTTCAGCTCCAACTACACTGTCCACGGCACAGAGTTCCAGCAATACTTCTGTGTGCCTCCATCATTTCGCATATGCTGTTCCATCTACCTGGAGTACCCTTTGTTTACTTCGCTCTTTCATTTTTCAAACTCAGCTCAGCCAAGCCAAATGCTGTCAATACCACCCACTGTGCCCCTCCACCCCCCACGGCCACCCCCAGGATGGCCAAAACTAAAAAAGCTGACAATACCAAGTGCTGATAAGGGTGTGGAGCACCTGGTACTCTCATGCTGCCAATGGGAGTGTAGACTGGTACAATCACTTTGGAGGAATGTTTAGCAGAGTCTCCATAAGCTAAATAGATGCATCCCCTATAATGACTCGGCGATGCCCAGCAGAAACATGCACATATGGTCACCAAAAGACCCCCCTTCCTCCAGGATGACTCTCATGGCAGCACTATTTATAGTAGCCCCAGACTGGATATGCCCTGAATCCTGGTTGTCGAGAGAAGGGATAAGGAAATGTGAACACCCATACCATGGATTATTATACTGCTGAGAGCAAGAAGGTAGCACAAGAAGTGCCGAGGATATGGGGCTCATGGATGTACTGAATGGAGACAGCCAGACATAAAGGAGTACACAGTCCTGTTGGATTTTGTTTATAGGGAGTAAAACAGGTCTATGCTGTTGGGAGTCAGGAGAGTGGTGGGACAGGTGGGGGAGGGGTGCTTGTGACCTGAAGAGGGGCACCAGGGGGCTCTGGAGATGGTCCCGTTTCTGTTCCTTTGTTTTGGCTCCTGGTGCCCAACACTTTGGTTTATGGACTGTCCCTGAGCTGTACATGTGGGACACCTGCTCCGTGTTTGTACATTTTACACTTCGATGAAACGTTGTAAACCCCAAAACTCAGGGACCCCTTTACAAAGCCCCTCTTGAGCAACTTGAGGGGGAGGCACTAATATTGTCACCATCCCGTAATGGTAAGCACTGGCTTAGGAAATGTCACCATCCTTTGTTGAAAGTGTGGAAAGGTAAAGGGGATGACAGGTTCTCAGAACTCCGGGGGTTGGTGAATTCCGGGATTTCAGAATCAGGAATCCTCTGCATTTCCCAGCTGAAAGGCTTTGGAGTGCATCTGGTCCCACCTTCCTGGCACACGCCAACCCCAGCCATAGCCCAGGTTCTCTGGGAAGGGGTCCATCCCAGAGCTGCTCACAGGCCCGGGCCCTCCCTACAGGCCCAGGCGGCACGCAGTCCCCAGAGAGGGGGCTGGGCTCTTGCGGGGTGGGGTGGCATCTCACACCAATCACTTCTCTACCTTGGCTAAGGCGCCACACTCCCGCACTCCCGACAGGCAGCCAGGCCATTATGGGGATAAATATAGCCTCAGACAGCACAGCGAGGGAGCTGCAGCAGGGGTCTGACTCCCCCTGAGGCCCCCAGCTTCCACCAGACCACACCCAGAGGGAGGCTGTTCTCTGCAGCCCTCCCACCCCCACCTCCAATCACCAAGTTCTGGCCCCTGGGGAAGAGGGCCTCCCTGCTTCAGCTCAACCTTGGTCCTAGGCCTTGGCGTGTGTTTCCCCAGCCTGTCACTCACTGGTGCAGCAGGCCACCAGGTGGCCTCCATCCACGCCCCCGCCCCACCCAGGCCTCAGCTCCTTCATCTGCAAAGTGGAGCAGGAGATGGCCTGCCCTCTGCCTCCCAGGGATCACGACAGGGGATGGGTGTAGATGTACTCTGGGATGCAGAGAGTACTTCAGGGATCTCAGGAGTGGGCCTGGCCGAGCTAGGGGGCAGGGATGGTGGTGGTGGATCGAGCTAATGGAGGATGGAGGGCATGGTGATGGTGGCCACCGGCCAAAGTCATTCCAACCTAGCTTCATTCGGAGGGGGTAGCCTCAGGGACGGAAGCAGCCCTGTGGTGCCCATGCTCACCTGGGGATTACCATGGCAAGACTAGAGACAGGGGCCCCTAAAAGTATATGAACTCTTGCAAGTTCCTTCCTCTCTCTGTGCCTCAGTTTCCCTGCCCATGAAGGGCTTGGGCTCCTTCCAGCCTTGAGGAGCCTACAGCCACCCCTCAGTCTTCCCTGGGGGGCTCTGGGCCTCCGCCCAGGCTCCCACCCAGAATCTCTGAGCTGATGGACGTTGAAAGTCCTCTGGGCTCACCCAGTACCGAATCCCCTCATGGGTTCTCTCACCTGGTGGGTGGCCAGGCACCGCTGCTCACACCCCTCTGCAGGCGGGGCTCTCCCCACTCTTTGTGGAAGGCTTCTAGCATGCTGCCCAGCCCACACCCTGCCACAATGAAGGGCCACCCTCACCAGACAGCGGGGAGGGGCCTCTCCGAGCCAGAGAGCAGGTGCAACTTCAGGCCCACGCCCTCCTTAGCAAGGACATCACCATCTGCCCTTAGGCTCTGGGTCCCAGCTCCCAGGAAGTCCTCCCTGAGAAGAAGGAAAAGTAGCACGGGCTGAGTGTGCCTGGCCCTGTCCTGAGTTACAGCATTCCACTGAGGCCTCCCTGCAATCCCGGGATGTGTGCCCTCTTACAGGCACTCCATTTTACAGATCGGAGCACCGAGGCACAGAGAGGTTATGTAAACTGCCTGCTAGAGGTTGAATTACGTTCCCCCAAAGGCTAAGTTGAAATCCTCACCCCAACCCCTTACCTCAGAATGTGATCTTATCTGGAAAGACAGTGGCTACAGACTAAGTAGCTAAAATGAGGTCAGATGGGAGTAGGAGGGGCTCTTCTTAATCCGATAGGACTGGTGTCCTCCCGAGGAGGACGACGACGACTCCAAGGGAAGCAGGCAGAGAGTGGAGTGATGCTGCCACAGCTCCCAGGAGCTGGAAGAGGCAAGGAAGTGCCCTACCCTAGAGCCTTTAGAGGAGCACAGCTCTGCCAACAGCTCAAATTTGGACTTCCAGCCTCCAAAACAGAATATATTTCTGTGGTTGTGGGTTGCCCGGTTTCGAGTCCTTTGTCATAGCAGCCCGAGAAAACTAATACACTACCCAAGGTCATCCGTCAAATCAGAGTGTGATGCTTGGCAGCTGGGCTCCCTGTGCCCACGGTACAAAGCACACCCTCCTGAGGGACCACAAGGGTGACTTGGAAAGATGGCTGGGGTCCCAAAGGAGGTAGGGGTCAGATGGCGTCCTCTCCTGGGAACTGAGCACACTCTCTTCTACATCATAGTGAGGGGACAGCCAGGTCACAGCAGGCAAGCCAGATGCCCCTAGCTCCCAGCAAGACAGAAGAGTCACCAATGGGGACAGAGGGCTCTTGGAATACACTAGGCATGTTCCTACCTCAGGGCCTTTGTGTGTGCTGTTTCCTCGGTGTAGGGCATGTCTCCCTCTTTCATTTAAAAATATCTACTGAGCACGTGCTGGGCACCAGGACAGCTGGGATACAGCCATGAACCACAGACCAATGCCATGGATTAGCATGTCTGCTCGAATGTCACGGCCTCTTCCTTGAGAGGCCTCCCTGACCTCCGCACAGCACCCTGCAATCACACTCACTTCATCTTGCTTTATTCTCTTTGAGGTATTTTTCTATCTGATGTCTTCCTGCCTCCTTGTCATTTGTGAACCCCTCTCTGACCCCCCATTCCACTCTGTGCTCCACGGTAGTACCCCCACTTCAGCACATCCTGGCCCAGAGGAGCTGCTCAATAAAAGTTGTTGAGTGACAACCAGGTGGCCGCACAATGAATGAGAGGTGGGACCCAAAGCCACAGGTGGAAGATGAATCACACTGATACATGGCCCTCTTTGGCTTACAGGCCCTTTCATTTTTTTAAAAACGATTTTATTTATTTATTCATAGAGACACAGAGAGAGAGAAGCAGAGACACAGGCAGAGGGAGAAGCAGGCTCCATGCAGAAAGCCTGACGTGGGACTCGATCCAGGGTCTCCAAGATCTCGCCCTGGGCTGCAGGTGGCGCTAAACCGCTGCACCACTGGGGCTGCCCTACAGGCCCTTTCAAAGCTGCCTGAAGAATCCCAGGAGGAAAGCAGTGGGGAGAGCTCCTGGTAAGGATTCCCATCTCCTAGACAAAGAAACTGAGGTCTGAGGGGTTAAGAGCCAAGGTCCAGGTCACACGGGGACAGGGTGACTCTCCCTGCACACCTCGGCGCCCTGGGTGGGCAGCCAATAGTAGCAGCCACCACCTCTGCCTCCTCCAGCCCCCAGCCCTCCAGAGCCAGGCTAATCGCACCCTCTGCAGACACGTGCCTCTCCCTCCTCCATCAGCGAGCCCGCTGCCCTGTGATGTCCCCCGGCCCTCAGCAGGTGAGCAGGGATGCCTCCCAGAGACCCAGGAGGGCAAGTCATGACTCGTTCGGCCTCCATCAGCCAACATCACAGACCCCTTTAACAGGAGGCTACCAGGCGGGGCAGACCCAGCCATTCATCTGACACTTGCCGAGCGCCTCTCTCAGGGTGGGGAAGGGCCCGAACAAGGTGGACACGGGCCTCACCCATCTGGGGGGCGGCCACTCTTTGGGGAGAGGGGCAGATAATAAGCTGAAACACAAATGAATAAATAAGATGACCGCAGAAGGTGGCTTCTGCCCTGAGAAAATCAGGCAAGGTAATACCCAATGAGTGCGCAATTAGCCGCTAATTAGCCTCATCTCAGATCCCAGAAAGCCAGTGGAGGAACAAGTCCACTTGACCCCGCAGTGGGAGCAGAGGCCGGGTGGCTCACAGAGGGGAGAGGGCACTGGGCCGAGAACGAGGAGGCAACCCCACCCACTTCTTAGGCAGTGCAGGACCTTAGGAGGCCATGACTCCCCTGAGGCCCCCCTAATCTCCCTCTGCACAGTGGGGATGGGACAGGATCATCTTTTTCTTCATTTGCTGCTTGCCCAGATCCTAGGGTGACCCAGCCTCCTGGCTCCCAAAGAGTCCATCCTGTGTCCTGTGGGAGGCAGGGGCTGGGCAGGGGAAGAGGATCCTGCCCCATTTCTGAGGCCAATTCTCCAAAGGAGAGGAGGCTGGATTCCTGAAATGACTGCCCCTGATCCAGCAGCCCCTGTAAGGGTTTCGGGGGGAGGGATCTTCCATCAGGCAGATGGGACCCTGCCCCTGGGCTGGGGGCTTCTCAGTAGGAAACCTTGCTCCCGGCTCCGGCTCCGACAGGAGTGAAGGAATTCTCAGAGAATGTTCCTCTGTTTTCTGTCACTCCTTAGAGCCCTGCGAGGCCAGCCCAAGGTGCAGGAATGGGAGCAACCATCGGATCCACTATCCCTCTTGGTATCCTCCTTCCCACTTGGGACTCTGTACTTTGAACGGCTCAGAAGTCTGACACTTGGCTTCTGAGGCTCCTCTCTCCAGGGAGGAGGCAGGAGAGGGGGGAGGAGCAGTTTGGCCTGAGAAAATCCCAGAAGGCATCCTCAGTACACTCCTTGGGTTTGGGGGCTTATGGATATTCCCAGGAATAATGATACTGACAGTCAACAGAGATTGGGGCTTTTCAGTTGACCAGTCACAATGCTGGCACGTGAGCCCTTTATCACCCAATTCGATTCTCGCAGCTACCTTGAAATAAATACACAATTACCCTAAAAGATTATAAAGGTATATAAAGTATTGTTCTCACTGCTTTACAGGTGTAGAAACTGACGCTGTATCCCTGGCCCTCCCGTCCCTGAGTTTTAAATTTTCACAGCCCCCCCCCCCCCAGGAAGGGAGGGTTACTTTGAAACACTGCACATGGCATTCACACAGTGCACCCCACTTTGCAGAACCCACGTCCCCCAGTTCCAGCCTCCCAGCAACACTATAAGCTGGAACGTGGCATAGTTTGCTTCATTTTACAGATGGAAAACCTCCGTCCGAGCCCAGCGAGCCAGAAAGCACACAGACAGGAAGTGGCAGGGGGCAAGGAGGATCCAAGAGTCAACATTCTCGGTCCCTGGTTCTTTCCATGGAGAAACAGGCCTGGGTGACCCCTCCCACTGTGGCCAGCTATGTTGACTCCCTGGGGCAGGACCAGAGCACACCAGGCCCTACGCCAGAGGGATTGCAATAAAGCCGCTCCTTTCTGTTTGTGTCCAGCTTCCAGGCACACAAGTCCTTGATGATTAGCCCATTTTACAGATAAGCAGTGGGAGGCTCAGGGGGTTGGAGTGGCCCCCAGCCCACCGGTTCCCACCCAGGTCTCCCAAAGCTGCTCCACCAGACTGGCCACCGGCAGGCTGCAGCTGCTGAAGGTTACAAAGGGGTTCCTCCTCCCATTACTGAAGCCGTGGGTACCCCAAGGAATGGAAAAAGCCTTCCACCCATGGGTGACAGCCCACACCCGGAGGCAGGCAAAAACAACAAAGGCCGCTCTTAATTCTCCCAGATGCCTTGCCGGTGTCACTTCCCCGGATACATAACGGGGCTGGGAGAATCACAGGCAGCAGGACGAGCCCTCAACTGGCTACCAGAGCTCTGGGGTGCAGCCCCACTTGTGATCCTGCGCACATCACGGCCCCCTTCGAAGCAGCCCGTCTCCGAGGGGCTTGTCCGAGGAGGGCGGAGGGCGGGGCTGGGGAACCCGGCGGGGTGCGACGAGGGGGTAAGGCACCTCTATTCTCGGAATGCAAAGGAAGCAGGAGCCTTGCTCTTTCTTTCTCCCCTGGCCCCCCCACCCCACCCCCTTAACCACACAGGTGCCAGACAGCTTTGGCGAAAAAACTAGTTTGCAAACACTCTTCGACTTCTGGGAAGCTGCCCGGCTCCGCTCGCTCTTCCAGGGCTGGGAGCTGGCTCCCAGGCTGTGGGCGGCGGCGGGGATCCTGGGGGTTGAAAGCAGGGTGCGGGGCCCGAGCCAGCCCGACCTCAAGTCTCCGGCAGCTCCGACGGTGGCGGAGGCTCTACCTCCCGCACGCCCCCAGGCTCCCTGCGGGGAAGGCAGGCGAGTCCCCCACCGGCTGGGCTCGCACCCCGCGGGGCGCCCCCCTGCTCCCGCCCCCTCCCCGCTCTGCCCCCGGCGGTCGGGGCGCAGCCGGAGCGCCCCCGCGTGGCCGGGTCGCAGCTGAGTCACCCCGCTGGGGGCGCGCGGGGGCGGCGGCGGGGGCTCGGGCGCCACGGCCCCGCGGCGGGACCCCGCTTCCTCCCAGCCCGCCACCGGCGCCCGAAGCCGAGCCCCGAGGCCAACTTAGCGCTCGCGCCAGCGCGCCCCGCCCGCCCCGCCCGCCCGGGCCGCCCGGGCCCCACTCACCGCGGGTCCCGCGGGCGCCGCCGCCCTCACGGCGCCGCCGCCTCTGCCGCTGCCCGCGCTCCGGGCCGCCGGGGCATCCCGGGGCGCTCCTCTGCTCGGCGGGGCCGCGGGCGCGGGACGGGCTCAGGGTGCTGCCCGCGCGGCCCTCGCCAGCTCGTGCGCTCCGGCCGCTCGGGGTCCGCGCTCCTCCCGGGCGGCGGCGGCGGCGGCGGCGGCGGCGGCGGCTCCGGCTCCTCCCTCCGGCCGAGAGGGGGCGGGGGTGCGGAGGGAGTGGGGGGGCGAGGCGGGCGCTTCCTGGCGGGGCGAGCGCTCCACGGGCGGCGCGGAGGCGCCGTCCCGCCCGCCGCCCCGGCTCCGAGCCCGCGGCTGGCGCGCCCTGGCGCTCGGGGCTCCCGGCGCACGGGGCCGAGCGCTCGGGGCCGGGATCCCGGGGTGCGAGCGCTCGAGGCCCGAATCCGAGGGTCCGATCGCTCGAGGCTGGGACCCCGGATCCGGCGCCCTGCTTCGCACCCTCCCGGCGGGCCTCGCCGCAACCGCGGGCGCCTCCGAGGTCCGAGCACCGTGCGCTCCGGGCCGCGGACGCGGGACCCGAAGGTGGGCTCCGCCGGGGCCTGGGGGACCCCAGCGCGGCCCTGCGGGGGGGGGTACAGCACAGGGCAAGGTTCGGCCGTGTTGACCAGCACTAGGACCGCAGTGCTCCCCCACCCCCAATGGTAAAAGAGCTCGGCATTTTCTAGTCGCCAGACACTGGGAAGATGACACATATTTCTCTGACAGAGATGATAAGATAAAGACAGTTTCAACACTGCCTGGAGCTAGGTAGCGGGAGCATAATTAAGGGGGGCCTTGAGGCCCTGGCATCGAGCCCACCTCTTCCTGCAAAGGCCTTCTTTTGCCCTAGAAGAAGCACCAGTTCTTAAGAAATGCATCTGTCGCGGGGGCTCCTGCTGCAGACCACCCAGCGGTATTTATATGCACACAC